>NC_138382.1:80713238-80782400 GCF_054177405.1 Leptonychotes weddellii | reverse complement strand
TTCGGAGCATGGTGGAGGGGGGGCTTGTAAGGAGGGGCAGTGGGGGGGGTCCTGTCTTACCGGTCTCGGGGGTCCTGGCTCCTGCCCAGCTGTTGGTGACGTGGGGTGGCTGCTGAGGGAGGGTTTGGGCTGCGAGGGCTCCCGGCCCCCAAAGCGGTCACAGGAGTAGAAACGCTGCTTCTCCGAGGAAGAGGAAGAGGGCTGCCTCCGCTCTTGGGACCGGCCCCGCTCCTGCCTGCGCTCTCTCCGGCAGCCTGTGGGCCCCTCTCCCGGGGGTGGGCCTGGCCCTGCAACACTGCTGGGTGCTGGCCAGGAAGAGGAGAAGTCAGCACAGCGAGCCAGGTGGCGAGACAGACCCCCAGCCCAGACCCCGTCCCCAGGGCCAGCAGGGGGACCCAGGGGGAGAGCTGAGGTGCATGGGTGATCCTGCCTGGTCCCCAGACCTGGGACTCACCGCCCCCTACTCAGGGCCATTTGGATGGTCGAGGCACAGAAAGGAATGCCTCAGGCCCTGGCCATTTGAGGGACCCCGCACGCACCGCCATCTGTGTCTGCGGACAGGCTGGGCCCCTTCTCCAAGAACTTCTGCTTCCTGTCCCTGCGGCGATGGCAGCGGTGGTGGTGATGGGGCGCAGCCTGGCTGGCCGGGGCGCGGTCCAGGGCAGCGCTGCAGAGATGAGCCATGTGGGGACGCTGGGGCGCCAGTGTGGAGATGGAGCGCTTCATGGGGCTGGCGGTGGGCGCCGGCTGCAGGTGGGATGTGGGTTGGCACACAGTCTGAGAGAGGGGCCTGGGGCAGGCTCCAGGGCGGCACTGAAGGCCTGGGGTTCAGGAACCACCAGGCCCCTCCCTCTCCCCGGAAAGCTCTTCCCCACCCAGGCCCACCCTTTCTTCCAGAGCACGCTGCACAAGGTGCTGTCCATCTCTGCCAGCAGGGCCCAGAGAGCTGTTGGCTTCAGTGTCCCTGGGGGACAGGGAGGATGCCAGGAAGAGGGAGGCTGCGGGCCTGGCTGGGAGAACCCTGAGGGGTGGCTGAGTGTGATGGCTCTGCTGGGCCAGGGCCATGGGGCTCCTGCCCTGGGCTGAAATCGGGACCTGCGGAAATGGGCCCTCCAAGAGGAGCTGACCCACAGCCTCCACTCGGCATCCTCCAGCTGGCCACCCAGCGGGCCAGGGTCAGGAAGGGGAAGAGGGCAAGAGCCACCACCAATGGGAAGCAGAGACAAGTTTAGAGAATCAAGTCATTTTGAATGTGCAGAACCAGGAACCACAAAAGGAGGCAGGGACAGGGCTAGCCCCAGGCAAGCACTGAAGGTCCCAGGCTGCAGGACACGCCCCTCTAAAGCCCCTCACCATCCCAGGAAGTGAAAGCAGGGCCCCCTGACACAGCCTCAGGTCTGCAGGCCCCTCTCTGAGTCCTTGTGAATAGGCCCACAGCCCCCTTGCCCTGGAGCTTCCTGCTGGGTACTCAAAGCATTCCTGAAGGAGCAGGGGATGGAGGTGGTGCCGCCTCCAGCGTCCAGAGAAAGAACAGGGCAGGTCATCGCCAGAGCATCGATGGGGAAAAGGGAGGACCAAGCTGTGAGGCACCGTGTGCATGGCGGAGGGGGGGGGGCGGAGGAGGGGGATGCGGGCTGGCATGGGAGAGGTATGTCCTAGAGAGAGGCAAAGTCTGGGTCAGGGACACTGGGCTGGGAGATGGAAGCCCCAGGGCCCAACAGGAGGCTGAGCACAGGTGGGTGGTGGGGATTCTTGGCAGGCCTCAGAGGACTCTGGCTGCACCTCTTGAGACCATCATCCCGGGAGCTCCCAACAGGGCTGACAGTGTCCAGGCTGCAGTGCAGGTAGGGAGCCTTCACGTGGGACACAAGCCCTCCCCAAGCCAGGTCTCCTCATCCCCCACTCCCCCACCCTCCCACGACCCTGACCCTCCCAGACCACCCACCTGAGTCTCTGCAGCCAGGCGGGGCATGGAGGCCGCTCGTCCCTGGCTCTCCAGTCCGGGTTGGGGCTCCCCGTCAGGACCTCTCAGGGCCATGCTCTGCATCTGGACATCCACAGCCTGGGCATATAGCAGCCCGCAGTCACACCAGCCCCCACCCCACTCTCACCTTCTCCCCCATCCTGGGCTCCCCGCCACATTCCTGCCATCTCCCACCATCCCGGGCTCACCCCAATCCTTATCTCATCCCCCATCCCCAGCCTGACTCCCCAGCCCTGGGAGCCCTCACCGGTTTTCCTGGCGCCACCACTGGGATCTCTGTAGAGTGGCCACGCTCCAAGGGTGTCCTTGCCTCATAGGGTACCTCCTGGGTCCTCTGAGTACCCCAGGAAACAGACTCCTTGATGCCACTCTCCTGGGTTTGTCTGTAGAGAAGAGAGGATCGTGCTGTTGGCTCAGAGGTCTGTGGGCCATGGAATGCCCAGCAAGGACCTGGCTGCAACCTGCCAGGAACCTACACTGGCCCCTTCTACTCTGGGTTGGAAGCAGCCCAGATGCATGAGGCCCTTCAGGTATCAAGTGGCCACACAGCCAAGGGATGCGGACCCAGCACCAGGGCTCAGAGCAGATGGGCAGAGAGGGCCCCCGGACACGAGTCCGAGGGAGGTCTGGGCCCACCGCTTCCTGGTCTAGGGACATCCAGCAGGTTCTCGGCCCTAGACAGGGCCTCCCATGTGTAGTGGGAGCAGGGATGGTTCTTGGCAAGGACGAGGCCACATGTGTACAGTCTGCATGATGCACAGTATGGACATCCTGTCTACGCTGATGCACAGCAAGCCCTGACCACTAAGTTAGGGGCAGTTTAGTACTCAGAAAAACCTACCTGATTAACAGTCCAAGACCCACAGCCAGGCTTCAAAAAACACCGTCCAAACACGTACAGATGAGGAGGAAATCAGGAGCCCTAAACACGCATGCTGTGCCCAGGCTGGTATCAGGCCCCACACCTTAGCCCTCGCTGGATGAGGCAGAGCACAGGCCCCCCTCCTTGGGCTCAGCCAATGATTTCCTCTAGCCAATAGGGTGTTAGCAGACCTGGGACCCCGCTGGCCCTGAGGGGGGTGGCTGAGGGGAGCCTGCTGCTACCACCCCCCAGCGACACACAGTGCAAGACAGGTGACTGTTAGGTCACAACACTTGGTTTTGGGTGGTTCATTACCAAGAATTATTGTGGCAAGAGTTAGGGGTTAGGTAACAAGGACGTTACCAATTTGTCTACAAAATACAGTTGCTTCAGAAATCACTCCTGGAGTGGAGATCTGAGAGGAAAAATGTCTTAGAGGAGTTACAAAGACTAGACACACACAGGCTGTCAACAGAATGGGGTCAAAACAAATCATTTCTCAATGGGCAGTGAGGAAGCAGAGGCAGAGGCCCCTCACCGGAAAGGGAAATGGGCACGCACAACGGGAGGCGACAGTGGGGACCACCGACTGTCTAAATCCACTGACCTCAGTGCCGTCAGAGGCACCCGTGTGACGTTTCGGGAATTAGCTTTGGAGTCCGCCATGGACCGCTCCAGCAGCTGGCCTGGACTAGCTTTCAGGCAGCATCCGCGGGGAACCATTTGGGAGGAGGTGGGCACAGGGTGGACAGAGAGGCCAGTCTCCCAAAGTGCTGATGGGACCTGAGGGCTCCCTGTCCTGCAGCACGGCCTACAGGGAGCCCTTCTGGGAGGGGAAGAAACCGGGAGTCCTGCCTCCTCCGTGCCCCTCGCACCCTGGCCAGGTACTCACACGGCCCCGCCGTTGCTGAGGGACGCAGAGCTCTTCTGCCGAAGGAAAACCCGGGCTCCTCGGAGCACAGCCGGCTGTGTCTGCTCCAGCGTGGCCTTCAGAGGGTGGAACAGGGACACAGGGCCCATCTGTAGAAGGGACGCAGAGAAGAGGAAGAGCTCTAAGGGCAGAGACAGGTGCGCCAGACCCCACAGCATGGGTTGGTGCTTCTTCTGCCCTGACCCAGCCCTACATAGGAGGTAGGCGGGGGCTTACTCCCAACCTGGCCTGTGAGTGACATCAGGAAAGTCATTTCACTTCTTGGAGCCTCAGTTTCCCTACCTACAAAATCTGGGGACCTCATCCAATTACAAATGGTAAAAAGATTTCATCTCATCATCAACTTGGATTGACGGGTAGAGGCTGCATGAGCCCCAGATTGAGCAGAATTCTGAGGACATTTCAGGGCTCGGGGGGGGCACTGATGGGTGTCTGCAACAGACACGGGAACAGGGGATGTGGTGTGGGCATCAGATACTTCCCACCCCAAGAAGGGTGAATGTCCCTGTAAGCTCCAAACACCAGGCAACTTTCTAGACAGAGTCTACGTATGGTCACTGATGGTTTGGCTGCGTGGGAAAGTTGTTATCTTTGAAGGATGACATCAGGAAGATGGGGCCCCAAACCAGCCCAGTCAGAGTCGTGAGTGGAAGAAATCATGGCCCTGGACCCATCAGTTTGAATCTCTCTGGTCCCTGCCCAGGTGCAGGGTAATCAGGTTCTCCTTGCACCTCCCCAAACAACCTCCGCAAATATTCTTCAAGCTTCTTTCTTCTACCACTTAAAAAAGTGGTATCTCCAGGGAACATGTCCTCAGCCCCTTGTCTACTGCTCCTGAACACTAGGCCTCCAAGTCAGGAGGCCCCCAGTACCAGCAGGAGACCAGCCGCTGGAAAGCACACAGGCTGTATGGAGTTTCTGACTTTGGGGCTGGAGAGGTAAGGCTACAGTAAGAACCTCTCATCTTCCTTTTCCCGCTGTGCAATCTCCAGGAAGGGTGTGGGTTTCCTCTGTCGTCAAAACAACTGACGGGTGCCAGAGTCTGAGGTTTACTTCTTGGAAATCCTGGAACTCGGTACCTGGGACAGGCCTCCCGTGGCCTGGTGAATCTGGTCTCTGGTGGTCTTGTTCTGTTTGTAGAAGTCAAATATCATCAGAGCTGCATACACTTTTCCTACGGTCATCTCATCGGCTGGCGGGAGAGAAAACAGAGGATGGAGTGTGGAAGAGGAAGGAGAGGTGGGGTGGGGCAAGGGAACAGCCTCCACCACAAGGACTCCTGGACATGCTCAGGAAAGGGCACAGGGCTTGGCCAAAGTTGCATCTTTGGACACTGAGCACGTGCCCTCTGGAGCTGTACTGACTCTCCACAGGGCCCTCCATCTCCTCCCAATGAAGTGGATGTAGGGTTTAATCTTTAAGCACCTCATCTCTAACTGTAGGAGTCTCCCCACTGTTCTCTGGATTTTTTTAAGTGCACACCCCCACCAGGAACATGGGTGACTGTGGCCAACAGAATAAAGCCCAGGGAATCCCTTCCCACAGTCCCTATGCACCCACTGGTAAGACCGTTCTCCCTGCAGGTGGAAACTAAGTCTAGACTATTGACGAGGTCACCCTGGCCCAGGCCTCCTGGCTCTGCCTCTAGGTAGGACACAGAAGGGGGGTGCACAAGGAGAATTTCTTGCCCTCACTTACGTTTATGGGGTGGCACCAGTAAATCCAGGGTCTTCTGGGGCAGATTGGCCCACACAGAGGAAATCTCCTTCCTCAATTCTGCATCACACTGATGCTGCTTGGTGCCGGCTGGGGCAGGACAAGGGTGTGGAGGGGAAGAGAGATGTTAGGAGCTGTCTCATGGCCCCCCTGGGGGAGCCGGCAGGAAGAGGTGTGGTGTGAGGGGAAATGGGGCAAGGACAGTGCTAGGAGAAAGGGCAGAGCGGGGAGAAGCACGGCCACGGTGGCTGTCAGAGCGTCCCTAATGGGCACGCGCAGAGACAGAGGCCCGTGTGCATGGGCCCTGGGAGTGGAGAAGGGATATGGTGGCGGTCCAGCTGCTCGTCCAACCGTTCAAAACTATCGAGTGAGCACCCTCCCATGCCAGGTACTGTTCTAGGTGATGGACCAAAAGCAAAGGAGCCACCTTTGTGGCACCATGGGGCTTGACTCAACAATAAAGTGGCAGTAAGTTCAAAACCTAGTGTGTTGGGTGCAGAAAAAGCTTAAGTAGGGAGGGATGAGAAGTATCAGGAGGGCTGCAATTTTGGGACAGGGTAGTCGGGAAAGGTCTCATGAGAAGGTGGTGTGTGTGTAAGACCCCGAAGGCAGAAAAGGACCAGGGAGTGCAAAGGCCTTGGTGTGTCACACAACCAGCCAGGAAGGCAAGGCTCACTGAGCAGGGGGTGGGGGTGGGGGTGGGGGTGTTGCAGGGAGCAGATGCTGAGAGAGAAAGCAGCAGAGGGTGTTAAGCAGAGGGATAAAATACTCTGATTTATCTTTTTTTAGCATCAGGTTTACTATGGTATAATGTACATACAATGAAATCCACCCTTTTCAGTTATCCCATTCTATGAACTTTGGTAAATGCATAAAGCCACGCATCCACCCTCACAATCGAGACATGGTACCTGGTACCACTGCCAAAGTCCCTCTGTGCTCCCTTTGTAGCGGACCCCTTGGCCTCCTCTCATCCCGTCCCATCCCATCCCTAGTGTTTTCTGTCTCGGTTTGTTTTGCCTTCTCCAGAATGCCACACGAACAACGTCATCGGGTGTATTGGCTTTTGAGTAGGACTTCTCCACTCAGCATGGTGCATTTGAGATTCATTCCATGTTGTTGAATATATAAGTAGCCTGTTTCTATTGATTGCTGAGTACTATCCTATGGTATGGATAGACCACAATTTGTTTATCCATTCACCAGCTGTGAACATTTGAGTTGCTTACATTTTGAGGTGATTATGAAAGCAAGCTGTAAACATTTGCATATATGTTTTTGTGCAGATGTATGTTTTCTTTTCTTCCCACTTAGGAGTGGGATGGCTGGGCCATACAGTAAGGAACTGCCAAACTAGGATCACAAGAATTCCATATTACGCGTTCTCACCAGGACTTAATATTGTCATTTAAAAAAGTATTTTAGCCATATTAATAACCATGTAGGGTTATCTTATTATGCTTCATTTTGGATTTCTCTGATGATTAATGATATTGAGCATCTTTATAGGTGTTTATTTGCCTTCCCTATATATATTTTGGTGACATGTCTATTCGAATCCTTTGCCCATTTTTATTAGGTTGTTTATTTTCTTATTACTGAGTTGTGAGAGACCTTTATCTATTCTGGAAACTGATCCTATAGCAGATACATGTTTCAAAAATATTTTCACCAAAGCTTTAGCTTTGTCTTTTCATTTTCTTAAATGTCTTTTTGAAGAGCAGAAGTTTTTAATGTTGATAAAGTTCAATTTATCAATTTTTCTTTTATGGCTCATGCTTTCTGTGTCTTCAAAAATCTTTGCCAAACTCAAAATTGCCAAAATTTCTCTCCTGTGTTTCCTTCCAGAGGTTTTATAATTTTACATTTTACATTTATGTCTATGATCAGTTTCAAGTTAATTTTTGTAGGAGGTAAAAGGTATGTGCTATGGACTGAATTGTGCGCTGCCCCCATTCACATGTTGAAGCTGGAACCCTCATTATGACTGTATAAGGCCGAGAAGGAGGTAATTAGGTGAAATGAGGTCAGAAGGGTGGGACCCTGACCCAGAGAGTTAGTATCCTTATGAGAAGAGACACCAGAAAACTCATTCACTCTCTGTATGCACTCAAGGAAAGACCATGTGAGCACACAGTGAGAAGGTGACCACCCTACAAACCAGGAGAACAGGCCCAGGAATGAAACTTACCTTCCTGGCACCTTGATTTGGACTTTCAGCCTCCAGACTGTGAGAAATAAATTTCTATGTTTAAGCCACTCAGTTGTGGTACTTTGTTATTGGCAGCCCAAGCAGACTAAGACACTAAATGTCAAGATTTTTCCCTTTTTTGGACATACAGTTTTCTAAATTTTTCCAGTACCATTTGTTGAAAAAATTATCTTTTCTCCATTAATTGCCTTTACAACTTCATCAAAAATCCATTGGCAATGTAAGTATGAGACTCTATTGTGTTCCACTGACCCACGTCTCTGTCCTGTCACCAACACAATATGCCTCAATTGACATGCTTTATAGAAAGTCTTTGATTCAGGTAGAGTAAGTTTTCTTTGTTCTTTTTTCAAAATTGTTTGTTACTCAAGTTCTTTTGCTTTTCTAGATACATTTTAGAATTCGTTTGTACATTTTTACCTAAAAACCTGTTGGATTTTGATCGGGTGAACATTTATTCTATTGATCAATGTGGGAAGAACTGACATCATGACAATATGGAATCTTCCAATGCATGAAGATGATGCAGTGCTTAATTTTTAGATCTTCTTTGCTTCTTTCAATGTTTTGAAATTTGCAACATACAGATCTCACATATATACTTTTTAGAGTTATCCAGCAACAAAGAAGTACTTCATGTTTTTGGTGTGATTTTAATGGAACTTTTTCCCATTTCAATTGTTAATTGCTAATATATAGGAATACATTTGCTTCTTGCACATTGACCTTGTATCCTGTGACCTTGCTCTATACTTGTGGATGGTTTTAGTAACTTTTTTTAATAGCTTAAAACAACATAAATTTATTATCTCAGTTCGGGAGGCCAGAAGCTCAAAATCAAGGTGTCAGCATGACTATGCCTCCTCCAAATGTTCTAGTGAAGAATTCTTCCTTGCCCGTTTCTAGATATTGGTGGCTCCCAGCCATCCTTGGCATTCCTTGGCCTGTAGATGCCTCCATTTTATTCACTTTTTCTTAGAGTCTTTCAGATTTTCTCCATACATAATCATGTCAATTGTGAATACAGGCAGTTTTATTTCTTCCTTTCCAATTGGTATGCCTCCTATTTATTTTTCTTAACTTATTACAATGGCTAGGACCTAAAGTATGATGTTGAACAAGAATGATGACATTAGACATCCTTCCTTTGTTCTTGATCTTAGGGGAAAAGGAGTTAGTCTTTCTTTGTTAAGTGTGTCATTTGCTGAAGGTTTTTCATAGATATCCTTGATCAGATTGAGGGAGCTTCCTTCAGTTTCTACTCTATGCAGAATTTTTAAAATCATGCGTTTTTGTGAAATGCTTTTTCTGCATCAATTGAGATGATCACATACTTTTACTTCTTTGATATATTAAATTATATTGATTGATTTTTTATACTTGAACTCAACTTGCATTCCTGGGATAAACCCTGCTTTTGTCACCAAGCAAACAGATATATATATAGCCAGACTCAGTCTGAGAAAATTGTGTTGAATATTTTTGTGTCTATAGTCATGAGGGATATTGATCTGTCACTTTCTTTTCCTATAATGTCTTTGTCTCATCTTGGTATCAGAGTAATGTAAGCATAATATGGTAAGTTGAGAAATATCCTCTTTTTCTCTATTTTCTGGAAGAGTTTATATAGAGCTGGTATTATTTCCCCCTTAAATGTTTGGTAGACTTCACCTATGGAACTAACTGGGCTGGGGATTTTCTTTGTTGGAAGGCTTTTAACTGTAATTTAATTTCTTTAATAACTATAGTGCTACTCAGATTATCTCTTCCTTTTTTTAACCCACTCAGGTTACCCATTCTTGAATGAGCTTGATAGTTGGTGTCAAGGAATTTTTCCATTTCATTTAAGTTGTTGAAGTTATTGACAGAAAGTTGTTCATAAAATTTCCTTGTTATCCATTTAACGGCAGCGGGACCTGTAGCGGTGTTCTCTCTTTCATTCCTTATATTGGTTATTTTTATCTCTTTTATTCTTGATTGGTCTAGCCAGAGGTTTATTAATTTTATTGGTTTGGTTTTTAACATGATCATTCTAGCTGTTATGTTGAAGGCAGACAAGAACAGAGGCAGACCAGTCGGAAGCTACTGTAACAATCTAGTCAAGACCCAAGAGAGAGTGGCTTGGACCAGGCGCTGGCGGTGGGAGAGGACAAAGAAGTGACCATATTCTGGTATATTATGAAGGTGGAGTCAAGAGATATGACAAGAGATCATATATGGATCAAAACTGGGAAAAGGATTAAAAAAAAAAAAAAAGAAAGAGGAGGTAAGAATGACTCCAGAGGTTTTTGTCTTGAGTGACTAACTGGAAGAACAGAGTTTCCACTGATGGAGACGGGAAAGACCATGGGGAATACGTGGCGATCAACTTTGGGCAAGTGAACTTTGGAATGCTTACTGGGCCTCCAAGTGGAGACAGTAAAAATTCACATGAGAATGCAGAATGCAGGTCTGGAGTTCAGGAGGCCTGCACTAAAAACACAAAGTTGGAAGTCCCAGTATTTACAGCCATGAAAATAGGTGGAATGACAAACGTGGCAAAGAGAACAGTCTGAGGGGCACAGTGACATTCAGAGGGTGGGAGACATGAGAAAACACAACAGGAAACATCAAAGGGATTCAAAAAGAAGGACATGACAACTGAGGAAAGGCTGAGCTGTGGATAGGTAAGATAAGGACCGAGCACACAGAGGTCGCTGAACAGCTTAGCAAGAGCGGCTCCAGCAGCGTTGCAGTGGAAACCCACCTGCAGACCAAACAAGAGAGACCAGACAGACAATACAGACCAGTCTCTCAAGGAGTTGGTTGTGAGGAGGGGAAGAATAAACATAGGGAAGCCAATGGAGGGAGAAGAAAACCTTTTAAAGATGGGAGCGATCATAGCTTGTTTATATGTTGATACGAAGAATTCAACAGGGAGGAAAAAATTGACAGGGCAAGAAGCAGGGTGCAGAATTTCTAGCATGACATCTTTGGGTAGATGATGAGAACGGGACCTAGAGTGCAAGGGGGGGCAGGGTACGGGACTGGCCTTGACTCATCCACTACAAACGAAATGGCTGAGCTCAAGGGCACGAGTGCAGCCAGGAGGGTGGTGTGGGGGCAGGGACAGTGCAGATCCCCTCTGGTGGCTCTAATTTTTCTAATTTTCACAGGAGGGTGAAGGTGGAAAGGATACACTGGAGGTTTATTCTCTCCTAGATTTGGCACAGGCTATGCAGTCCTGTCAGTTAGCTCAGGAGAGGACCTGACAGGGCCCGCGGTCACTACGGGGAGTGGACAGAAGGCACACAGACGCTGCACCCTGGAAGGATGCTACCTCATGTTCTGTCACCACATGCTCTAGCTCTGGGTAACCTGGACAGGTCATTTAACCTGCACCTCAGCTCCCGCACATGAAAATGGGATCATTACAATGCTCAGAGGCAGGGCGGTTATCAGGGGATAAGGTCGGTGCCCAACAGAGGCGCCATGGGCAGCTGTCCTTGGTCGCCTCCAGACAAGCCTCCTCACCCCCCGTCCCTGCACACCCACCTGGGGGTGGCTCTGGAGTGAGACTGCCCGGTCCTGGCTTGGTGCCCTCCCCAGATGCTGCCTTACTCACCTGGAGCCAGCTTGATCTCCAGTGCAGTCCGAATGAGGGCCATCAGCGTGGATGTGAAGTGGACAGTCATGTCCTCATTGGAGATGGGCATGTTCATGCGGACCAGGCGCTAGGGACAAGGGGAGCAGGTCAGGGCCAGGCCTACCAGGGTCCCTCCACCACAGGACTACAAGGTGCTGGAGGCCCCTAGAGGCTGGGCTTCGCCTCCTGGGGGTGGCTTCTGCAGGTGCCCAGGCAAAGTTGGGTGGCTGGGAGTTTTGCCAGCATTCACACTCACCCTTGGACCGCCCCCCCCGCCCCCCCGCCCCACTGGAGCTGAGTCTTCTCCTAGCTGTGGAGAAACAGAAGTCCAGGTAAAGACTGTAGCACAGCACCAAGCCAGAAGCCTGGATCCCTCTGAAAGAACAGGCACATGCTTAGCCAGAAGGACCCCTGCCCAAGGCTGGAATAAGGGGCGTGGGCCCTGGGCTGAAGAGGGAGGGATCTGGGCTGCAGAACTGAGGCTGGGGCACCCTGGGATGGCCCACAGACAGGAGGGAAGACCCCTGTCCTTACAGCTCTGCCCAATGTCATCTCCTCCACCGGCAGCCTGGAGCACTGGACAAGGGGCGGGTCAGCCAAGAGCACAGCTCTGAGCCCCAGCTCCCAGTGAGGCATCCCCTCACCCCAGGAAGGCTTCTGCCTCTCACCACCCAGCCAGGGGGCCTGGCAGAGGCGGCCAGCACCTTCCAGTCAGAAGGACCCAAACAGATGGCACGGCACAGGGCCAGCGTGAAGGCTGCTAGGGAGAGGCTCAGGGCCATCGCACAGGAGTAAAAGTACTCCGGACCAGACTGGGGGCAGTGCCCTGCTGCTTTGCTCCCTGTTTCCCCATCAGGTGAAGAGCCCCTTTCCTCTCCTCGTTTTTCAAGGACAGAACAGCGGGAGACAGATGTGTGTCTGTAACAGACCTCCGGGTATAGGCAGCAGCTGCCCAGAGCCTGAGGCTCTGAGAACTTAGGTGATGTCCAGGAAGAAAAGTATCCTTGGTGTGTCTGGAACGGTCTCAGCATGGGGGGTCACCTAGCTGACCAGGTAGAGCCCTAGGGGCACCGTGACCCACCTGTCTTCTCCCAGCAGTCTCTTGACATCTACCATAAGACAGAGCTAGAGATGGGGGCACCGGGCCCCTCCCCGGGTTGTGCCTGTCCTCTGCCAAGCCCACATCCCATGACAGAGCAGCCTCTCTTCCCCTCTAGGGAGGGCCCCCAGCCCTGCCCCCAGTGTCTGGGCCCTAAATCCAATCCTCGGCCTAGTAGAGATTGGGTGGCTAAAGACACGAGCCCAGACTCTGCCCCCCTGAATGCTGGCAAAGCCCCACCTGGCACATCCAATCGTGGTCCCAGGACCTCACACATCACCTTTGTGACGCACACCAGGAAAATCGGCTTTCCAGAGCACAGTGTCCCTGTAGACCAGCACCGATGGCAGTAAGAGAGGCAGAGGGATTCCTCTCCAGGGAAGTCAGGGAGTCGGGTACCAGCGTGAAGGAGGAGCAAGCAGGTGATTTCCAAGAGAAGAGAGCTCTGTCCAGGGCACCTTCACCAGAGGCTCTCCTCTGCCTGTCCAGGCCCTAGAAGGGCGGGGATCTCAGGAAGCGGCAGAAGGACAAGGCCAGGGTAAACAGACAGGCATCTCTGCCCTGGGCCTAGACCCTCCTGGTCATAGCACTCTGAGCATCTCCTGGACCCTCCCCAGCTCCCCAAGCCCATCCATTCCTACCCACCCTGAGGCCTCCCCTGGTCTATTCATGACCAGAACCTTGGAACTGGCCAGCACAGCTGGGGAGGGGCCCTAAAGGCTAGCCCATCAGAGCCCAGCATGCCCAGCCTGGCCCCAGGTATCAGTGTGGACAGAACTCTCCTTCTTGGGAACAAAGCTACAGTCTTGCAACATGCATGCCAGGCAGGGGAGGGCTGAGGAAGACGGCAGAGGCCTCTGCCGGTGGCTTGAAGGAGCCACTTAGCTTCCAGAGGCTGTGCTGAGCCAGGTGACAGAGGCAGGCCCAACTCGAGCACAGAGACAGACATCGTGGACAGAACCAGAGAAAGCTCTGCTGGGAAGCTCGCTCAGAGAGAGGGCGGTGGCAGAGAGGCTCCAGACACATGCTGGTTGAGCCGCAGAACTCGGGCTGGCTCTGTTTTCTGGGAGCAATGGGAGCTGCAGGAGGGCTCTCGGTGCAGGGCGACGGGTGGCAGGTGGTGCTGGAGGGATGGAAGGTGCCTACACACCAAAGGGCACATGGGGCAGGTGGGAGCAGGCTTGGGGCTGGGCCATGTGACCTGCTTGCCCCCCAAGGAGGGAGGCCTGGAGATGTCCTTCAGTTTACCCCCTCCTTGCCGCTCAGCCTCCTGGGCTCCTCAGCGATGGAGGGAGGAGGCATGGGACTACCTGTCCTTACCCTGCAGCAGTCTCTGAAGCCCCAGGAATGACAGCAGAACGCCTCTCCCTGGCATCCTTTCCTTCTTAATGCCACAGTGCCTCCTTCCCGCTGTGGAACTTACAAAGCCCTGGGGATGCTGCCTCCCCAGGCTGACGCAGCCCAGACCTGGGGAAGTTCTGCATGTGCGGAGCTGGGTGTGGGTTCCTCAGAAGTGCCAGAGGCCCTGCAGGCCCCTATTACCCCAGGCTCAGACCCAAAGGGCTGGATAACTCCACCTTCATCGGGTGCTTATGGGACAGAGAAGCTGAGTGCGGTCCTGAGCCCAGAACAAAAACAGCTTCTGTCAAAAAGGTGGTCTGTCCCCTCATTTCCAGGAAAGAGAAGGAAAGGAAAAAAGGCAGGTGGAGGGCTCCGGCTCCGTCTTCCTGAGCCTCTCAGGGGCTCTCAGAGGGGGCAGACCTGCGGGCACAAGGGGCGGGTGCAGACACCATCATGGTATCTGTGTCCCTCTGTCTGGGAAGGTAGAGGACATGGTTGGAGCAGAGAAAAGGAAGAAACAGTGAGACAGCAGAGCGGCAGACAGACAGACAGACGGACAAGCCCCGAGAGGAGACGGGAGACCAGCCCCAGCACAGCCAGCCTCGGGGTGCAGGGTCGGGGTCTACCTTGTATGCAACTCGAGCAGGGCATTTCTTCCCCAGCCCCAGGGGTGGGGACATGTGTTTCAGCATCTCAAACATGTCATTGTAACTGATGCGCCCACTGGAGACCCGGCCCAGAGAGGCAGAGGCAGGGTGGGGTCCACAGGAAGGGGTGCGGCAGGAGGGGGGCGGGGGGAGGAAGCAGACAAGAAAACAGATCCAGTTAACCAGCGTCAGATTACATGCCAAAAGTCAAAATACGTAAAATGAGGGACTTTTCTGCTTGACTCAATCCCCTCCTTGCCCCTCCCAGCCTCACCTCCACACTCCAGCCCCACGCAGGGCAGCGGGCAGGGGTGACATCTGAGCTAATGAACATGGAGGGATGAGGAAGGGCTGCATCGGGGCGGCTTTGGGTTGTCAACTTCTGATTTTACACTTTTAGAAAACCACAGATAATGCCAAATCAGAAAAGAGCTGTTTCACCATGCCGGGAGAGCCGGCAGACAGAATTATGTGACCGATGAGGCCGGCCTGAGAACCACGGCAGAAACATAGCTTTCCTTAATGCTCAATTTGCTTCCAAGTTAGCCTAGAGGCTAAAGAAGTGGAGAAAACTCTAAAACAAGCCAGAAAACTAGAGCTGGGGGAGCCCCGAGGCTCTAGAGACAAACTTGACGGGTGAGTCCTGCTCCAAGCCCAGAGACGCCCGAGGCCGCCCAGGGCAGGGCTGCTGCTGGGAGTCAGGGCTGGGCAGGAAATGGGAGACCGCGGGGGAGGGGGGGCGGGCGGGTGGAGGGGGCAGGGGCGTGGTGGGCAGCTGGGGTGGGAGTGGCTTGGAGCCACTCTTGCACCCTCCTGTCCACACCAGGGACAGGGCTGGGCCCAACACACGGGACAAGGCTCCAGATCCAGGGAGGTGTCTGGGGGCCAGTGACTGTGTCTTCCCGAGGTAGACAGGCCACCAGGCCTGCAGCCTCACCTCCACCTCTGGGGACACCTGCCTGTGGGACCTGCTTGGGGTCCCAGAGACGAGGTCGGGTTCAGGCCACCCAGGAGAGAGAGGGGACAGCTTTTTCCTGGCAGGCACATCTGCCCCAGGGCCTGGCCCTCCTCCCAGGGTTCCCAGCCTTGGCTGAGTGGATCGATCCAGAGGTGAAGCAGGAGGGCCCGTCTTTGGGCCTCCACTGCCTCTGTCCTCGCCTCCCTCAGGGACCAGAAACCCCTCGGTTGTCAGGCTCTTCAGACTGGGAGGGGCCGCTCCTCCTGGTCTGCTTGTGCCCATGCTCTCCTCCTCTGGGGCCCTTGGCCTCCAGCCTGTCTGACCATTAGCCCACCCTTGAGAGCCTGGAGGCAAAGCCGGGAAAGACAGCTGCTTCCTTGGGCACAGGCAGGGCCTGGCCCCCAGCTCCCACCCAGCAGCCGACCCCTGCCCTCCAGGCCCAGCCAGAAAGCTTCGTGTGCACTGCCTTAGAAGGCTGCCTGTCCCCAGCCAGCTGGAGGGGTCGGGAGATCAGATGGGGGACCAAAGCGTCCAGGAGGTCGGAGTGCGGGGCAGGGCAGGACAGGAGGAAAGAGAGGTGAGGTGTCGTCATTCCCAAACCAGGCAGGGAGTGTGTGCTGTGTTTGCATTTCGGGCAGGGAAGAGTATGTCGGATGGAGGCTCTGAAGTTGCAAACCTTGTAGGCCAACCTACGAGGGCAGTTCTTCCCTAAGCCAACGGGTGGCTCAATACAACGCAACAAACTGTACATATCCTTATAATGAATCCGGCAACTGGAAAGGAAATGTCACAGGTTATGGCAACCAAGGCACGATGAGCCCATCCCGCCCGCCCACCCAGCCTGCGACAGGAAGAGGAGCCCGGCGGCTGGACAGGCAGCTCCCTGCAGGGAATCCTGGGGCTCAGAAAGCCCCAGGAGGCATGGGAATCCCAAGACCATTTCCAGAGCCTGATGCAGGCAGGAGACACACCATACAGAACAAGTGCTGGCCCCTGTCCCAAGCCCCCACTGTGCACACACTGAAACCATTGGTCCGTCTCTCCCCGGGGCCTTGTTCACCCACCCTCTCTGGCAGCCCCTACTCTTGCTCCCTGAGTGCCTGAGACCCCATGCCTGGCTCTCCTGACTGTCTCTACCTCCTGAATCTCCTGGAATCTGCTGGTCCAGCTAAGGACCCCCTAGTCCCAGGGTGGGCACCCTGGCCAACACGGACGTTTCTCTTTCCTGTCCAATCAGCTCCAAATTACTTCTGGAAAAGAGGGAAGAAAGAGGAAGCCCCACTTTGGCCTCACCCAAGGTGCTTGCTAACTCACTGGACCTAAAGGATCATCACGAAAGGTCTGGAAGCATGGTGAAGCCCCCAGCCCCAATAATCACCCAACCCAATTCACAGCCTGTTCTTTGGCTCATCTTCTCTCTTCCACCATTGAATCCCTCAGATGGCACCAGATGGAAAGTGGGAGCACCATACTGTCACTCCAATGCAAAAAACTGTCCTCGCTGTCTATAAAGCAAAGTCAAAGCTCCTTGTTTATCCCAAATTTCAAGACCTTCTCAACCTGTCCCAGCCGCCCTTCCAGCCCCTTTGCAATGCATTCTCTTCTCCATCAGACACAATCAGACCCCCTTCCCTTCAGCCCTGGCCCCAACCTCTTCTCTAGAGCTCAATCCATCCTGCCCTCTTCAGTTTGGCTCAAATGCCACCTCCTCTGACTCACCAGCCAGATGGAGTTTCTCCCTCCTCAGACACCCCGGGCTCACACTACGGCTCCTCTGTTCTCCCACAGTCCCGTTGGACTCAGCATCCTGAGAGCACATGCTTGCTTCACCTACACACCCCTGGTCCCCAGCACACGGCGGATGCTCAGGAATGTTGACTGGGCGGATGGATGAACACAAAGATGAGTAGACAGATTGCTTACAGGTGTGATTGTGATTCTCCTCTCGACTCTCTACCCTTCTCCAAGTGAGGCAACAGTGAAGATGGGAGAAGGCGGCACCAGAAAGCAACAAGCCCACGCCTTCTTCATCTCCCCACAGCATGCTTGTGCGCACGCACGTGCACACATACATACCCACGCGCACCTGCGTTCACACACATGTACACACACAAGCACGCATGCCCGTGTACACCCATGCACATGTGCATTCACACACGCATGCACACAAGCACACACATGTGCAAACATGCACTGCACTCACACGTTTGCACACAATCACGTGTGTGCGCGCTCGTACATGTACACACAAACCATGTGCATGTGGGCACATGCACACACGCATGCCACATGTGTACACAGACCTGTCCACATGTGCAAACATGCACTGCACTCACACATTTGCACACGATCACATGTGTGCACGCTCGTACATGTACACACAAACCATGTGCATGTGCGCACATGCACACATGCATGCCACGTGTGTACACAGACCTGTCCACGTGTGCAAACATGCACTGTACTCACACGTTTGCACACGGTCACGTGTGTGCACGCTCGTACACGTACACACAAACCATGTGCGTGTGCACACATGCACACACGCATGCCACGTGTGTACACAGACCTGTCCACGTGTGCAAACATGCACTGCACTCACACATTTGCACACGATCACGTGTGCACGCTCATACACGTACAAACCATGTGCATGTGCGCACATGCACACACGCATGCCACGTGTGTACACAGACCTGCCCACATGTGCACACACACCCATGCACATATGCAATATGCACACACAGGCACACATGTATACATCTGTGCACACGCCCACAGAGCCACACAGGCGCAAACACACACATACACACACACACATATGAAAGCTTGGGAAATTTCACAGTTTTGTTGTTCTTTAAGTCTCTCCAAGAACGAGGAGACAGCAGAGCGGCCGCCTGGGATATAAAGCGGACCACATCCTTGCATCTGCCACGGAGGCTAGGAAGGGCTCAGAGCACCCTCGGTCCTGTGCCTAGGACTCAGTCTCCTCAGCTGCCTCTGCTGGGCCTTCCCCTATCCCCTGCCATCTGGAGGCAGGCTATGTTTTCAGCCCAGGCCACATGTGGGAGCAGCAAGTCTGAGTGTTAGTTGTGGGTCACATTTATGCTACTTTTGGACCATGGTCTTGTGTGCTATTTCGCAGATGCCACCTCTGGGGTGACGCTTATATTTGCTGTCTACTCTTCCATAGTACTTTCTTTACCACACTCCCAATGGCCTCTGCCTTCCAGAGGCCCCATTTTCAGAACTCTGGATTTGGGAAACAGTCTGAGCCCCCTGTGCACCATCACAAAACCACAGTCTGGCCCAAGTCCATTTCCTGTGTGTCCAAATTCTGCTCCACCTGTGCCTGGACTAGGGGAAGTCCTGGGTCTACAGTTCATAAAGATTTGGGGCAAGTCCTCCCCTCTCACAGGCCTGCACTGACTTGCCTTTGTCCCGCACGTATGGACATACCGCCCATACAGCATCTCTGCTTCCCTGCAACACACCCTTTAGAAACAATGTGCCCAGTGCTCGCTTCGCAGCACATATACTAGAAACAATGTGCCCAGAAACAGCAGCATCTCTCGAGACCACAGTGCAGACGACCCTCCTGGAATGAGCCTCAAGCCTGCCTCACTTGGAGTCTCTCCTGCTCTCTGACCTGACTGGGCCCTCCTGACCAGAGAACCCACACCTACCCCTGAGCCAGAATGAGACTGGGCACTGCAGGGCCGATGTGCTGACGCATCAGCAAAATGACAGGACTCTCCAAGGCCACAAAAACGGTCACCTACACCACGAAACATAAATAACAGCCACACTTGTTCTGCACTGTGTGAAAATTATACAATTTTCACTACAATGGAAAACACCCAGAGACACTACAGGAATGGAAATGCCCTGGGGTCGCTGGTGCTGCCAGTGGTTTCAGGGCTTGCCCAGCCTGGGAAGGGTCTCATACAGCATCTTCTGGATCTTCACATGATGGGGTAGGGGCTCCAGGAGGGCTGAATGAGAGGAGGGTGGGGGAGCCCAGCCAAGCTCCCAGGGGCTTGAGGGTCAGAGAGCTCTGGAGCAATCCCCTTGCTGAGCTCCAGTTTAGGGAAAAACTGTGGGCAGTAGGGTCCTCACCACAATGACACTGACCATCTCCTCCAGGCCTCTACCACGCAAGGGGTGACCAAACACAGAGCTGTGCGAGGGGGACATGGGCAGGCTGGGAGCCTCGGAGAGAGGAGGTGGGAAGTGGCTACACCCCATCTTCACAGTCTTCTCATTCCCTTCGAGCGTGGGAAGGGACGGATGCCCATCCGTTTACTGATGCACTGTTCATTCACATTCATGACTGCTGAGCGCTCACCATGAGCGAGGCGAAGAGCAGGCCTGTGCCTTCCCCAGCAGCCAGATCTCTTGGCCCCTCCATGTCCTGTGTTGGCCTTGCAGAGAGCATGCCCTGAATAACTACTCAAGTATCCGCTTGAGAGAGTGAATGAATGAATAAGCAAGTGAAGAAGCAAGTGATGAAGGAACAGACAAATGGGCAGATGGTGAGTCCATGCTGCTTTGCTAGCCCCGAGGATAAGAGTATGTGTCCTGGGTGTGCAGGACTCTCCCATGGATCACGGAACACCCTTCTAACCCAAGCCAGTCCCCTCATGACATACTTGCTCTGTCTGGAAATGAACTACTCCTCACTTAATGCAACACAGTAACCCTTTCCCACCATGACCAAAGGGTCTTCAACATACTAGACCCTTCCTGGTAGCTCCTTTAATTTCAGTGAAAGTTCACCAAGCGCCCGCTATTTGCAGCCTGGGCTGGGGACACAGAGGTGCATGTTGGCTCCTGTTCCCAAGAGATGGCAGAGAGGGAGAGGCCTGAGCCCATCGGTGGGAAGAATGTCATTTCTGCCATGAAGGCCTCCAAGCTTCATGAGAATGGTGAGGCCCCAAGGGAAGGCCCTCCTGCTGTGTCCACACCCTCTCCCTTGAGCCCTCCACGCCCCTCATGTGACAGACCTGTGAGGAGACAGTACACTCCCATTTGGCAAGAGACCTGAGCCTCACAGACCCCTTGGAACCTCCTAAGTGCTGGACTGAGGGCCTCACAGAGCATTTCTCAGCCCAGGGAGCTGTGTAAGAGCACTGTGGGCATGAGAAGGAGCGTGCCACCTAGAAGGGGACCTGGCACCACCCTCTGCGGACCCCACCAAAACCGGAGGGGGTTTGACAAAACCTGTATCACATGACACAGGTCTGAAGCCACCCAGCCCTGGCCCGAGATCCGTGGCATGGACCACCCTGAGGACCACGGAGCACGGGGGCCACTCACCACGCGGCTGGGTCGTACTCAGCCCAGACCCGGATGAACTCGTCCAGGTGGTGAGGCCCTAGGATGGAAGAGTCCCGTGTAAGGTACTCAAAATTGTCCATGATCACGGCCACAAAGAGGTTCAACATCTGCAGGACAGGAAGGAGAAGGGGTGACATAGAGAGACCTCAGCCTGCCCTCTACCCTAGCCCTTACCCTCCAGCCAAAGTCTGTGTGCGAAACCATCATGGCAGCGACCACTCAAACTCAGCCAGAGCTCGTCCAGCCCTGCTCCCCCCAGCCTCCTGGCCTCCACTACACCACCACCACCAGCCCCCGTGGCACCCAGCCTCCTACCCCAGGGTTCTAGGTCCCGCAAACTAACCCGAGCCCCTCCCACTCCCTGCTTCTGCTGCCCTACCCTAATTCATGTTGGCCACTCCTCCTGCCCCACCTCCCATCACCATCCTCTTCCCCTCCTAGCTAGCCTTCAAGGAAAACAGTGACTTTGGAGTTAGTAGTTTGGACTCTAGAGGCCAAAAGCTCAGCTTCTTTTTTTTTTAATTGAGTTGAAATTCACATAACATACATTTAATCATTTTGAAGAGTACAACTCAGTGGCTTTAGTGTATTCACAATATTATGCAACCACCTCTCTAGTTTCAAAAATTCTTTTTTTTTTTTAAAGATTTTACTTATTTATTTGACAGAGAGAGACACAGTGAGAGAGAGCACAAGCAGGGAGAAGGAGCAGAGGGAGAGGGAGAAGCAGGCTCCCGCTGAGCAGGGAGCCTGATGCGGGACTTGATCCCAGAACCCTGGGATCGTGACCTGAGCCGAAGGCAGACGCTCAACGACTGAGCCACTCAGGCTCCCCTCAAAAATTCTTTATCACCCCAGAAAATGCCTTGTACTGTAAATAGTCACTCACTTATTTCCCCTTTCTCCCGTTCCCTAGCAATCTCTGTTCTGCATCTATCGGCTTGTCTATTTGGGGTACTTCATATAAAAGGAATCCTACAATACAGGTCCATATAGGGCCCTTTGTGCCTGACTTCTTTCACTTAGCGTGATTTTCTGAGGCTCAGCCATTCATCTGGGTCAGAACTTCATTGCTTTTTAAGGCTGAATAATATTCCATGGTAGGTATATACCAGTTTGTTTATCTATTCATCCATTGATGGATATTTGGGTTGTTTCCACCTTTGGGCTGAACTGTTTTCCACAGAGGTTGCTGCATTTTACATTCCTATCACAATGTGCAAGAGTTACTATTTCTCCATGTCCTTGCCAATGCTGGCTATTTTCCATTAAAAAAATTATCATCATTATAGCCATCCTAGTGAGTGTGAAGCGAGTGTGTGGTTTTGAGTTTCCTTAATGCCCAAAGATGATGAATGTCTTCATGTGTTTGTTGGCCACTTTGTATATCTTTTTGGCAAAAATGTCTATTCTGATTTTTTGCCCATTTTTTAAATGGTTGTCTTTTGTAATACAGTTCTAAGAGTTGTTTATGTATTTTGGAAATTATCCCCTTATAAAATATGTGGATTAGTATTTTCTCCCATTCCTTAAATTGTATTTTCACATTTTTTATAATCCCCTTTGACACACAAAAGTGTTTAATTTTGAGTAGTCTAATTTATTTTTTTCTTTTGTTGCTTGTGATTTTGGTGTTGAATCTAAGAATCCTCTGACAAATCCGAGATCATGAAGATCTGCCCCCTATGCTTTCTTCTAAGAGTTTTGTAGTGTTAGCTCTTACATTTAGGTCTTTCATCAATTCTGGGTTCATTTTTGTATATGGGGTGAGGTAGGGGTCCATCTTTATTTTTTTGCATATGGACATCTAGTTGTCTCTTCATCATGTCTTAAAGAAACTATTCTTTCCATACTGAACAGCTTTGGCATTCTTGTCAAAAATCAATTGTCCACAGATATTTGGATTTATTTCTGGAATCTCCATCCCACTCCATCGGTCTATCCTTATGTCAAAACCATACTGTCCCCGTATCATCCTTATTAAGATATATATAACTGACATTATAAGACACTTAAAGTGCATATTGTGGTATATATACATACATAAACATTGTGAAATCATTCCTACCATCTAGTTAATTAACACATCCATCACCTATTTTTTTTGGTAGAACACTTACGTTCTACTCTCTTAGAAAAATTCAATTATACAATACAGTGTTATCAACTATAGTCACCATGTTTTACTTTACATCCTCAGACATTATTCATATTATAGCTGAAAGTGTGTACCCTTTTACCAACTTCTCCCTATTTCCCCAACTCTCTAGTCCCTGGCAACAACTCTTTTACTCTCTGTTTCTACGGTTTGACTTCTAAAAAAAATTCCACATGTAAGTTATACATGTAGTATTTGTCTTTTTCTGTCTGGCCTTTTTCACCTAGCATAACGCCCTCAAGATCCATCTGCGTTGTCACAAATGACAGAAGGATTTCCTTCTTTCCCATTGCTGAAAAATGTGTGCGTGTGTGTATGTGTGTACACACACACCAAATCTTCCTTATCTAATTCATCTGTTGATGAACACTTAGGTTGTTTCCACATCTTGGCTCTTAGGATTTTGATTTGCATTTCCCTGATGATAAGGGATGCTGAGCACCTTTTCATGTACCTGTCGGTCATCTGTAGGTCTTCTTTGGAAAAGTATCTCTTCAGCCACATTGTTTTTACTCATGGTACCTTTATAGTAAGTTTTGAAATAGGGAAATGTGAGTTCTCTCACTTGGTCTCAGGGAGCCCGATGCGGGGCTCGATCCCAGGACCCTGGGATCATGACCTGAGCCGAAGGCAGACGCTTAACGCCTGAGCCAACCAGGCACCCTGGTCTTTAATTTTCAAGATTTTTTGTTATTTGGGGCACCCTGCCATTCCATATGAATCTGAGGATCAGCTTTTCCATTCCTGTAGAAAGGCCACTGGAGCTCTGACAGGGATCACACTGAATCTAGAGCTCACTTTGCGGGGACATTACCACCTTACCAATATTAAGTCTTTTGATCCATGGACATGCATGCCTTTCCATTTAATTAGGTCTTCTTTAACTCATTTTAGCAATATTTTGCAGTTTTCACTGTACAAGTTTTCATCTCCATGGGTATTTATTTATTCCTAGGTATTTTATCCCTTTGGGTGCTACTGGAAATGGAATTATTGCCTTAATTTCCTTTTCAGGTTGTTTACTATGTGTTGATTTTGTACCCTGACACTTTGATTAACTCATTTATTAGTTTTAGTAGCATGTGTGTGTGTGTGTGTGTGTGTTCTTCAGGATGTTCTACATATAGAATAGTATCATCTGCAAATAGAGATATCTTTACTTCTTCCTTTCCAATTTGGATGCTTTTTATTTCTTTTTCTTGCCTAACTGCTCTAACTAGGACTTCCAGCACGATGTTGAGTAAAAGTGATAAAAAATGGGCATCCTTGGTGATGGGTATTCAAGAGGGCACGTTCTACATGGAGCACTGGCTGTTATACACAAACAATGAATCATGGAACACTGCATCAAAAACTAATGACGTAATGTATGGTGATTAACATAACATAATTAAAAAAGAAAAAAAAAGTGGGCATCCTTGTCTAGTTCCTGCTATTTGGGGGAAAAGTTTATAGTCTTTCACCACTGAGTATAATGGTAACTGTAGGTTTTTCATAAATGTCCTTCATCATGTTATGGACGTTCCCTTCTACTCCGAGTTTGCTAAGTGTTTTTGTCATGAAAGGGTGTTGAATTTTGTCAAATGCTTTTCTGCACCAATGAGATAATCATGTGGGGTTTTTTCCTCATCACATTGGTTAATCCCTGTATGTTGAAAATGCATCCTTGCATTCCTGGGATAAATCCCATTTGATCATGGTGTATAATCCTTTTAATGTGTTGTTGGAACTAGTCTGTTAGTATCTTGTTCAGGATTCTTACTATATATTTATCGGGGACATTGGCTGTAGTTTTCTTTTTCTGTGGCATCTTTGCCTGCCTTTGGTATTAGCACAATGGCAGCATCATAGGATGTGTTAGGAGGTGTTTGCTCTTCTACTTTTTGGAAGAGTTTGAATAGGGGGCACTTGGTTGGCTCAGTCAGTTAAGCATTCGAGTCTTGATTTCAGCTCAGGTCATGATCCCAGGGTCGTGAGATGGAGTCCCACGTCAGGCTCCGCAATCAGCATGGAGTCTGCTTGAGATTCTTTCTCTCCCTCTTTTCCTCCCCCCTCTAAAAAAATAAAAAGAGTTTGGATAGGATTTATGTTAATTCTTTTTTAATACCATTTTCTAAGTCGTGGTAAAACACACATAGCAAAAAGCTTACCAATTTAACCACTTTTAAGTGCACAGTGCAGCGGCGATCAAGCACACTGACACTGTTGTGCAATCATCCCCACCATCCAGCTCCAGAACTCTTCCATCTTCCCCAGCTGAAACCCTGACCCCATTAAACACTAACTCCCACCCCCTCCCCCAGTCCCTGGCACCCGCCATCCTGCTCTCTGTCTCTATGAACTTCACTCGAGGGGCCTCAGATAGGTGAAACCATACAGTTATTTTTCCTCTTGTCACTGGTTTATTTCACTTGGCATAACGACTTCACGATTCATTCATATTGAAGCATGGGCCAGAACTGCCTCTCTTGTTAAGGCCGAATAATAGTCCCTTGTATGTTCATGTCACATTTTGTGTACCAATCGCTTGTTGATGGGCACTTTGGTTGCTCTTACCTCCTGGCCATTGTGAATAATGCTGCTATGAACGTATGTGTACAAATATTTATTCAAGTCCCTGTCTTCAGTTCTGGCATATGCCCAAAAGTGGAGTTGCTGGATCATACTGCAATTCTATTTTCAATTTACTGAGGAGCTACCATACTGTCTCCCACAGCTGCTGCACCTCTTCACATTCTCACTGGCAACGAACGAGGGCTTGTGTCTCCAGCACCCCAGCAAACGGCGGGTGCCACTTTCTTTCTCTTCTTCTCTCATGCCTGCGTTTACTCATCAGTCGTGTTGGCTCTGTCTTTAAAATGCAGCTCAACTCCCTTCATCGCCACCCTTCTCTAGGCACTGTCACCTCCAGCCATCTCCTGACCACTCTTCACCTCTCCTGACCAGAAGCCAGAGCAAGGTTTTAAAATATCAACCAGATTGTGTCATGCCCCTGCTCAAAGTTTCCCAGAGGTGTCTGCTGACTTGGACCTAGTCCACTTACCTCCCCAACAACCAGTTTCCTGAGGCTCATCTGCCCCAGGCACACCAGCTGGAGTGCTGCTTCTTTGTAACTCATCCCCATGGCAGAGGCTAAAGGCTAAAGGACAGTTGTCCCGTGGAAACTTAAAACCCTCTCTGAGAAGGAAAGGCAAGGCCCACAGGAGCTCATTACAGAGTGGGTCCTTTTAGAGGTCATCATCTCTGGGGAAACAGGACCATCAACACAGAATCAGCTTGTAATGTGACATGAATCAGTATCAGGGATCAGTGAGAGATGTAGGGGGGGCCTGGGATGGATTGAGACAGGTGGACACATGGGCACAGTGACCAGGACTTACCAGGAAGGAGCAAAGGAAGATGAAGGAGACGAAGTAGAAGTAGGCAAAGTCGCTCCCACACTCACTGGCATTGGCGTGCTCATCACAGGCCTGGTTGCTGAGACAAGACAGCATGATCTCGTGCCAGGCCTCCCCAGTGGCACTCCTGAGAAGAAGGGCAGAGCCATGAGACCCACAAAGGAAGGCCCAGACCAGCCTGAGAAGGAATCTCAAAAGAGCTGGCTCAAGTGCATACCCTCCCTGGGCTCCCTCCCGCAGAGAACCCACTCACATGTAAGGTCTGGGTAAGAGACGCCTACTTCTTAAAAAGAATCCTCTGGCATTAGGTTTTCAAATTGATCATTAACTCGGAAAGAACTAGTTACTGAAAACAAGGCACTGCATCCAAAAGTGAGCACCATGGTGAGCGCCCCTTCATGGACCTCTGACTCCTCGGAGCCAACACAGCCCTTCCTGGCCTCCCTCACCCAGCATGTGCCATCCCAGCCTTCCTTGATGCAAGAAATGGGGGCTCCACCCCTCCCGTTTCTTAGGCCAAATATATTGCAGGCTTCCCTGCCTCCACTCCTTCTCACCAGCTTCATCAGCTCATCTACCTCCAAAAAACAGCTAGACTCTCACCACTTCTCAACACCCTGGGCTAAGCAACAACCACCTCCCCTGAGCTTCTGCAATAGCTTCCTCACGGATCTTCCTGCTCTGCCCCACCCAACAGCCAAGTGGGTCCACTAAACACAGGTGAGATCAGGTCACTTCTCCTCTCAATGACCCCTCACTCACTGCAAAAGCCAAAATTCACACAACTGCCCACAGCTCTGTGAAACTCGCGGCCTGCTCTTTCCCAGTGGTCTCTGCTCGGTCCACTCCAGCCACACCGGCGTCTGCTGTTTCCTGAACACACCAAGAACAACCCCACCAGCCTGAGGGCCACCCTGGAGGACCCTTCTTCATGGACTTTGGTCCCTGGGTATGCAGCCAGCACAAAGGTTAGATGTGCACTAGACCTGCAGGCGGACCAGAGGCCTGGGTCCCCCCCCGCCCCCCAGTTTGGTGTGCCTGTGTGGCCAGCTCTGGGCACAAGCTGAGCCCACTTCCCGTTAATAATGGCTAGGAGTAGGGGGCTTTTCCTGCAGGGCAGCTGTCCAATGCCAGGCCTGGCTGATACTGGTGCTCACATGTGACACAGAGACCAGGGAGGAAAAGAGATCTTTGAGAACAAAGACTTAAAACCAAGGCTGGTTTCACAGGCCTGCCTCAACTCTTACAGCACGAGGCAGGACATTAATAAATGAAGAGATGAAATGAACGTAACAGCTGAAGTCCAGAGAAATGATGTCATTTGAAGAAAGTGTAGGCCTAAGGATACTTGTCCATCTGACTAAAAAAACAAGAGTCAGACAACTCTCTCCAGGCAGCTTAGCTAAGCAGATCGGTCTGATCTCCCTCCATAGAAAGAAGAACTTCTACGGGCCCTGGAATGCATCTGCCTGGGATTAACCGTGCTGGGCATCCCCCAGCACAGGCCTTACAGCATCCTGGTGCATCTGCATAAACAAACACACGTGTGGGCACCTCCAGAAGGAGCCCCAGGCAGGGTTTTATGTCAGCACCCCTCCTCCACAAGTCCCTACGAAGAGCTCCTTTCTTCCCTCCTAGGGTCATGTGGTGGGCTTCCCTTAACGAAGGGGACCCTGGAGGCAGTGAGACACATTCACCCCCTCCCCACAGCCCCCAAACCAGGATGGCCCACACAGAGTGCCACATCTCGGAACAAAAGCTGACACGCAGCCCTGTCGAGCACACAGGGAGGCGCCTGAGCCAGAAACAAGCTACTCTGCCTGCCTTGGAGCCTGGAGCCTAGGGAACTGCAGTCCTGTGAGCCATGGGGGGCAGGTGGAGACACTCACACCAGCGGCTCTGGCCAGTTGAGTTCCTTGGGTCCCTGAGTAACACACTCTGTGTCCCCCTGCCCTGCTCCGCACCCCCCCGGCCCCCGATCCCACAGACCCTGCAGTCAACAAGGTGAGCAGATGGAAAGCCTATGGCCAGCACACCAAGAAAGGCCCTGCTGGACACCTTCTGTCCTCCCAGACCCTTGGCTGCAGCTTCACCAGAGGCCTTCTGGCCACCGCCAGGGATCTGAGCTGAGGTGGTCAAGGCCAGCCTCACCTGGGGCTCTCAGGTTGACCTCCCTCAGGGGCTTCCCTTCCGTCTGTCCCGAGGCCCAGGAACCCTTGGGGAAGGAAGGAGGAAAAGGGGAGAAGAAGCTGGGAAGGCCCACTGAGGGGAAGCCAGCACAAGCTGGGGGTCGGAGGGGGTGGCCCCCTGGGTCGGCACACGCCCTGTCCCTCCTGGACAGAGGAGCCTCTGAGCCTGCACAAGCTGGGGGTCGGAGGGGGTGGCCCCCTGGGTCGGCACACGCCCTGTCCCTCCTGGACAGAGGAGCCTCTGAGCCTGCGCTGGCTCCACAAACAACACACCTGAACAACAGCATCAAGGCTTGTAAAAACGTCCTGAAGTTGTTGTGTCGGTTGATGCTGGTGTCATCATCCAGGGCAATGTTTCCAAAAACCTGAAATGAGAAAGAAGGCTGTGGCCAGGCAGAAGAGGACGTGTGCACATGAGGACCCACAAGGCACAGGACGCTGCCCTTAGCCACCAGCACTGCTGCAGGGGCTGGAGGGGCCAGCACTTCCAGCCAAACACGTCACTGCCCCCCCAGCTCTGCATGTCTACAACTGCAAGTCTGCATGCCGAGTAAGAACGCCACCCGGGGCTAAGTTTACATGGGCTGCGCTATATATAAGACAGGAAGCATTTGAAAGTTCACTCTGTCATCGATGACTCCGAAGCAGTAATTATACTGGTAATAGCTATGAGGTCAACTTGAAAGTTTCTTTTTAAATTTCTGTGCAAATATCACAAGGGGCTTTTTATCCATTTTAATTGATTTCTTTTTAGCGTTAGGAATGCAAACAAGTCAGTAACTGCACTTGGCTTAAAATCTGGAATCTGGCTGAAAAATTTATGAACTATCACATATTCACCAAAAACAAAGATCAGTGACCCTTCTGGTCTGATAAATTCCCAAACCAAAGTGGGCACAAATATATGTATTTTTTAAATAGCATCAGATCTCAGCAAACTTTAAAGGAAGAGAACCTTTTCAATCCTTGAAGTAGAGTTTAAAAATCAGTTCTCAGCTAACCTTTAAGACAATGGCTTCTCCCACTATAATTTAACATTTGGATCCATCTCCCACCCTACTGTTGAAAAGTGGCCAGATGCCAAAGATTTAAAACTGGAACACTGCTTTGTGTCTTTTAAATGTTTTTCCAAATAGCTGACAAAGGGTTCTTTGGCAAAATAAAGGCAATCTAACTTGTCCAAGCTGAATTTGACAGTACAGTGATCTGGTGTGATCCTGTTGACTTGTTTCTTCTGTGATATATAATTTCCTGTAAAGGATCAGGTCAACTCTCTGGACTATCAGAATGACCAGCTGGTGCTTTGCAGGCCACTCAGCACCAGGCAGATGTGCTCAAAAGCTCCACCACCATGGGGGCCCAGCACCCAATCAAACATGCCCATCAACACCCTAACAGCCCAATGGGGTTCCATTCAGGAGCACAGCAGAGCATTTTCCCGCAGACGGGGGAGCTACGCCTCACTAGTGGACTCTGGGTGACAGGCCCAAACCCGTGGTGCCCAGCCTCCGTGTCCGTATTGGTAGAAGCAGCCTTTCTGAGAATTAAGTTCATAAAGTGCTTCAAACATAGAAATGTTCCCCAAGTGCCAATCTGTCATTGTTACCATTTGATGACCATGATCAGTGCCCTTTTGCCCCAGGGCACAGGGGCCCCTTCAGCTCCCTGTCCCATCAGGCGCACCCACCTGCATGCCGATGATGGCGTAGATGAAGAACAGCATGGCGATGAGCAGACACACGTAGGGCAGGGCCTGTGGAGACACATGGAGGACAGGGCAGCTCCAGGGAGGGCTGCCCAGCTACCTTGCTCGGGCCTCGTCTGCAGAGTGGACGGTGGCCGGGTCTCTGGGGCCACCCAGACCCCAGCGACCAGAGATCCACCCCCATTGACCATGAAGCCCCTCCACCAAGAGACTGCTTCAGTTCCTTCGTCTATAATCAGCCATAGAACCCACCTCAGAGTCAGTGAGCATTACCAAGATGCTCTCTGGATCACTTAAAATGTCTTCGTAAACTACAATAGGATAACGGGTGCCAACAAGGAGCCTCCACGAGGAGGGGCTGCTCTGGTGGCAAGGAGGAGGTGGTGGCCACAGCACTGTGCTTACACGGGGGAGGGTCAGGGCACGAGGGCCGTGCCTGGCTTCACCTTGAAGGACTGGACGAAGGTCCACAGCAGGATGCGGATGGTATAGCCCTGGCGCAGCAGCTTGATGAGCCGGGCAGCACGGAAGAGGCGGAGAAAGCTGAGGTTGATGAAATTGTTCTGTAGGGAAGAGAGGCTGTTCTCTAACCTGCAGAGACCAGCCTCCTGCAACTGCAGGGGCTGCTCCCCACCCACCTCTCCCTGGCGTGCTGTGGTCCCGAAGAAAAGCGGATACAAGGAGAGGTCGAACAAAACATCACTGCTCTACAGTATAAGCAGCAATCGGCCACCAGAAAACCTTCCAAAAGTAAAGCTTGTCATTGCAAATCACTTCTCATGCAGCAAATCAAAGAAACCCCTCTGCTTTAGGCTCCCCTGCCCCCGACAGGGAGGGAGAGAGAGAAAAATTCTCAGAAGCAGCTCCTTGCTGCCAGGTGGAGCTAGGAGACCAACTGTGGACGGGCCTCTAACACTGACCACCTCTTGCAAGACGCAGCCAAGCCGTCCAAGTGCCGGGCAGGGCTGCTTCTTCACCGAGAGCCTCTGAAGGGCCCTTCGCTTCTCCATACGGCTAGCAAAGCCCCTGCTGCCTGGGACCTGGCAGAGGGGCAAACATCTCTTCTGGGGCTGCTCCTGGTGCCTGCAGACAAGTCACCATAGGAAGGGTAAGTGTTGGCGATCCTGCTGCCCACACCACGGAAGCCACTTATGAAATCCGCAAATGGTCTCAACTCCAGAGATCCCAGGGTATCTAGCGCTGCTCCCTCATCCAAGAGGTTCAAAATCAAGCACAAAAAGAAGCAATAAACTCTGGACTCCACAGATTACCTGGGAGTGAGGCTTCCACCCTGGCCCAGGGGCGCCTTGAGTTATTGGCACATCCCCTTCAGGGAGCATGGCTCTGGACGGTGTCCATGACGTGGGGGTGCTTGTGGCCCTGGGCAGCCTCCCACCCTCTGTCTGCTTGGAGACCAGGTGCCTGCACGCAGCCTGACAGCAGCTTCCTGCCACCTTGGTGTTTTAACATATGCAAGCAGCTCAGGCCTAGACACATCGTATCGCCAGATTCAGTGGTCAGATGAAGAGAAAAGAACACGACATGTTGAATGAGAGCAGCAGTAGGAGAGCACGTGCAAGACGCATGGGGAGCCTGGGGAGAGCTGGCCGCCCTCCCTCCAGGGCTGCCCATCTGCTCTTGGCTGGGCTGAGGCCTTCGGTGGAGAGGCAGGTCTCACTCTTACTTCTAAGGACAGTGGCCCCAACCCAGCCCTTGTCTGCCTCTTCGGTTCCCACCGGGGTGGCTGGAGACTAGACTGTCTCTGCTGGAGGGCTAGATGTTGGAGCCATGGGGTGGGAGGTCTGGTAGTCACAAGGAGGTGCTGACTGTGGTCCAGATCAGCAAGAAGGCAGGAGTGGACCTTGAGGTGTGACCCGGAGGGCACACAGTTTGCCTAGCGCTCCCTCACCTGCTTGTGCTGGGGAAAGTGAATCTCAGTGGTACAGGATGCCCAAGAGACATCCACACCCGCCCCGTGGGCCCCAGGTTCTCAAATGAGCCAGTCACCTCGGGAGGATGGGCACAGAGATGGAAGGGAGACTTTGTCTACAGTGCTGGGAAATCCTTTGTACAAGACAATAAAACAGAGGAACGGGAGGGAGCTTCCAAGGGCCCGGCCTCTAAAGCACCTGCTCACTTGGGTCTGGAGGGGCCAACGCTGTGATAACACAGTTATCATTTGCCCAGCCCAAAGCACTCTGCTCAGGCCACTGGCACAGACAAGATTTCCTGGAGATATTGGGGAAAATCCAGGCTCTGGGTGAGAAAGAAGGGATGGAAGACAAGGCAGGGGAAGGCACTGTCCATCCACAGAGTTAGTGCATGAACGCAAAGCTCAACAAGTCCCCTACTACTGCTTGTTGAGACTCAAGTTCTCACCCCTCCTCCCAGATGTCTTTTCTCGGGGCTCCAGGGGGCATTCGGGAGAGGGGTGGGGGTGGCAACAGACAGACAGCCCTAGAGAGCCATGAGGACGGATGGCGGCAGCAGCCACAGACACTCCGAGCACAGCGTGGCAGGCAGAGCACTCCGTGGCTGCGCCCAGGGCGGGAGCTGCCTGGCACCACCATGCGAGCGCATGCAGGAGAGCAGGGGGCAGCAAGCACACGGCAGCCTCCCCACGGCTAGTCGCCTCTGGCCTCGGCCAACCCCTTGGAGGTGGACAGAGCTTGCCCCATCCTCCCAGAGTCCGTGGTTCCTGTCACACCAGAGAGCACCTACTACTTCACCTACTATTTCAAAGCCAGGCCCTGCCTTATTGCCATCTGCCTCTGCATCAGGAAAGGTCTAGAGCACCCCAAAGATGCGTCATCGCACCTCTCAATGTGGTAGCTGATTCACCTTGAGGGTACACTGGTCCCTGGCTCCTCTGAGCCCCTTGCTTCCTCATCCACAAGATGGAGACATGAGGACATTGTGCCCAGACAGTGAGGAGTCTGAGATTTAAGGGATTTAAAGGTACGCCGGGCATTGTGAAACACGGCCCCCACAAAGGGGATCAACAGGCCTCAGACCCAGGTCGGCCTCTCCTGCGTCCAAGTACATCACTGTTTCCAGGCAGGGTCAAGCAAAGTGACCTTGCACATCTGCTGGGGGCCACAGTCCATGCTGCAACAAACTGCTCTCCTAATCAGCTTTGTTCTCATGGGACAACGATGAAGAAAAGAAAAGCTCTGTATACCCCAACATGCGCAGCATGTCAGGTGATGATGTGTGCTCTGGAGGACGACGAAGGGCACGGGGCGGCGGGGGGTGGGGTGGGGTGGCGGTGCTCTTCCCAAGTGGACGGGAAATGGCCACGAAAAGGCCTGAGTGAGTCGAAAATTTCTGCGGCATCAAATGGCATTTTCTCACAACTCAAGATCTTCTGCTCCACTTGTGAAATACTTTATCATTAGTGTTTGTTTTCTGTAACAGGAATCTCAAATATTTGCTACTTTATGTGAATTTCCAGTTACAGCTTCAGTTTAATCTGCTCTCCTCTCAAACATCACTGAAGGCCTGGAAGGAAGCCCCAGTTCATGCTACCTGTACTCCACACGAGCTCACTGAGCAAGGGTGCACAAGAGCCCTGAGCTTCACTTTCTCTGGGGGCAGACCCTCTTCCCCCTCCATTAGGCCTCACACCACTCCCTTTTTGAATCATGAAGACAAAATCTCCAATCCCCTCCAGCCCTGAGACCCAGAGAGGGTTCCCTATAGAAGGGCATGTCCAGGGAGAATGCTATGGGAGACATCATCAGAGGCCACTGGGGAGAACCAGCCTTGTATGTTGGTACGGTGGGGACAGAGCAGAAGGGAGATGGTGCAAGAGAAACCATGGACTCTACAGGATCAGGTCCAAACTCATGTCCTACAAAATCCCTCCAATTCTGAGCCCAATCCCGACAAGAAGAACTGGGCACTTACCCGCTTCACTCAGAAGACCCTCCACCTCCTCTCTAGACCCAAGGCCAGTTCCTGAATCAAATGGCTCCTGGGAGGGCCTTCAGAAGCCCCTGCTGGACCCCAGGAGCCGAGGAGAAGAGGCCAGAGGGGACGGGTACTGCCAGACTCTGACCACACACCTTAGGAAGGCAGTGGTGAGGAGCCACAGGAAATGGAAGAAAGAACAGGAGTAGAGCAAGCAAAGCAAGGAGTTTTAAGAACTGTTTAAAGTCATGAAACCAACCGTTTCCTATATGTGATGTTTTCATGGATGGATATTTGCGTATTATTTACAAATTGGGATGTTTGAGCAGCAGGTGCGCAACATACAGACGGAGACATGGTTTTCGCATTGTATGTTGGTTGGATGGCGTGAGTCAGCAGGTAGGTTAAGGTAAATCAAGAACAAAAACAGAAAACAAAAGAGAAAATGAGTCATCAACACAAGCAAAAACTCAAACTTTGAATACCTCACTGGAAAATTTTAGGATTTTAGTAAACTTTGCATATTTGGCTTAAAATGCATCAAATCAAAACATATTTTTGAAATCTGTAGGTTATGCAGACAGGGTGGCATTCATTTGCATTCCTGTTTGTAATGCAAATCCAAAGATGACTCACAGACACTTATTTTTTTATTTCCAGGCAAAGAAATCAATGTCAGTTTTATGCTTGCTTGGGAATGCTGTCTCTACATGACCCTGGTTAAGACTATTACTCTATTTTGATTAAGTTGGTGGTGGGAACTGACACTCATATTTTTGCCTAAGGAAAAAAAAGTACATTCACAAAGTAACATATGAAGTGACTACAAATGAACAAAAATAAAGACACCACTAATCCACACGACGACTTCATTTCATCTTTTCCCCTCTCGGCAGAACTGGGTGAAGGACTGAGCTCCGAGAGCACTAGCAGCCAGGGCACAGCGGACCTTCCAAGCCAAGCGGCTCCTCAGCCCTCCCACCGGCCCTGCTGGGCATCAGGGGCTGATGGCAGCAGCCATGGAGGGCTTATTTGAAGTAAGGTCTGATAAAACCACAAGCCCCCTTGGCCTTGCGTGTCCAACAGCTGAGGGACAGACACTGGGCTGCTCCAGCCACCTGCGCTACAGAAGGTCTCTGCCTTGTGTGCGGGCCTCCTTGGAGGCAGAGGTTTCCCTGGAAGACAGCTGGGCATCGTGCTCTCTGCATGTCTGGCAACCCCCACCCTAGATGCCTGCTCATCAGTCCGCCCTCTCTGGCCAGGAGGCACACGCATGAAGAAACCCCCAGAGCTGTGCCCTTGCAGATGGGAGCGCAATGTCTGGATCCCTTTATCCAGGGAACAAAGATTCCTGCGTCCAAGGACGAGGCCCGTAAGGATCAGCAGCCAGCTTGCTCCTCCCAGAAACCACACTGGTACGAACTGTTTCTGGATGAGAAGCACTTGGCCACAATGCCAATGGTTGGTGTGACAGAACATCCTTGGTTTTTGTGTGAAAATGGCAGCTCAGAATTTTCCCCGCATTATTTGGATTATTGATTTTTTTTTAAATGTTTTATTTATTTATTCATGAGAGTCAGAGAGAGAGAGAGAGAGGCAGAAGGAGAAGCAGGCTCCCCACCTAACAGGGAGCCCGATGCGGGACTCGATCCAGGACCCTGGGATCATGACCTGAGCCGAAGGCAGACACTTAACCATCTGAGCCACCCAGGCGCCCCGGATTATTAATTTTTTAAAACCATAAAACACACCACATACACAAAAGAATATGTATAAATACGTGTATGGATGCACATTTTCAAAGAAAAATCATAGAACGTCCATATATTCATCACCCAGCTTAAAGAAAACAGAATGTCACCATTACTTCTGAAGCCCGTCCTGTCTCCCTTTCTCCTCCCCAGATGTAGTAGCTACCCTTAATTCTTGTTAATAATTGCTTTTCTTTACCGTCTTACCACAAACTCTTAAAATGCGTTACACTTGACTTTTCTTAGCCTTTTAATGGGACTCTACCGTATGCAGCCTTCGCGGACTTGGGCAAACTTGTGCTGACGGCGAGCAAACTCTGCTTCTGAGAAGCATCCCTCTTGATGCGGAGACCACCACCCTCCAGCGCGTGCGGCACTTCACTATGTTCACGTCCCCTAACAATCAGTGCGTTCCGCTGCTACTGTGAACAAGGTAGCCACGACCCTCTGTGTGAAAGTGTCTCCAGGTCACCTGCCCAGACACCCTCTGGCTTACGTGTCTAAGTCGCTGCAGGCATGCATATGTCCAGCTTTCTAGGGATTGCCACACTCTTCTGAAAAGCTTGTCCAACGAACACCCCCAGCAATAGCGTGGAGGTTCTGGCTGAAACCATTGGCATGGCTGGAATTCCCGTTTGACGTTTGACAAACCAGAGGGTGTGAAATGGCATCTCAATGTCATTTCACTTTACATTTCTTTAATTACAAATAAGGGTGAGCCGCTTTTCCTATGTTAATTGGTCATTTCTGTTTCTTATTCTTTTAGTAAAATGCCCAATTATGCCTTCAGTTCATTTTTCCATTTGGTTGCTTTTGTTTTTCTTAATGATTCACAGAAGAGCCTTGCACATTCTGGACACTAACCTTTGTTAATGGTTTGGAAAACCTCTCTGCCCTCCGGCCACGCCTTTGTCACTAAATGTTGGTGCATCATAGAACTCAGTAGCTCATTCTTTTCTCTCCTTTATTGATCTCATTCAGTCTCATGGATCTGATATCATCTTATATGCTCATGGTTCCCAATCCTATGAGACTGGCATGAATCTCTTCGCCAAACTCCAGGCCCATCTGTCCAACGGCCTGTTGGATGATTCCTTCAGGAAGGCCAACAGGCAACTCAAATCTAACATGTACAAATTGCATCCAGTCCACATGTACAAACAGTCCACAACAAACCTGTTCCACCCACAGTCTTTCCCATTTCAATTAATGATAACCCATGTTCCCAAGTACTTGCTCAGACTTTGATGCCATTCTTGCTCAATTTTCACACAGACATCTGGTCCATCTGCAGCTCTGCTGGAAAATACATCCAGAATGACGGTCTCTCACCTTAGCCCCTCTGCCGGGCTCCCTGCTATGGCATTCAGTGGCACTCACATCCTCACAGGCCCAATACTCAATTGTCAGCATCCACATCTTTTTTTCCTGAGAATTTTCCCAGGCCAGGACACAAGTGCCAGAGAATTAACATTCTCTGGCCCCCTCTCCCCAGCAGGCTTCAACTAGTAGCTAACAGTACTTGCTGAAAAATACCCCAGTCATCCTGCCACTTGCTGGGATAATGGAGGCTCAGGGCTCCTAATGAGGACCCACAGCGGTAACTGACTTCATAGTACCATGTACTGGCTGCCTCCCTTCCCTGGCTCACTTCCTTGTTCCCCTAGTATTCCAGGGATCACCTCCCAAATAAATGACTTGCATTGAACTCCTGTCTTGGGGTCTGTTTCTGGGATAACCCAACTAAGCCCTAACTTGCCTAGCTGCTTCTGCCTGTGCCCTGCACTATATTCTCAGCCAGAGGTTCGGTCTGAAAAGCCAGATTATGTCACTCCTCTTCCTACCTCACTCAAAATAAAAACCAAAATTGACTGCAACTGCAAACTCTTCCCTGCTCCCCATTTCCTCTGCCCTTGCTGCTTCCCCCCCTTGTTCACGATGCTCCTACAGCAGTGTGCCCACGTCCTCCCTCAGGCGTGCAGGTGCAGGGTGGGTGCCGGGCTCAATGTGGCTCCCCCAGGGCCCCGTGCTCCACGTCCTCACAAACTCAGACATCTTCACTTGGAAGTCAGCAACTCAGTGACGTCTTGTCTGAGCACACAGCCATCAAAGCCCCCCTCCCCCCAATCCGGTGTCTCATACGGCTTCTCTGCTGTGCCTTCTCCCAGTGCCTCTCATTGTGTAACACTGTGTCTCTCTCACTGGAATGAAACTCCAGAAGAGCAGAGATTTTCATCTTTTGTCCCAGCACTTAGAATACTGCTTAGCACATGATAGGCAGTGAATAAATATTTATAATGGATAAACAAAGGAATGTGATGCAAATATCCCCTCCCTCTTCATGGACTGCCCTTTCTTCTTTTGATAAACAGAAACTCTTTATTTTATAGAATTTTTTTTCAGTTATGGATGGTGCTTCCTATAGTTTGCTTAAGCAATCAGTCCCTATCCCAAGGTCTTAAAGATAATCTCCTGTATTTTCTTCTAAGAGTTTTAAATTTTTTTCCTCTTGCATTTAAGTATTTTCATCCATTTGAAATCGATTTTTTTTGTGAATGGTGTGAAGATCCAATTTGTCTTTCCCTATATTGATCATCATTATACCCACATCAATTGTTGAATTGTCTCCCCACTAAGTAGCACAGTCATGCATCATGTTTCCATATACGAGTGATTTTGATTCTAGGCTCTTGATTCTGTCCATTGGCTCATTTACTATCCCCAAGCCAGCACCACAGTCTTAATGTTCTAGCTTTATAATAAGTCTTACCATCAACAAGAACAGTACCTCTCCACCCCCACTGCCCCAGCAGCACTTTCTCCTTCTTAAGTATCTTGAGTATTTAAGGGGCCTTTGCTCTTTCTGATGAGTTTTAGAAGCAACTTGCCAATTTCCATAACAGACAAAACAAAAACAAATTCACTTACTGAAATTACATTGAACCTACAGATCAATTTGGGCAAAACCATCTCTGAAATTGACACTACTTATTGTTTTTATGTGCTATCTGACACCATCTATTTAAGTCTCCTTTACTATCTTTCCCTGAGGTTTAGCACTCTTCCACATAAAGATCCTGTGTGTGGATGTTATTAGGGTTACAGCCAGGACTGCTGATGCTGTTATGACATGCAGTCAACTACTCACTCAGGTACTCCACTCAGCAACTGTGCTAAACACTCTTAGCAGCTTGAGATTATTCCAGATTTCATCTACAGATAATAATGTTATCTATGAATAATGGCAGCTTTGCCTACTTCTGTTCTAATACTTAGGTGTTTTATTTTTCTTGTCTTATTCATTCAACAAGTGTCTACTGAATACCTGAAGTGTCAGGCATTATTCCAAGCACTGGAATATGGCAGTGAACCGGACAAAAACCTCTGTCTTCATGGAGCTGACATTCAATTTATTGAACCGACCAGGCCCTGAAGTTCAATGTGCTTATAGGTATTGTCCTTTTCTAATTTTAAAGGGAATTCTTTCCAAATTTCGCCATTATATGATGTTAGCACAGGATTTTTGGTAAATTCTCGTCATCAAGTCAATAATTCCTAGATTGTTAATAATTTCTATCATGAATACAATTTTAGTTTTATTGAATGTCTTCTCTGCACCCATGACAGGATCACATTAATAGTGTTCTTTGATCTGTTAATGTAAATTAGACTTTCTGATGCATTTTACATCTACGTTAATGAGTGAGCATGGAATATGACTTCCTTTATTATACTCTATCTTTTAAATAATTTTGGGGTACAGATTGTACTAGTCTCATATAAATAGTTAGGGAATGTACACTCTTTTTCTATTCACTGGAAGAATTTATTTAGGATTAGAATGTTCTTTCCTCATATTTTAGGTAGAAACCTAATGCATAAGACTATTACAACCAGTGGTATGAGGCAAGACAAATTAGTTATCACACCTCACACTTCCTACTCCTGGTAGGCTTCCTTGAGTTTTGGAGATGGCATACACCACTGAAGAAATACTGCTCTGACCCATTTATCAGATGACACAAAGCTGCTAGGTTTGAGAGGATTCAGAGCAGGAGAGGGCTCTCTAGTAGATCCATGCTACAGTACCAGGAGCCCTATAACGTGGGCCATAAGATGCAACAGATTCCACAGTGCTGGGGTATCTGTGGGAGATAAAGACACTGTGTGGAGTCCCTGGAAAGCCGGCATAGAAAAGTCAGTGCAAACACCTAGGATTCTGGAGCAAGGGCATGTCATCTGCTGAAGACATCACCAATGAGAGGGGCCACTCCTGGCTGCTGGGCCCTGGTGGACACCGGGTCTGACCAGGAGACAACTGTGTCTATGGCACCAATGCTTCTCTTTATGAGTGTGTGTTGCAGGCCTGCCAACAATCCAGTGTTATGATGGAAGTGCGACATCCAGGGCCAAACCCAAGCACATCTAGAGGGCACAGACTCATGACAGGTGGCCCAGTGCCCCAGGCCTTGCACCTTTGCTGCCCCTGTCTTCCTTAGCTCACTCCTACCCCAACATATCATGGGATGATCACTAAAGCCAGGAGGAAAAACTCAAGCCTGTTACATGAAGCGGTTGGCTCAATACATTGGTGCCACCGGAACGCCACACAGAGACGAGCTGGAAGACAGTGGTGAGGCAGAGATCTAGGTGGTGAACCCGGTCAGCCGTGGCACGGATGGAGAAAGAAGTGGCCTGTGGTATGGATTACAGGACCTTAGGCAAGAGCTAAAGCTTGGCCAGGGCTCCGGAGGGAACAAAGGTTGGGGAAAGGCATCCAGATGGGCCTAGGGAATGGATGCGACATGCAGGTCCTTGTATTACACATCAGTGTCCACCACAGAGCATCCACAGCTGTAGGGGCACTAAAAACCAGGCCTTGAGATGGTTTACCCAACAGATGACAGCCAGCCTCTATCCTCACCAGCCCCAGTGTTCACATAGTAGATCCATGAATGGAGTGACCATGATGGCTGAGATGAAGGCTGTGCCTGAGCCCAACAGGTGGGCTGATCCAGCCATGACCACTACTAAACACCTAGCCCACTATGAGCAGAAGTCAACGAGGCCTCTACAATGCACCATGCTTTAGGCTGTCAACCAGCCACTTGGTGGTAATTTGCTTACATGAGAATCCTTTCACCTGGAAATGGCAGTGATTTGTCTCTACTGGGATCACTCATACTCTGGGTGTGGGTTTGTCTTTGCCCATGGAATACCTTGGCCTGCACCAGTATCAGAGATTTACCCATATTGGATTCCACATAACATCAACTCCAAACTGAGCAAGCAGAAGCAGGTACAAAGAAGCAGGTGACTCTGGATCCACTGGCATATAATATTCAACATCATTCAGGAGGTGGAAACCTCATAAAACACTGAAAAAGCCTCTTAAAGGCACGGATTAAATGCTGGCTTGGTGATGTACCTCACAGGGTTGGGATATTGTCCTTCAAGATGAACTGACAGACGAGAGATGGTACTGGGTGTCCAACTGTTGCACAGATCCAGAAAGCAAGGGGTGGAAGTAGGGGTGGCCCCTCTCACTATCCTCCAGCAAGCCAGGTCAGACTCTGTTCTCATCAGCTCCATAAGTTTAGGTTTGGCAAATCTAGAGATCCTGGCTCAAGGGGTAGGGAAGGCTTCCACTGTGGAACACCAAAGTCATGGTGGGCCCCTGTCACTTGTGTTCCTCATGCCGTAAGACCAGCAGGCAGAGCAGAGTTTCCAGGCTGGCCAGGGTACTGGATGCTGGGTATGGAGAAGGGCAGAGCTACCATTACATAGGGTAGGAAGAAGTCTATCTGGAAATCAGGGGGTTCACTAGAGCCTTTCTAGTGCTCTGTGACCAGTCCTAATTACGACTGGACTACTATGGCAGCCAGAACCACACAAGGGTGTGACAAGCAGGGGCTTGGGCTTCACAGGGTGACAGTGTGGGCTGCCTCATCCCGCCCAGCAACTAGAGCAGCAGAAGGCTGGCCACCAGTCAGGGGACCCCAAAATGGGTTAGGAAGAATAAGTTAATGAACATCAACTTAACTCAGACTAGCTCTAACTGGTTACCAATCCTCTTCTCCCACACATCGTGACCAGCACCCTCCTGAAGAATGAGAGAAGTGGACCCAGTGTGAGATGTGGGCAGAGCTGAGTGGGGCCAGGGTAACAGCAGACACTCGTGCACTCCAGTGCGGTCCTGTTACCAAGGAGCCTGATATTCCTTCCTCCCCAATGGTGGCCAGAGCCTGCTTTGCCTGCACGTGGGGTGCACTCAGAAGGGCTGGAGGTATCTGACAATTCAAACCCCCAGGTGCAGCCCTTAGTTGTGGACTAATCAGTACAGAGGCATAAGCTCTGCAACTCTGAGGTGTAACCACCCTGTCTCCAAGCCCCCATCGGGGATGACCCAAATGCACCCCAACACTTGGCTCCAGATACATTTCTGATCCTCCTTCTCTTACCCATCCACTTCCCCAAACCTCTCTCTCATGGTTTTGCCTGGGAGTGCTTCCTAAGAAATGACTTGTACAAGAACCCCACCTTAGTGTCTGCTCCTAGAAAATTCAACTTAAGACTGAGATGAGATTTTTTGCCATTTAATTCTGATATAATGCATTGTACTCAAAGAACATTGCCTTATGATTCAGATTCCTTGAAATTTGTCAAGACAATTTCGTATTTTAGCACTTGGTCAGTTTTTACATATAATCTGTGTATGTTTGATATGAATGAGTATCTCATTTTATTTACACACACACACACACACACGTAAAACAAACCTAATATTCTAAAATATTCTAAATTCTTGTTGGTTTTAGTTCATGTACTTTGGTGCCAAGTTGTTAGATTTGTTAGACACACACAGATTTAAAAGATTGTTGTCTTCCTGGTCAGTTGTTACAATGAAGCTCCTAGGTGACTCTCAGACCACCAGACTAGAAGACCTTTTGGAAACCACTTTCTTATCCAAGAAAAAGTATTTCCCAAGACAATACCCAATCCCCAACTCCACCTCTGGAGAGGAGCCTCCTTCTTTCCAGGGGCTCCTGGGGAACTCTGGCAAGAGAGAAGGGGCTAACACTCAGGACCTGGAGGCGCACTGAGGAGCACTGCCCAGAAGGAAACCATTCTGGGGCCCTGCAGGAAGGAGAGGAAATGCTACTTACCGCAATCTCTGTTACTAAAATATCAGTAATACTTCCCAACACAGTGACAAAGTCAAAGACATTCCAGGCATCTCTGAAATAGTTCTGGAGAGAAAAAAGAGCAGTTACTGCTAGAGGCTGGTAAGCGTTCTGCCAGGCAAGGAGTTGCAGGAAGTACCCCTAATCAAGAAAGGAGCAAAGGGACAGATGGGCCACCAAGGCGGGACACCACAGCTGGGTAAGCAAACACCTGTGGGTCTGGGCAGGTGCAGAACTGAGAGCTGTGTGTCCAAAGAAGAGGAGCCTGGCCCCGCCTGTCTCCAGGAGCTGGGCTAGGGGCAGAGCTCAGGCAGCTCAGGGTATTGGGGCAGCCCCCCTTCCTCAGGGCCACCACAATGTCACATTTGCTCTGGGGGCTTGGGGAATTCCCACCTCTAAGCTACAAGTCCCTGAAAATCCCCCCTACAGAGAGGGAGCCAGAATGCAGACCACCAAAAGGCCAAGAGGGAGCCAAGGCACCTACCAGCACCCCAAAAGCGATGATCTTCAGCACGCATTCCATGGAGAACATGGATGTGAACACAATGTTCAGGCATTTCAACATTAGCTCATATTCATACGGTGCGTCATAGAACTGCATGGGGAATAAGTGCCATTGGCTACAGGTTCGGCTGCCCCAAGACACCCCAGCCTTGACCTCCTGCCAGAGCACAGAGAACTGCACGCCTGCCCAGGGTAGGGATACCCATCCCTGCTCCCCCCGTTTTCTCCCAGGACACTCTCACCATCTCAGCCCACAGAGAACCCAGGGCACTGGGCTTCTATAGGCATCCCATGCTGACCAGGACGTGATCAGCTGCAACTATGGCTCTCTCTCTCTCCATCTCTCTCACACCCCAGCTGGCACCCACTGTCCCCCGTGCTGGGCCAACATACCTTCATCATTAGCACCACTGTGTTGAGGGCGATCATGGCCATGATGAAGTACTCGAAGGGAGGCGAGACCACAAAAGTCCATGTCTTGTACTGGAATGACTGCTTGTCCTGGGGCATGTACCGCGTCAGGGGCTTGGCGCTAATGGCGAAGTCGATGCAAGCCCTCTGCCCGGGGACAAAGGAGCACTGAGAACATGATGGGGGTGGGGGGAACCCACACTGCACCCCACACCCGTCTCTTCCATCCTCGCAGGCAGCCCTGACCAGCCACACGCAGCCTCTCCCTGCCCCTGTGCTGGCCACCAGCTATGCGGTGGTGAGCGAGTACCATGCAGAAGGGAAGTCCAGTGGTTCTGCCCACACTGACCATCAGGGGAGCCCAGCAGAGCATCCAATGCACACGTGCACATGGGGCAGAAGAGGGAGCCACCCACCTCGTTCTTCTCCAGGCTGCATTCAGACATCACCTTGTCCCCCTGCTCCTGGAAGGTGATGATGATCAAGGCCACAAAGATGTTAACAAAGAAGAAGGGGAAGACCACAAAGTAGACCACGTAGAAGATGGACAGCTCCATGCGGTACCCGGGGCTTGGGCCTTGCTCCTCATAGGTGGCGTCCACAGAGTGTTTCAGGACCCTGCACCAAGGGCAAACACCAAGTGTCAGGGGGGCCCCTGAGGACAGAGCCATGGGAAAGTCAAGACCTGTATCACAGGTGAGGCTTCCGTACCTGAGCCCAGAGATGGCAAGAGGAAGGGGATGCTCAACACTGCAGGCCTCAGCCCGCTCCCTAGGACCGCAGTCTCCTGAGGTAGACTACCTTCCCGATAGGGCTTGTACTCAGGGCTGTTGGAGGGCCATCAAGGGGAGGTCTCCAGGGACCGGAGGTCCTAACCCCAGGACAGGTGGAGGCCCAGGAGTTCTGCCCTGCCCTGCTTACTCCTAGCTCACACCTGCTCATGCCCAGTTCACCAGCTCATACCCAGCTTCACCTGCCTTTAGAAAACCCTGGGCTCCGGGGCGCCTGGGTGGCTCAGTTGGTTAAGCGACTGCCTTCGGCTCAGGTCATGATCCTGGAGTCCCTGGATCGAGTCCCACATCGGGCTCCCTGCTCGGCAGGGAGCCTGCTTCTCCCTCTGACCCTCCCCGCTTTCATGTGCTCTCTCTCTCTCATTCTCTCTGTCTCAAATAAATAAATAAAATCTTTAAAAAAAAAAAAAAAGAAAACCCTGGGCTCCTGGCACAGCATTGATCCTACCTTCTGAGCGGTGGTCCTCCCAGCCCCAAAGGAAGTCCCCAGTCATCCAGTGTGGCACTGAACAAATACATCCCTCTGTCTACCCTTAACTGAGGCCAGAAGGGTAGCACAGGGAGATACCAAATAGCCCCATCCTCCCTCTGGCCTTCAGCCACTCAAAAACGATTTTCAGGAGATCACTATGCTGTGTACTTTGTCTTAATCTCGTCCTCTTTCCAGGTTGCCCGCTCCTGGAAGGCAGAGCCATGTCTTACCTGGTGGGTGCAAGAGCCTATGGTGTATTTGCTGGATGACTAGAACACAAACGGATGCAGAGTTTGAAACTCCCTGCCCAAGCTGCCCCTCTGCTCTAGCGTGATCTGCCACAATGAGCCAGTGAGCACTCACATGGGCCACCCTTCTCCTGTGGACACTGTGAACAGTGTCAGCAGAGCCCAGAGCACATTGTCGTAGTGAAAGTCGTATTTCTTCCACTGCCGGGGCTGAGCTTCCACCTCCTCCTTCTCATAATCCAAATACTGACCCCTGGGGATGAGAACATAGATGAGGTCAGAGGTTAGAGACAAAGGGTCCAAACACGCTGATTTGTCTATGGTCAACTGATTTTTGAAAGGGCTGTCCATCCAATGAAGGAAGAACAGTCTTCTCAACAGAGTGGGACAACTGGGCGTCCACTTGCAAAAGAAGGAAGCCGGACCCTACCTCATGCCATGTACAAAACTCAACTCAAAATGGACCAAAGACCTAAAGGTACAAGCTAACACTAGAAAGCTGTTAGAAGAAGACACAGGAGGCCTGGAATTAGGGAAAGGATTGTTAGATACGACACCAAAATCATGAGCAGCAAAAGAAAAAAGTAGGTCAATTCGACGTCATCAAAATGTAAAGCTTTGTGCTTCAGAGACATCATCAACACACAGAATGGCCCAAATACTGGAAAATCGTCTCTCTGATAAGAGTTGAATCTAGAATATATAAAGAACTATTATAACCAATTATAAAAAAGACAAACACCCCAATTAATAAAAATGGATAAAACATCTGAATAGGCATTTCTCCAAAGAAGATGTACAAATGGCCAATAAGTACATGAAAAGATGCTCAACATCATGAGTCATCCAAGAAATACAAATGAAAACCACAATGAGATATCACTTTATACCCACTAGGATGGCTATAATTAATTTTTAAAAAGGAAAATAACAAGTACTGGCAAGGATGTGGAGAAATCAGAACTCTCCCACACTGCTGGTGGGAATATAAAATGGATCAGCCATGTTGGAAAAGTCTGGCAGTCCCTGACACTGGTAAACAGAATCACCACAGGACCCATCAATTCCAGGGCTAGGTATACACTCAGAGAAATGAAGACATCTGTCCACACAAATACTTCACATGCGTGTTCACAGCAGCATCAGTTAAAACAGCCAAAAATGGAAACAACCCAGATGCCCACCAACAGATGGGTGAATAAAGAAACTGCCCCATCTACAGCAGGGAAGAACATCCAACCATGAAAGGGAATGATGCTCTGACACATGCTACAGCACGGTGACCTTAAAAACATGAAGGCGAATGAAAGAAGTTAGACACAAAAGACCACATATTTACGATTCCCTTTATATGAACAGGGAAATCTATAAAGACAAAAAAATAGATTCGTGGGTGCTCAGGGCTAGAGATGGGGAGCTAGTGGGTAATAAAGGATATGCAGTTTTTTATGTTTTTTAACTTATGAAAATGTTCTAAAATTGACTGTGGTGATGATTGCACATATCTGTGAATGTATTAAAAAATCACTGAATTGTACACTTTCAATGGATGAATCACATGAATTATATCTTAGTGAAAACAAAGGCTACCACTAAATGGGGGACAGGATGGGTCTTTTCAAATAAATGGTGCTGGGTCAACTGGATATCCATCTACAGAAAATTTATCTTTATCCATACCTCACCTAACACACAAAAATCAACCGCAGATAGATCCCAGATCTAAATGTGAAAGGTAAAAATAAAACTTTTAGAGGAAAACATAAGAGGACTTCTCCCTGGCCTTCAGATAGGTTTTCTGAACAGGACACAAAGAGTACTAAATATAGCAGAGATAAATGGGACTATACTACAATCAAGACTTTGTTTTTTAAAAGACATGTTTTAAAAAGTTGAAAGCACCCCACAAAGGAGGAGAAGACAACCACAATCCATAGGTCTGACAAAGGATGACTATCCAGGACCTTACAAAATCCCTACAAATCAATCAGAAAGAGAAAGACAACCCATACAGGGACACAGGCAAAGGCTTGCACAGACCCTTCCCAGGGACAGCTGAGCGGTCGATCACCTGGGGAGGTGCCCAACACCACTGGTTACCACACGGTGCAAATCACAGCACAGAGAAATGCCACCAGCCCAATGTCAGACAGAAAACACAAGTTTGCCCGTGCTGTGGAGTACTGGAGCTCTCATCCGTGTGCAAGAGCGTGATTTTACACACATATTTGGCAGCACCTGCAGAAGCTGAACATAAGCACAGTGCACAACCCTGCAACCCAACTGCGAGGTTTGCACACGTGTGTATGTGTGCTCCCAGTAAACGTGCACTGGACAAGTCACGAGAGCTTCCGACTGGAAACACCCCTGATGTCCACCAGGCACAGAGGGTAAGTATGTGGCAACATACTCCCACAAGAGACCACTGCATGAACAGAGGCAACTGGGACCATTGCCTGTGGGTGGAGAAGGGGCTGGCCGCACTGCCTTGCTCAGCATCCACACCAGTACCTACCTTCATTTCCCCTAGTTCCCCTCCCCCCCACCCAGGTCACCTCTCCTGTTTCCTCCGGGGTGGGGCCAGGTCCAGAAAGGGCAGCCCCTTGACCCTAGAGCCTAGCTGCCTAGAGCCCTTCAGCAATACCCAGTGGCCCCCATGTGTTCCCCGATGTCTATGGGCAGGAAGAACATTTCCTCAGAAGTGGCTGGTCCCTGACTCTGCTGAGGAAAATGAGCCAAAGGTCCTTGGTGTGGCCTTGGGGACAGAGGCACACCCCCAGCTCTCTGGTACACCCCACGCAGGCCCCTCGCCCTCGCCCTCACAGGGCTCCCCACCCCCGGCCCTGCCTCAGCTTACCGGCAGTCCCTCTCCAGCCCCTTAGACTCATCCGTGCAGTAGAAAAACTTCCCTTTGAAGAGCTGCACCGCAATGACAGCAAATATGAACATGAAGAGCATGTAGACGACCAGGATGTTGAGGACATTCTTCAGCGAGTTCACCACACAGTCAAACACAGCCTGGAGGGGAGGAGGGCTCTGCTCAGAACCTCAGGGCCCTCAGGCCCATAATCACAGAGGGACCTGCTTCCCGTCACCTTAACACAGGAAGCCACCTGCCGCTGCCTCTCCCAGGACTTGAAGAGTGGGCAGGAGGTGCTAGAAGGGGTGGCATGGGCAGATGGGCTGGACACTGACGGGACGCTTACGGGACAGGCCAGCTAGTGAGGACAACTTGGTGCCCAGGTCCACCAGTGTCAGGAGGGGCTGACATGGAGGGAAAGGAGTGGGAATGGGGATATGGCCAGCCCTCTGCTCCTGCATCTGGGCCTGCCAGTGGGTCACACTTTGCCCCTGCCCATCAGTGGGAACCAACATGGGGCGGGAAGGCAGCGATGCCGTGGCCAGCTCCAAGACAGGGACTTGTGGCAGGTTTTGGTGTGGCCCAGAGGTGACTCTGTCGTCTGTTAGCACCACCACCTGGGCTTCTTCTCAGGATCTTCCCTACCTGGAAGCTCAGCTTGCCCTGAACTCCCTGGCTGACCCTGGACTGCTGACCCTGGCCCTGGTCCCTGTCTCTCGGAGCTGAGGAGATCCCCCATCCTGCTCTGGCTGTCCACAACCATCTCCTGAGACTCTGCCTGGCACACTCAGACACCAGCAGCTTCCTCAGCAAATGCAGCCTCTGCACACGTGCCCAGTGTCCATGACACCCCTAACCTGCCGGCCCAGGTCCAAGTCCCCACCTGACACAGAGGGCCTGTGGCTGCCTTCAAGCCACCCCCAGCCCACCCCTTCACAAGCAAACTGCCTTCTGTAATCCCCACACTGCTTCGTGTCTGCAAGGCTTGCTTCTGCATGCTGTTCACAATACTTTACTGCACAATTTTGTGGGATTAAACGAGTTTAAGCATCCAAAGCATTCCTCACAGTGAGGAACACACTCAGTAAATTATCATATTTTAGCACAACTCCAAGGGTTTGGGTTCACACTCTTTCCTTTATCCAGAACCTCAGCCACACCTCATCCAGAACCTCAGGCCCAGCCCAGGAACCACTTCTCAGGACCCCCTGCCCTCCCTGCATCTCCCTCAGGACCCTCTGCGTCTCTCAGAAGCCCCTTCTTTCTTTTTTAAAATTTAATTTAATTTAATTTAATTTAAGAGAGAGAGAGGAGAAGGGCAGAGGGGGAGAAAGAATCCCAAGCAGACTCTCCACTGAGCACGGACCCTGACGCAGGGCTCGACCTCACAACTGTGAGATCATGACCTGAGCCAAATTCAAGAGTTGGAAGTTTAACCGCCCAGGCACCCCTCGGTAGCTGCTCCTTCCCTGTATAACAGCTGTTGGTGCTGCTGGGTCAAGGAAGAACCTTCCAGAGCACTACGGAGAGTAAGCTCCCCTTTGGGGAGAGTCATGGAACTGAGGGAGCTGGACCCACTTGCACAATGTGTGATCTGAGAAAACAAGCGCGGGTCCTCCCTCAGCTCTACTCATCCCATCCCACGTGGGAAGATGCAGCCAGACAGGGTTAGTTACATGGACACATGTGCACTCACAAGACACAGCACACATCCACATTCACGCACACATGCACCCACACACGTGCACAGACATGCACACACGCATATCTACACACATACACATGCACAGCACACATACATGCACACACAGGCCTACACTCACATGTACATGCACAGCCTGCACATTGCTCGAGCCCCAACTCCAGGCTCTCACCTTGAGCTTAGGCAGCCGTTTTATGGTCTTGAGGGGCCGCAGGACACGCAAGACTCTCAGGGACTTGATGGTATTGATGTCTTTCCCTTTGGATCCTCTAGAAGGGAGAAGTCACACATGCAGACAGGCAGGATGCACACCCATGCCCAGTTCCCACAAAGCCTACTGGGTTGCACTCCCCTGTGCATTTTGTCTTAGGCCCCAGGGCGGAATACCTAGGAACAGGGAGGCCTCTGCCCTGCAAGCACCACAGGCCACGGCACCTCCTCCTGTGGGTTTTGCATGACAAAGGCCTCATCTGAGCAGACAAAGGCCAGGACCAGGTCAAGAGCACCTGGTGTACAGGGAAAGCTGGGCTTCCAGGTGGGAAGAACGCATTCTCACAGACCACATCAGCCATTTCTATGCTAGTGGTCCCCTAACACCCACCCCAAACCAGTGTCATCTGGCCACCATGTTGAGACCAACAATGGGAATAAAGAGGAGAGAAGGGGGCTGGCCCCAGGAATGCAGACCTAGCTCAGGGCCAGCACCTGGAAACCTACAAGCCATTCGAGCAAGAGCCTTCTGGGAGGGCTGGCTTCTTTGCTTTTCAGTCCTGGTAGAGGGAGGGTAAGGGGAACATGTCAGGATCTCCCTGCCTGTCCTTTCTCAACTGCTCCTACACTCCTCCAGATGATGTAACACTGACTGAGAGGGAGAGGAGGAGAGGGGTGGTAGGCGTGAAGGAAGGGAAAGAGTGAAGCAGAGTAAGAAAGAGAAAAAGTTAGATGAATACCGAGGTAATATAAGGGGCAATGCAATGCAAGGGGTGAACAGAGGAAGAAAGAAAGAAATAGCAAAGGAAAGAGAAAGAAACAGACAGGGAGGGAGGGAGGGGAGGGGAGGGGTAAGAGCCCACAGAGAGACAAAGAGAGCAGCAGACAAGAAAACCCAGACTGGGGGAGTAAGACAGGGAGTCAGGAAAAGAAAATTCTAAGCACCAGACGCAAGCTTGGAGATCCAGGACCAGTGGGCCCAGATCGGGTCCCTCACAAAGGAAGACGCCCGAGCAGACCCAGGTGGCTCCCTCAGGCTGCCAGGGGCCCAGCTGTTGTCAGACTCTGGGGGCTGGCCTTCTCACCAACCCAAAGCCAGGGCAGATATCGGGGGTGAGGGGTGGTCCCCTGATTGACCTTCATAGACTGCCTAAGGAGGCAATTCTTAGAAGCAAGGCCACACCCCACCCTCAGCAGTGGCTGAGGACTCAGGACTGGGGATCCTATTCCATCCTGCTCAGAGGTCACCTCCCTCCAAGTTCCCAAGGAGCCTGTGCATGGGGAGAGGGGACAGGGCCTCCAGTGGTCTTCTTTGGGCTGCTGCTCAGCTCTAGGGAAAGTGCGCTGTGAGGTCCAGGTAGGATCTGTGGGTTAAGGAGAGCTGGGGAGCCCCAGTCCCTTATATCTGCCCCAAGACCCAGCCAGGGCCTACATTCCAGAACCAGATCAAACTCCCTCTGAAACACCCAGCCTCCAGACCACCGTGTCAGGTGTTTCTATCACCCCAGCATTGTGGACACCTGCCCCCAAACCAGGTTCTTCCAGCAGCCCTGTTGAGACCAGTACAGAGAGAAGAGGGGGCAGGGTGGGCAGGCAGACACCTGAGGGATGCAGAAGGGAGGGACACTGCTTTGGTTTTGCAGGGGAGGGCTCTCTGCAGGGACAGGCCTCAAGGTGGTCTGTGTTCTGTGTCTAGAGGCCTCATTTCTCGCTTGCCAGCTCAGTGCCTTTCTCCTGCTCTGAGGTCACCTGGCTGGACTGTACCCCTTCCCCTGTCTTACTCTTAAGCCCCTGACTGACACTTTATATACAAAGAAAACTGGTTAAGACCCCCAGAGAATATGCTGGGCATTGCAGGGAGGCAGTTGCAGAGAACAGAGAGAAGGAAGAGAGCCTCTTTGCCGGAGAAGAGACATGGGAAGGTACCTCAGGAAGGTACCAACATCCTGGCAGTCATGGTTACAGCAGCCCCCACCAAGAGCCCTCACTGCCCTCAGGGCCCAAATTCCTGGCCTCCAGCACTCACTTGGGGCACCTCCCCAGACCCAGCCCCCAACCCAGCCCCCAGAGGTGAGGCAGCAACGCATGGCCTGGGGACATGGCTCCTGGCAGCATGCACTCTGGAGAGTGGAGGAGGATGAGCGAAGGTGAGTCGTGCTGGTGAACGGCCCAGGAGGGGCCATGCTGGGCTATGATGTGGGGCAGTGTGAGGGGCAGAGGGAAGGCATTACCCCATGAAGCTCCTACCGAGAGTCCAGCAACAAAGAGACAAAGAGAAGAGAGTCAGTGAGGAGGCCTTGCCCTCCCCGAGTGCTCAGAGAAGATGCAGACACGTCCCTCGGATCTTCCTGATCTCTGGGTCTCCTCCGTAGCTCCACCCAAGCCCCCCACACCTGTCCCAGGCCCACCACCATGCAGGGTCTGAGGGAGTCAATCCAGGCCCAGCCACAAGGGAGCTGAGTTTCGTCCCCTAGGGAGTCAGAGAAACCAAAGGTCTAATACTCCGACAGGGGAAGATAGCCACCAGCTCTGGCTGACCAAGCGGTGCAGCCGAGATCAGGGCAGGTAAGTTGTTCTGAAAGACCCAATAGGCAGGCACCAAACAAACCAGAGGCCTGCTCACCCAGTGTCAGAACCACAAGCCGTGGCAGGGACAAGTGGGCCTTGAGATGCTCTCAACCCCATACAGCCCAGCCCCAAGTAGACAGCCCATGGAGGCCAGTGGGGCCCCCTCCTTCCCTTACCCCCACACCCACCACAGCTCTGGGACTGCAGCCCAGTCAGACCCAGAGCAGACATGGTACTTACGAGAAGGCAAATGCCACCAGGGCCCCACTGACCACGATGAAGTCCAGAATATTCCATAAGTCCCGGAAGTAGGCCCCAGGGTGTAGGAGCAGTCCCAAATCAATCATCTTCAGGGGAGAAACACATATTAGATGCTGACTATTTCAGAAAGAAAAGCAGGGCCAGGCCCCAGACTCATGGGGTTGGGGGGAAGGATGCCATTCAGATCATGTCCTCTGAGGGCCTCAGTGGGCCTTCAAACCTCAATGCCATTGATCCAAATATCCCTACATGGTCATGACTGGCTGAGATCTTGTCTGGGCTCCCAAATCCCCTGGAGAACCGCCCCCCCCTTGCTGGGCTGCAAGCATACACCACGCCAGGAAGCCCACGCCCTGCCCAGACCCTCAGAGGGTCAGCTCTCTGAAGCAGGAGGAAAAGCTGGTGGGGTTCACAAGGACCTGGCTCTGCCATCCCTAAAGCTGTGATTTCTGGCAAGTACCTTAATGTCTCCAAGCCTCAGCTTCCATGTCTATAAAATGGGATGACCAAAAAAAAAAAAAAAAACCGCTCCCATGAGTTTGCAAGAGGAAGTGAAGAAGCAGAGGTGATAGACAGACGCACGTGCACACACGGAAGTCACCAGGCCACGGGCACATCCTAAGCTGCCCTGTAGTCAAAGATGGCACACGTGTGTGCGCACACGCACACGGCCACTTGTCAGTGATAAAGGAGCAGTGCCCGTCAGTCCTCAGAGACAGAGCGACCGCGATGAAATGGTCTGTAGCCTAACATGAAGCACTACAGCTCTTTGAAACTGAAGTCTTCAGCGCCCACGCGCCATGATGTTTGGGTGCTGGGGCCCTCGCTCTTCCCAGCTTGACATCACGAGACAATCCTGAGGGTGGGCTGAGCCCACACGTGCACATTCCCGGAAGCCTGTAACCCTTGGTTAGCAGGATGGCGGAGGCAGGAACGGCACTGGGGTGCTCTCCCAAAGCCGGTGTAACACTGTGGTGAATCTCTGGTGAATTGGCCTCTGCCCTCCGCAACACACATCAGCACACTCGTGTGCACGCATTCTCTCACTAAGCACACACCCAGGGCACACCCACCACATGCCCTCATCAGAGGCTACAGGTCCCGGCCCGTGTCAGTCATGGAGGATGAGTGGAGCACTGGGCCACCGGGGCAAACACGTATCTCACCTTGATCACCATCTCAAAGGTGAAGACGCCTGTGAAAATGTAGTCCATGTACTTCAGAGCCTAGAACCAACAGGAAGGTTACTGTCAAAGGCTGGGCCGACAGCTTGAGCCTGGACAATTTCAGCAGCATCATGCTTTTCCTCCGGGCCTCTGAACAGACAACCCCTTGGCAAGTGTGCCTGTGGGCCAAGCCCTAGCCCCCCACAGGCCCCGGCAGCGGCCCTGGCCCCAGGCACATGCCCACTCTTCATCTGCAACTCAGGGCTGGGCCAGGAGGCACCCGCAGACCTTCATCCCCACATCCCACACCTCCAGAGGGAGCAGACAGGACCCTGGCAATGCCCAGCCCCTCCACCACCTGAGGGCCGTGCTCACGTTATTCCTGGGCGAGTCTGTCCGCACTGGATCCTCGGCAGCCAGGGCAATGCTGCTCAGGGCGATGACCACGAGAATGACCATCTCAAAGTACCGCATGGTCACGATATAATGGCAGAAGCGGCGGAGCCTGCAGGGCAAAGCACAGATCGCCCGAGGCCCACCGATGAGCAGGGCTGGACCCCCCACCGGAGCGCATGCCTGGCCTCTCCCTGCGGAAGGCGTCACACCAGAACCAAGTTCTACTGAGTGTCCCTGTGGTTGGGAGACAGCGGCCAGGTGACCAATGGTGCCTCAGATTCTTGAGCGGGTGTCCCAGTAAGAGGGGTGGGAAGGCTGCAGAAACCCACCGCAGGGGTCAGCCCACATAGTCACCTCCTGTGTGTGTGGACGGCGGTGCCCTCTGCAGATTTACAAAGGCTGTAGGTGGGGGGGAGGGGGTCCCGGGAGGGCTGCTCAGAGAGGACAAGGCTGAACGCCAGCACTCCTGTGGACAGCAGGCCTCTCTGGAGAGCTCAGGAAACTTCTCTGGGTCTGTGCTGGCCCAGCTCGTCTGAGTCCCGAGAGCTGCGTGTGTCACCTGCCTCCCTGCAGCACCAGGCAGCATTACTGACCACTATTCTGTTCTGTTCGTGCACCTGTCGGACACCGGGGCCCAGTGGTGGACAGGGCACCAGAAAACAGTGTGGACATACACCAACAGGAGGCCCTCAGATGCTCACAAATGCTCCAGGACAGCAGCAGGGACCAGGAGGTCTGCGAAGAACCCTCGGGGGGGCGGTGAAGCTGGTCCCAGGTGACGAGGAGGGGCAGCCACAGAACCAGCACACAGGCGGCACGGGGACAGACCCGCGTCTCACCTCTGCGACCCGCGCCTCTCTCACCACCACTGCTCTACTCTTAGGGTCTTAGGTCTGAAGGGACCTTCCACCTCCCAGCCACACCCACCCACCTCTCTCTCTGCCTTGAAGGGACTACTATGCTCTCCTCTTCGCCATGACCACTGCCATACTCCGGCCTCCATGCCAACCAGAGCCACCCTTCCCAGGCCCCTGGTGAGCTCCTGGCATGCTTTCCTCTGTACAGACACAGCTCTCCTCCTTCCTCCAGGACACTCCGTCTCTGCGTCTTTCCTTCTGCATCTCAGGACTGAGCATCTACCCTCAGCTCTACCCCTAGCCAGGTGAGTCCACCTGGCCATGAGACATCCACTAGCTGTCCCTGCTCTGCAGGGTCTGCACTCGCCTGCCCCCAGCTCAGCGGGGCCCCAGCTGTCATGCAGAAACTCTGGGTGTTATCCCTGACATCTCCTTCCCCTTCCACACCTAATTTATCAAGTTCCCTAGATTCTCTCCAAAATGTCTTCCCAAGCATTTCACTCCCAAACCTCCCCACATGACCACCATCATCAGACCTCGACCATCTCTTCCTGAAAACCATGACCACCTACTAAGCCCTGTGCAAGGACTCTGCTGAAGTACGGCCTGACAGTGCCCCCACTGACCCCCAGCTGCCTACAACCTCTCTGCTCCCTCCTTCACACGTCAGTGCTCACAGGCAAGGGCCACACTCCCTAGCGGAGCAGAGTAAGCTCCCAGGAAATGTGTGCTGAGTGAAAGCGTGAAGAGAGGGAGGGAGTGGAGGCTGGGTAGAGAGACTGCAGGCTTGGAGGGACGGGGACGCAGGGCACAGCCTGACTCCGTCGGATCTTGCTGCCCTCTGGCCCCCCTGCTCTACCACACTGGCCTCGATCCACACACTTTGCTCTATCTGTTGCCACTGCCAGGGATGGTCTCCCTCCCCTTCCTCACCAATCTCACCTCCCACTGACACCCAACCTGCCCTTCCCACCCTAACATCCGCACCCCTGGCAGCTTTGTGCTCCCTCTTAGTACTTCCCACCATGTGATGTCTTAGGCCCCTTACTTATTTGTCTGCTTTGCTGTCTGTCTCTCCTACTTGCCCAGAAGCTTATCAAGGACAGGGGTCCTTGTTTGTTCTGCTCCTTACTCTGTATTCCCAGCACCTAAAACGCTGTTAGTATGTAAGTACTGGGTGACCCAGTGCAGTAGATGGACTGATGCGTGGATGAGAAATGCTGGTGACTTCATGATGAACAGAGGGGAGAAAATGGGCAGACACATGAGTGAATGTGGTATACAGATGCATGCAGCGTGGACAGTGGGCATGACGGAAGGTGGACACACGAGGGACATAAACTGGGTGCGTGCGTGAGGCGATGAACAGTCGCTGCAGTGGGGGGTAGTGGCTCTGGGGCTGACTGGGTTCAGACCCCAGCTCTACCACTAGGGCTGACTGGCTGTGCGTCTGTGGACAGGCCATGGACCTTCCCCGTGGCTCTGTGTCCTCAGCTGTAGGGAGTGCTTGCAGATTGCTGTGATGATCAGGACATTAAAGTGCCCAGAATCAGTGCCTGCCAGGTCACGTCTAGCCTACGCTGCTACCGTGCACATGGACCACGGCCACAGACATGGGATAGGCACATGGCCTGGGCAGGCGAAGGAGACTCACAGGTTGGTGGGGCTTAAACAGAACATGGAGCTGTATGGGACGATGGGTCGCGGGCCACTCCTCATCACGTCATCAGCTTCCACCTCCTTCTTCCCCTCAGCTTGGCTTTCCAGGTCCATGTTACCACCTACAAGGACACAGGGCCACCAAGTTAGCCCGCATCACCCAGGTCTTACCCAAACAACAGACACAGTCCCAGCCCCAACCCCACTGGCCTTCAGGGACCCAGCCAGGGAAGGGCGTGTGGCTAAGAACAGAGCTTCACATGAGACTCCCTCCAATCGTGGACAGATCACGACCGAGGACTGAGCCAGCACTGGAGGCCCTTCCTCACCTCTCACTGCACAAGGGTCAGGGCAGGGGCAGCACCAGGCCCTGTGCGGCTGGCTGTGGGCCTCTGCCTCCACTAGGGGCCGCTGGTGTAGATGTTCTACTGACACCCAAGTGCCCCCCCGCCGCCGCCCCCCCCCGCCCCCGCCCCCTCCACCGCCGGCCCCAGAGACCAGGGCCAGCAGGCTCCCCCGCCTGGTTCAGGGATCAGTGCCTCCTTGAGAAAAGTCACCAATGCCCCACTGCTTCTGCAGGGATCGCGGGACCGCAGGACAGGGAGGAGCAGGGGCCAGCCCTGGACACTCTTCTGAACCTGAGAATCCAGGTGGACCCTGCCTGGGATTCTCTCCTTCAGGACCCTGGCAAAGGTCTGCAGAGCCAGGGCGGTGACCCAGGGAGAACTTCAGCAGAGCCCACATCTCGTATGGGCTCCTGCTCGGCTCCTCACTGCTCATTCCCCTGTCCCTAAGCCCCCACCCTTTGCTTTCCCACTAATCAAACTACCCAGGGTTAAGATGTCTTGTTAAGTAGATTCTCTTAGGTAGATTCTTGTTCTTGTTAAGTAGATTCTGGTGTCTGTGCGTAGTGTTTTTCTCACAGTGACTTTTCATTTCTCACTATCCCAAAGTATGTTTCCATTCTTGTGGGTTAACAGAGTTCCCGAGACCTCGGGGATGCCCGGGAACACAGGCCAGTGACTTGGAGCCAATGCCTACTACTGTACCTCATTTTTACTTCTTACAAGAAACATAAACGTAAAGAGGATGTTAAAAGGCAGAAGAAACGAGGGTAGTTATCCCCAGAGCCTGTGTGGCCGCCAATCCCAGAGAGGACAGCTAGCCTGAGAAGAAGCCCTGGGTGCACATGGAAGAGCTCATAGCAACAGCAGGAGCTCCCTGCTGATGGTGTCATTATATAATCTTCTCAGAGAGCAGTTTGGCAATAAAGTCCTAAAAAATTCTATTTATTGATTTAATCTGTAACCTGTATTCACAAAGGTGTTTGTTATAAGTTCCTCTACAATAACAAAAAAATTACAAAATGTACAATCATAGGAAAAAGACTAAGTATGCAATATTCACATGATTCACCATATTACAGATATTAAAAATGCCTACAAATAGTTTCAATGACAAAAGAAGCTTAGGATAAGTTAAAAAAAAAAAAAAGGCTGCATACTTGTACATCCCAGATGAGCTCAACTCCAAAACAATAATATATGTGGGGAGAGAAATAACACCAAAACAATAATAATAATTGTGGTGATCTCTCAATAGCTGACAGTAATTTTAATTCCCTTCACTATACTTTTAACACTGAAAAAATTTTCCATGATGAGCATGCATTATTTTTAAATTAAGAAACGTTTATTATTTTAAAACCACAGCTTTTCTTTTCAGACTCCTCCACAATAACAATAAGGCAGGACCAATATGGACTCAATGAAGAATTTTGCTGCTCAAAATAAGTGGAACAAAGATGTCAGAAACTGGATGGAAATACTCCTCCTGAAATAGACTTACAGCAACAACAAAAGTCATCAATTAAGTCAAAGCAGACCAAGAAAAACAGGAGAGGATCAAAATGGAACTACAGCAGACTAACTAAGTTCATTGTTAGAAGCAGGTTACTAAAAAAACAAACAAAAGACTTGACAGTAACAAAAATTAAATCATGAAACAGGACACTGCATCCAGCAAAATGGCCGGATACAGAGCAAGGATGAAGAGAACACTCACGAGAAACAACCACATGCTGGACGTGGTCCAAGCGCTTTTTGCCTCATAACAGCACTCACCAGCTTCTGCCATCACCTCTCTGTTCTAGATGAAGACCTGAGACATTACCTCGTGGGGAAACGATCTACCAAGGCCGGGATAGGGTCCTGAGCCTTGGGCTCACTACAAGGTAGGGAGCTACATGAGGGTTCCTACTAAGCTGCTCTCTTCAAAGAGAGCTAAAGTGAGCCCAGACTGGTAGTGCCCTGGGCTTCCGGGAAAGCAGATGGAATGACACAGCATCCCTCATCTGGTCCTACAGATTGGGCAGCCCATCTCAACTTGAAGAGAATTTCAGCCCTACAGACATCCATGCTACAGAAAGAATTTCTCTCCTATACATTCAGAAGAGCACTAGCTACATGCCACCCTTGAGAGAACTGAAAAAGCAGTCCATCAATTCATTTTCTATAGGGCTTCATTATCTCACAAAACCCCAGCCAAGAAATGGTGGATTAAGGTCAGTCATATATGAACTCAAAATAAAAAATACCACCAAACAGACCAGGAAGCAAGGTCACCATGAATGAAAGACAGCAGAAATAAGTAATTGGTTTACACCTCCCACAGACTTCAGATACAAGAATTAAAAAGAAAAAAATTTAGATGGAGAATATAAAGTAGCTAAGTGTAAATATGTAAATCAATAAAAAATTAATCTTAAAGAAATGAACGAACAATAGAAGTCTATAAAATTAACCCAGCATTTCCATGACCTGTGACAGAGAAACTTAAAATGGACTCATCCTCCCACTGAAAACAACCATAAAAACTGAACAAAATATATAATGTAAGTGTTTAAAGGCACAACAAGTCACAATCCTTGGAGGAAGGGAAGCACAGAGGTGACCCCATATTCCCCCAAGATCTTCCCCTAAGGCCATGTACCTATTTGTAGTGCAAGGAAACAGAACCCAGTAGAAAGCAACACTCTTACAGGGAGGAAGAGAAAAAGACTGGAGTTTGGGAACGACAAAGTGTCTGGGAATGAGGGGCAAAATCTCAGAGTGAAGTGCAGGGGAGACGTGAGTCACTCCACCAGCCCCAGTTAATCCCGCCCGCCCCCCCAACTGCTGCATATGTGCAAGAGGAGTCTGGCCTCCACTGGAGGAAAACGCCCTGAAGGAAGCTCTTGTCAAAGAAGAGGGCAAGGCTGAAGGCTTGATGCCAGATGTCAATGCCAACAGAGATTTAATTCTGCTGGCACTCAATTTTATTAGGGTTGTTCCTGTTTGTGTTAGTGTTCTAGTTACAGAGTTGCACAGATGTGGAATCACAATGTCATTCCTATGCTTTTTTCTTCTTTGCTTCTTTACCCTACTATAAGGCCTATTATTTCCAGGGCATGGCATTTTCAGGAATGCACACATCATGTTGTAGCAGGAATGTCTGTAGTTAAGAAAGACAGAAAATGATATTAATCAGAAACTCAAGAAATAATAAGTGTTGGGGAGGATGTGGAGAGAAAGGAACCCTCTTGCACTGTTGGTAGGAATGCAAACTGGTGCAGCCACTGTGGAAAACAGTATGGAGTTTCCGCAAAAAAATTAAAAATAGAATTACCACATGATCCAGTGATTCCACTACTGAGTATTTACCCAAAGAATAGGAAAACACTAATCAAAAAGATACATGCACCACTGTGTTTACTGCAGCATTATTTACAATAGCCAAAATATGGAAGCAACACAAGTATGCAGTGATAGATGAATGGATAAAGAAGATGTGATATATATATATATATATATATATATATATACACACAATAGAATATTACTCAGTATTAAAAAGAATGAAATCTTGCCATTTGCAACAATATGGATGGATATAGAGAGTATTATGCTAAGTGAAATAAGTAAATCCAAGAAAGACAAATACCACATGATTTCATTCATATGTAGAATTTAAGAAACAAAACATTTGAACAAATTAAAAAGAGACAAACAAAAAAACAGACACTTATATACAGAGAAGAAACTGCTGGTTGCCAAAGGGGAGGTAGGTGGGGGAACGTGTGAAATAGGTGAAGGCGATCAAGAGTCCACTTATCATGAGGAGCACTGAGTGATGTATAGAATTGCTGAATCAGGGCCACCTGGGTGGCTCAGTCAGTGAAGCGTCTGCCTTCGGCTCAGGTCATGATCTCAGGGTCCTGGGATCAAGCCCCACATCGGGCTCCCTGCTCAGCAGGGAGTCTGCTTCTCTCTCTCCCTCTGCCTCTACCCACCCCTGCTCATGCTCTCTCTCTTTCCTCTCAAATAAATAAAAAGAGAAATCTTTAAAAAAAAAAAGAATTGCTGAATCACTATATTGTACACCTGAAACTAATATAACACTGCATGTTAATTATACTGCAATGAAAAAAGAAATAAAATGATATAAAAAAAGATCTAACATGCAATATAAAAAGGAAAGCCAAGAAACTGATAAATCTAAATAAACATGATCTCTATAAAGTCAAAACAATAGGGGCGCCTGGGTGGCTCAGTTGGTTAGACGACTGCCTTCGGCTCAGGTCATGATCCTGGAGTCCCGGGATCGAGTCCCGCATCGGGCTCCCTGCTCGGCGGGGAGTCTGCTTCTCCCTCTGACCCTCCCCCATCTCATGCTCTCTCTCTCTCGCTCTCTCATTCTCTCTCTCAAATAAATAAATAAAATCTTTAAAAAAAAAAGTCAAAACAATAATAATAACTACTTTGTAAGGTTAGAAAAGGGACTACAATGCTGTCCTACGAAGGAAGTTGGGAGAAATGTGATTGCAACAGGTGCATAGCCTTGCTCAAAGGGGAACTTAGAGTAAAAAATAACTACAGACTTTGTTACGCATGCACAATAGCCATTACAAGGGTAACCACTAAAAAAAATAAAACAGAAATAGAGTTCATAGCTTTTAAACTAGTAGAGGGAAAAATGTGATACGTAAGCAAATAAACAACCAATTATTCAATATTTCTAAAAGGAAGCAAAGAAGAAAAAAGCATAGGAAAAATGGAAAAAATGTCACAACCTAAAATGGATGAAGCAGTAAAAAGGTAAAATAAAACAGATGAAGCAAGTCCAAGTAAACTAATACAATAAATACAAGTCCACTCAACCTGGTTGTTAGCTGACATAGATTATTCAGCTGGATTTTTAAAACATACAGTTATCTGCAGTTTCCAAGAGACATGCCTAAAATATAAGGCCACATAAAGGTTGCAAGTCAAATGATGGAAAAAGATACAGCTGCCAAATGTTTCTTTTTTTAAAAAAAAAAGAAGAAGTTCAGTACTCTATCCGCATCAGAAAAATACGCTTTAAGAAAAAATCATTATTAGAGTGACAGAGGGTCAGTACAAGAGGACAAGAGGCTCAGACCTTGTGAGACGTAAGGGTTCACACACATATAAAAAACCCCAAATACAGAAATCAATATACATCTTCATAGAAGTTTTGGGTTTTTTAATGAAGAAATAAAACAAAAATCCCCACAAAAGAGGTTCAGAAACATAGAGCTACTATTGTATAAACATATACAGCAGTACTTGGTCATCTGTTAAGACTGTTTTCTATAATGAGCTGCATGTTTCAAACTATTCGAAGAACTGACAAATCTAAAAAAAGAAAGATTTCAATGCACCTCACTCAATTATCAATGGCTCAGTCAGTCAAAATATTAGTGAATATACAGCATACTTAGCAATACAACTAAAAACTTGATTTAGCAAATATAAAAAGACCAGTGATTAACTGAACATAATAAAAAAATAAATAAAATTTTTTAAAAAGGCCAGTGTTCCCCAAATTAGAGAAAACATATTCCTCTTTTCTTTTTCAAAGATGTATTTATTTATTTGAGAGAGAGAGAAAGCATGAGTGAGAGGGGCAAATGGAGAGGGAAAGAGAATCTCAAGCAGACTCCACACCAAGTGCAGAATCTGACATGGGGCTTGATCTCACACCTCTGAGATCACAACCTGAGCTGAAATGAAGAGTTGGAAGCTTAACTGATTGCACCACTCAGGTACCCCAAAAACATATTCCTCTTAAGCACATGTGGAAACATTTACAAAAGTTGACCATGTGCCAAGCCATAAAGAAATTACAAATATATCTCAAAGGAAACCATCATACAGGTCATGTTCTCTAACCACAGTGCAATTAAGTTAGAAATTAAGGCAGTAATCCGAAACAAAAAGATTAATTAAGATTTAAATTTTTTGATTGGAAATTAAAAAACAGACTTTAAAGAGTTCGGGGCGCCTGGGTGGCTCAGTCATTAAGCGTCTGCCTTCGGCTCAGGTCATGATCCCAGGGTCCTGGGATCGAGTCCCACATCAGGCTCCCTGCTCCGCGGGAGGCCTGCTTCTCCCTCTCCCACTCCCGCTGCTTGTGTTCCCTCTCTCGCTGTCAAAAAATAAAATCTTTAGAAAAAAAAAAAAAAAGGAGTTAATCGGTCAAAAATTATGTATTTATAGGCAGTATAACTGTGTCTACATAGAAAACAAAATAATCTACAGAGAAATTATTTAGGGTAACAAGAAAGTTTACTTGGCAACTCTGACTGCAAACAAACCCAACATACTTAAAAATATAATTTTTTAAACAATATCATTTAAAAAACAGAACAAGCAACATAACAAAGACAAAAAAAGGAATTTTAGGGCAGTGAAACTACTCTCTTTGATACTATAAAGGTAGATGTATGTCATTATTATATTTGTCCAAACCCTTACAACATAAAACACCAAGAGTGAACTCCAATATAATCTATGAACTTTGGGTGTAGGCTCATTGACTGTAACAAATATATCACTTTAGTGGGGGGGTTGCTTATAGCAAGGGAGGTTGTATATGTGCATGGGCAGTGAGTATATAGCAAATCTATACTTTCTGCTTAATTTTACTGTGAACCCAAAACTGCTCTTAAAAAAACCCAAAAAGATAAACTGTTTGTATAAGGGGAAAGAGATATAAATACAAAATCAAAGAAGATAAAAATCCTATAATCTTACATTTGAATGACAAATGCCAAAAGAATACATGATATATTCTTCTCTTTAAAAAAGAAAAAAAGTACAACATCCATTCATGTTGTCCATCCCTCAACAAAGTAGGTTTTAGAGGGAACATACCTCAACATAATAAAGGCCTTGTATGAAAAACCCACAGCTAACATCATATTCAATGGGGAAAGCTGAGAGCTATTCCCCTAAGATCAGGAACAAGACAAGATGTCCACTCTCACCACTTTTATTCAACACAGTACTGGAAGTCCTAGCCACAGCAATCAGACAAGAAAAAGAAATAAAAGGCATCCAAATGGGTAACAAAGGAGTAAAACTTTCACTATTTGCAGATGACATGATACCCTAAAGAGAAAACCCCAAAGACTCCACCAAAAAACTATTAGAACTGATAAATGAATTCAGTAAAGTTGCAGGATACAAAATCCACATACAGAAATCTGTTGCATTTCTATACAGTACTAATGAAATATCAGAAAGAGAAATTAAGAAACTAATCTCATTTACAATTGCACCAAAAGTAATAAAATAAACTTAACCAAAGAGGAAAGACCTGTACTCTGAAAACTATAAAACACTAATGAAAGGAATCTAAGATGACATAAATAAATGGAGGGATATTCCATGCTCACGGATTGGAAGAACAAATACTGCTAAAATGTCCATATTACCCAAAGCAATCTCCAGATTTAATGCAATCTCTATCAAAATACAAACAGCATTTTTCACAGAATTAGAACAAATAATCCTAAAATTTGTATGGAACTAAAAAAGTCCTGAATAGCCAAAGCAACCTTGAAAAAGAAGGACGAAGCTGGAGGTATTACAATCCCAGATTTCAAGATATACTACAAAGCTATAGTATCAAAATAGTATGGTATTGCCACAAAAACAGACACAAAAATTAAAAGAACAAAACAGAAAACCCCAAAATAAACCCATGTTTATATGGTCAATTAATCTATGACAAAGGAGGCAAGACTATGCAATGGAAAAAAATCTCTTCGACAAATGGTGTTGGGGTGTCTGCCTTTGGCTCAGGTTATGATCCTGGGGTCCTGGGATGGAGCCCCATGTTGGCATTCCTGCTCAGTGTGGAGCCTACTTCTCCTTCTCCCTCTACTCCTCCCCCCTGCTTGCTCTCTCTCTCCTGCTCTCTCTCTCTCTCAAAATAAATAAAAATTTTTTTAAAATGGTATTGGGTAAATTGGACAGCTACATGCAAAAGAATGAACCTGGACCATTATCTTACACCATACACAAAAATAAACTCAAAGTGGATTAAAAGACCTAAATGTGAGGCCTGAAACCATAAAAATCCTAAAAGAGAGAAAAGGCAGTAATTTCTCTGATATCGGCTATAGCAACATTTTTCTAGATAAGTCTCCTGAGGCAAGGGAAACAAAAGCAATATTAAACTACTGGGACTTCATCACAATAAAAAGCTTTTGAACAGTGAAGGAAACATTCAACAACAACAAAAAAGGACAACCTACTGAATGGGAAAAGATATTTGCAAATGACATACCCAATAAAGGGCTAGTATCCAAAATATATAAAGAACTTATACAAGTCAACACCAAAAAAACCCAAATAATCCAAATAAAAAATGGGCAGAAGACATGAACATTTTCCCAAAGAAGACATACAGATGGCCAACGGACACACGAAAAGATGCTCAACATCACTAATCATCAGGGAAATGGAAGTCAAAACCGTGATGAGATATTACCTCACACCTGTCAGAACGGCTAAAATCAAAAACACACAAACAAGTGTTGACAGGATGTAGAGAGAAAGGAACACTTGTGCACTATTGGATGCATGCAAACTGGTGCAGCTGCTGTGGAACCATATGGAGATTAACCAAAAAGTTAAAAATAGAATTACCACGTGATCCAGCCATTGCACCAAAGAATACAAAAACACTAACTCAAAAAGATACATGCAGGGGCGCCTGGGTGGCTCAGTCAGTTAAGTGTCCAACTCTTGATTTCGACTCAGGTCATGATCTCAGGGTGGTGAGATCGAGCCCTGCGTCAGGCTCCACACTCAGCAGGGAGTCTGCTTGAGATTCTCTCTCTCCCTCTGCCCCTCCTCACCACCACACGCATGCTCTCTCTCTCTCAAATAAAAAATAAATAAATCTTAAAAAAAAAAGATACATGCACCCCTATGTTTATTGCAGCATTATTTACAATAGCCGAACTATGGAAGCAGCCCAAGTGTCTATCAATAGATGAATGAATAAAGAAGATGTGATATATGGGATCACAATGGAATATTTCTCAGCCATAAAACAAAGAAATCTTGCCATTTAAACACCAGAGATGGATCTAGAGAGTATAATACTAAGTGAAATAAGTCAGAGGAAAACAAATACCACAGGATTTCACCCATATGTGGAAGTGAATAAACAAAACAACAACAACAAAAAAAAACATGCAAAGAAAAAAAGAGACAGACTCTTCACTATAAAGAAAAAACTGGTGGTTACCACAGGGGAGGTGGGGTTGGGGATGGGTGACACAGGTGAGGGGATTAAGAGGACACTTACCATGATGAGCACTGAGTAATGCACAGAATTGTTGAATCACTATATTGCATACTTGAAGCTAATATAACACTGTACATTAATTATACTGGAATTTTTTTTTTAAAGATTTTATTTATTTGACAGAGAGAGATACAGTGAGAGGAGGAACACAAGCAGGGGGAGCGGGAGAGGGAGAGCAGGCTTCCTGCAGAGCAAGGAGCCCGATGCGGGGCTCAATCCCAGGACCCCAGGACCATGACCTGAGCCGAAGGCAGACGCTTAACAACTGAGCCACCCAGGTGCCCTTAATTATACTGGAATTTAAATAAGTTGGAAGCTTGGGGCGCCTGGGTGGCTCAGTTGGTTAAGCGACTGCCTTCAGCTCAGGTCATGATCTCAGGGTCCTGGGACTGAGCCCCGCATCGGGTTCCCTGCTCAGAGGGGAGCCTGCTTCTCCCTCTGCCTGCTATTCCACCTGCTTGTGCTCTCTCTCTTTCTCTGTCAAATAAAAAAAAAAATCTTTAAAAAAAAAAGTAAGACTTAAAAACTTAAAAAAAAGTTGGAAGCAATAAAAACTCAGTAGCAACAACCACATTGCTAAATAAACACCATTTCTCATCAAAGGAGCCACAGTATCTCAGATCAGGTTCTACAGAAGCAGACCATAAGATGAGGGGCCATGTGCAAGTGAGTGATTACTACCAGAATAAACTGGAAGGAAGTGAGGAAAACATAACAGGAAAGAGAAAACAGCCAAGCAAGAGTGCAACAGCAGGGTCAGGCTGCTCCCACAGGGACTCTGGGGTCTGAGTTAAACCTCAAAGTTATCCCAACCTGAAGCCACAGGGCTGGGCTTTCCTACTCTTTACACCACTCCTTCATTAGCTCTGGTCACCTGGGAGATGTATGTCCACTTCCTGTCCCCTCCCTTGGTGGTCAATGGCAGTCCTCCAGGAGGAGCTGAAGGCGAGACCACTGAAGTAAGAGGATGGAAATGTGTAGGAACAGCCAGTGTCCAGTACACAGGTCTTCTTGGAGAGATGGTGGACTCCATGTCTGGGGCAGAAAAGGTACATAATAATCCTGGAACACTTTGTTGTAGATGAAAACCAGAAAGCTATCAAAGACAACTTAGGCATGTGAGGTAAAAAAAAAAAAAAAAAAGCCAACTGTAAGGGGCTCCCACTGGTGAAAGATGGGACAATCTGAGCACCAAAAGTAATAGTGAGTTCCAAGAACTAAAGCACACCAAACACATTAAAATAAAAAAAGCTCATACTGATAATTCTCATAAATCTCTAATTGGCCATATTTGGAGTTTCTGGGCACCAATGCACTATTGTAAAGATCCATACATAGGGGCACCTGGGTGGCTCAGTTGGTTAAGCATCTGACTCTTTTTTTTTTTTTTTTTAAGATTTTATTTATTTATTTGACAGAGAGAGACACAGCGAGAGGGAACACGAGCAGGGGGAGCGGGAGATGGAGAAGCAGGCTTCCCGATGAGCAGGGAGCCTGATGCGGGGCTCGATCCCAGGACCCTGGATCATGACCATAGCCGAAGGCAGATGCTTAACGACTGAGCCACCCAGGCGCCCCAAGCATCTGATTCTTGATCTCAGCTCAGGTCTTGATCTCAGGGTCGTGAGTTCAAGCCCGCCACCTCAAATAAATAAAATCTTCAAAAATATATAAATAAATAAATACCCATACATAAAGGGACAGAATTAAGTATGTATCTTGCTTAATACAAATACAAACTATATTCCAAATAGTTGATGAGGTAAGTTCTTCCTTATAGAAAAGGTAAAAATAATAAATGCATAAAGAATGACAGAATCATAAATTCACCATTGGGTGACACGTAATGAAATAACAGACCTGAGTAACAAACATCAGTGTCTACTAAGACCTTCAGGGAAAAGCCTGGTAGAGAAACCACTGTAACAATAACCAGAAGGAAAACACTATGACACTAGATACTATGTATCTCCTGCTGTAAGGCAACGGAAGTGTAGGCCACCTATGAAGCTTCCCCAAAAGAGGTTAATTTGATTCCAATCAAGTCTCTAGATCTGCAGTTTACAAACAAGGGCAATTTTGCCTCCCAGGGACATTTGGTAACCTCTGGAGACATGTTCTACTTGTCCCAATCAGAGGGTGCTGCTGGCATCTGGAGGGTGAAGGCCAGAGATCCTGATGAACACCCTAAAAACCACAGGACTACCACCAACAATAAAACAAGGTTCAGAAGATCTGCCTTAGATCTAATTTCCATTTAACAGGAGATACTGAGGATAGAGGAATGTATTAAATGACACCATGATGCAATCAATCAAATGCAGAACGTGGGAAATCCTCCAGGACAAATGACATAGCTTCTTCAACAAAAAAATGGTA
>NC_138382.1:80629206-80712738 GCF_054177405.1 Leptonychotes weddellii | reverse complement strand
AGACTTAAACACATTAGCAAAGTAGAGGAGCTTAAATGCCAGGAGCTGAGTATCCAACTAATAACTGGGAAAAAGAATATTATGATGAAGACATAGAAAGACATATTTTTCTTCCAAAAAAATAATAAATAAGAACAGAAATAAAACCGAAAACAGAGATACAATGGAGAAGATCAAGAAAGCCAAAAATTGAGACTACCAAAAATTGATAGTCTGTTTAACTTGACAAACATTTAGGGGGAAAAGGGGTTACCAAGGGAAGGAAAGAAGGAAGGAAATTAGAAATGTCGCAGTGACACAACTACAAATCCAGCAGAAACTAAAAAGATAAGAGGCTATCCCACAGATAATGGCAGTCACCTCTACTCAAGTTCTCCCTGTATCCTCTATAAACTACACAGCCAGCAAGGAAAGGTAATAAAATAATCCACAGTCCAGACCTACAGCATACGGGAAATAAGAAGTACAAGGTTGAACTTACATGTAAGTGAGGAAATGAACCCTGAAGCCTGCACAGTCAGGCATCAAGCAGGGATTGTGTGGAGGAGGGAAAGGACAGCAGGGTCAAAGTGACGGTGGGACACGGACACACCATCAACAGGTATTCGTCCGTGGAAGAGGGGGCCCCACCCTAAGCAGAGGAATACTGAAATCCGAGCCCTGCTATTGGTGACTCTCAGGAAGTACGCGGGACTGACAACAGCAGCCTCGGAAAGACACTGATTCTGGAGGCAAAAGGCATACTTGGAAGGGAGAAGCACACTTCAGTTGCTTGGTGATGAAGGGAAAGAAAGAAACAAGTGGCTGCAGCCCAGGGTCCTCCAGAGATGGGGTGTCACCACCGAACTAGAACTGGACAGCACGCCCAACAAGGCACCGCTGAATAAAGAGACTGCATTTCACAGAACTGACAGAAAAGGGTGCTCTTGAACCAGAGAGCAAGAAGCCACCCGAGCCCCTCCCTCCTCTCCACAAAATCACATGTAATTACTGGTCTAGGAAAATTCAACACACTTCCTCATTATCAGAAAATGGAACCCCACATTCCTACAAAGCTTCTACCAAAAGAAAACAAAGTAAGGATGAAACGTTTCAGCTAATAAAAATACTCCACAAAAAAACAACTGCAAAGCAGAGGAAAAGCAAACTACAACACAACTTTCTAACATGAATCAAATACAATTAAACCAGCAATTGCTAATAAGAAAAACCACCACAAGTAAGATTAAAAGCTCAAAATAAAAATGTATGGAAAACCAGGAGATGAGAGATGAGAGTTGACCAAACTCAGGAGAGACACTGAAAAAGAAATCCCCTGAGAAATGAAGTTAAAGAGAAAGACAACACTGCCTCAGAAACCACAAGGAGTCCAAGGGAAAACAGACATGACTGAAATTATAGCAAGATGAAAAGAAGACAGGGGTCAAATAAGCCATGAGGAAAAGTATGAAAGAGGGAATGAATTTTCAAAAGAATCAGAGAGAAAATGATATATAGAAGACAAAGTAGATCAACATCTGTATAACTGGAACACCTGAAAAACAAAAGTAAAACAATGTAATAGAACTAACATTTAAGACTATAATCCCAGAATTTTTTCCTGAAAGGAAATAGCACCTGTCAATTGATTTTTGATTAAAATGCCAAAGAAATTCTATGAAAAAAGGATAATCTTTTCAGCAAGTGGCAGCAGAACAAATGCATGTCCATGCAGTGGGGAGGGAGGTAGGGGATAAGAAAATCTTCTACCCTAACCTCATGCCATATGTAAAAATTAACTCAAGACTTGAGCTCTTAGAAAGATCCATCCCACTAAGCACAACAGAAACCCCCTAGGCATCCTATATAAGGCAAACATAAGATTCTGAAAGGTGGAGAGAATCCAGATCAGTTAGGGACCTTGGGGCCTGAGGAACAACACGGCAATAAGTTTTTCTTTTCTGGGTTTTCCTCTATGCCTCATCTAACCTTGGTGCAGGAGGAGCCAGCAGCCCAGAAATCTCAGCAGGCACATATTTTCAAAAGCCCCCCAAAAAGCCAGCTCTCCCTAATGACAAGACCAGGAAAGATGCAGCCTAGCAAGACAGGAAACTTATAGATTATATGTCTATATATTATATAGACAATAACCACTCTACTACAGCCAAACACCCCAGAAAAAACTGCAACTCTACCTTGGCTCATATAAGCAGAGACCAAGTCAAAAGTGCAGACTTCTATCCTCACTAGCCTGTAATGAGGTACCCCAAAGCCCCTGCCAGGGTGGAATCAGAGAGAGCCAAGTAGGGAGCAGAGATTTTCATCCTCACCCTGTGAGAACAGGACCCTCCAACCCATGTGATATCAGTAAAGATCACATGGGTAGTCTGAACTGCAATTTCTACCCAGAAATAATTAGGCATCCCTTCCTTTTACTTGCCAGAGTGAATCATAGTAGAAAGCCAGGACTTTACCACCACCCAGAGGTAATGAAGTTTACCCCCCACCCCCGTGTCAATGGAGGTCATGTGGGGAGCAGCAACAAGGCACTCCCACCTCTCTCAGATAGGGTGGTATCATGGAGCCCAGCAGGAACAAGGAGCCTGCCCCACTGGGTGTAGGTGTCAATGAAAGTCAAATGAGAAACCTGTGCTTTCACTTCATCTGTCTGTAATGAGGCAGCTCACCCACCCTCCCCCCTACTGGAGGGGTATCACAGTAGGCCTGCTAAAACAGAAGACTTCAGTAAAACTCAGAGGTTTAGAATATATTATTAAAATATCTAGGGTTCAATAAAAAATCACTTGTCACACCAAGAACCAGGAAAATGTTAATTTGAATGAGAAAAGACAATCAATAGACACCAAGATGATACAGAGGTTAGAATTATCTGAAAATAATTTTAAAGCACCCATCATAAAAATGCTTCAGCAGACAATTAAAAACACACTTGAAACAAATGAAAAAAATAGATAATCTCAGCAAAGAAAGAGAAAATTATAGCAAATAAATAGAAGATATAAAGAATTAAATATAAATTTTAGAACTGAAAAATACAATAACTGAAATGAAAAACTCAATAGATGGGCTCAACAGCAGAATGGAAGGCACAGAGGAAAGAATCAGTGAACTGGAAGACAGAACAATAGAAATTACCCAATCGGAACAACAGAGAGAAAATAGACTGAAAAAAGTGAACAGAGCTTCAGGGACCTCTGGGACTAGGACAAAAGATCTACCACTCGTGTCCAGAGTCCTGGAAAGGAAAGAGAAAGAAGGCAGAGCTGAAGATGTATTCAAAGACAGAATGGATGAAAAAATTTCCAAATTTGGCAAAAAGACACAAACCTACAAATTCAAGAAGCTGAGCAAATCCCAAACACAATAAACCTAAAGAAACCCATGCCAAAATACATCATAATCAAACTTCTGAAATATAAAGACAAAGAAAAAATCTTGAAAGCAGCAAGAGAGAAACAACAGCTTACCTATAGGAAGAAAACAATTCGAATGACAGTGGATTTCTCATCAGAAACCATGGAGGTCAGAAGGAAGAGGCACACGTTTTTTTCAAGTGCTGAAAAAAAAAGAACTGTCAACCCAGAATTCACACCCAGTGAAAACATCCTTCAGGAATGAAGGGAAAATCCAGACACCCTCAGAGGAAGGAGAACTTGTCACCTGCAGACCTGCCCTAAAAGAAATACTAAGGAAGCCCCTCTAAACAGAAAGTAAATCATGAAAGAAGAAATACTGGAATATCAGGAAAGAAGAAAGAACAAGAGAAGAAGTAAAAGTATGGATAAATTCAAAACACTTTCCTTCTCCTCTTGAGTTTTCTACATTATGTTTGACGGTGAAGCAAAAATTATGACACACACTGATGTGGTTCTAAATATATGTAGAGGAAATAATTATGACATTTATACATAGGAAGGAAAAAGAGAGATAAACCTATTATATTTCACTTAAACTGGGAAAGTAACAACCCCAGTAGACTGTGATAAGTTATATATAATGTCATACCTAGAGCAACCATTAAAAAAAAATACAAAGAGATTCACTCAGAAGTACTACAGATAAATCAAAGTGAAATTCTAAAATACATACAAGTAACCCACAGAAGGGCAAAAAAAAAAAAAAAGAAAAGAAACTAGAGAAATAAAAAAAACAGAAAGAATAAACAAAAATTAAACAGCGGACTTGTTATAACATATACAATTACATCAAATGGAAATGGTCTGAATATGCCAAATAAAAAACAGAACTGAAAAAGTGGATTAAAAACATGACCCACTCATATGCTGTCTATAAGAAACTAACTTAAAATATAACCATATAGCTAGTTTGAAAGTAAAAAGTGAAAAAGATATACCATGCAAATATTAATCAAAATAAAGTAGGAGTAGGTATATTCATATCAAATAAAGTAGGCATCAGAGCAAAGAAAATTATCAGGTACAGAAAGACACATTACACAATGATAAAAGAGTCAACCTTTCAAGAAGACAGCAATTCTAAATGTGTACATAATCAACAAGAGTGATGCAAAATATATGAAGCAAAACCGTATAGAACTAAAAGAAGACACAGACAAATCCACATTTATAGTTGAAGACTTGAACACCCCTTTCCCAGCAACTGACAGATCTAGACAGAAAATCAGCAAGCGCACAGAACTCAACACCATCCACCAACAGGATCTAATTGACACCTATAGAAGGCCTGACCCCCAGCAACAGCTGCATACCTTTTTTTCAAGCACCCATAGAACATATACCAAGATATGCCATATCCTGGGCCATAAAACAAGCCTTAACAAATTTAAAAGAATTAAAATCATGCAAAGTATGTTAACTGACCACAAAATAATCAAACTAGAAGTCAGTAACAGAAAGATAGTAGGAAAATCTCCAAACACTTGGAAACTAAACCACACACTTCTAAATAATCCATGAATCAAAGAGGAAGTCTCAAGGGAAATTTTTTAAATGGAATTGAATGAAAATGAAAATATATAAAAATCTGTGGGACACAGATAAAGCAGACGAAAAAGAAAATTTATAGCACTAAATGTTTACATTACAAAAGAGGAAAAGACTCAAATCAATAATTTAAGCTCCCACCTCAAGAAACTAAAAAAGGGCAAAATAAACCCAAAGCAACAGAAAGAAGAAAATAATAGAGCAGAAATAAAATGCAATTGTAAATAGAAAAAAAAAATCAATGAAAAAGAATCTGATTTTTTGAAAAGATCAGTGAGATTAACAAACTTCTAGCAAGACTCACAAAAAAAAAAAGAGAGAGAGAGAGAGAGAGAATGAGAGAGAGAAGGCACAAATCACCAATTTCAGGAATGAGACAGGGGCTGTCACTACAGATCACAAAGACATTAAAAGGATAATAAAGAAATACTACAAACAACTACACACACATTTGACAAATTAAATGAAATTAACCAATTGCTTCAAGAGCACAAACTACTACAACTTACCCAATATGAAATAGATAACATAGCCTTGTCACCATTGAGGACTATTTTTTAATTCCAAAAAGATATGTTTCATTGGCAAATTCTACTAAACGTCTAAAGGACAATTAACACCAATTCCACACACTCACCTCCAAAAAACAGAAGAAGAAACACTTTCCAATTCAATGTATGAATTTAGTACCATTGTGATACCAAAACCAAAGACAGCACAAAAAAATAAAAAGGAAAGAAAGAAAAGTACCATTATCCCTTATGAATACAGAGGCAAAACTCCTTCACAAAATATTAACAAACACGGATCAGCAATATATAGAAATAACTGTACAATGACCAGTAGAGCTTATCCCAGGGATGCAAGGCTGACTTAATATTTGAAGACCAATCAATATAAACTGCCATATTATAAAAGAAAAACTACATGATCCCATCAACTGATGCAGAAAATCATTTGACAAAATTTAACACTGATTTAATGTAAAAACTCTCAGAAGAAAAAGGAATAGAGGGGAACTTCCTCAACTTGATAAAGAACATCAACCAATATCCCCCCCCAAAAGAAAACCTCAAAAAGCTAAAAACTACAGCTAACATCATACTTCACATTGAAAAACTACATGTTCCCTCCTCCCACAAGATGGGACTAAGAGAAGGACATCAGTTCTCTCCACTGCTGTTCAACACAGTTCTGGAAGCTGGCAGTGCAACAAGGGGAGAAAGGATATAAAAGACACACACATCAGAAAGTGAAAAATAAACTGTTCATTAGCAGATGACTTGATTCTTTATGCAGAAAACCCCAAGGAATCTACAAACACCTGGGGGAAATACAAACCAAAATTACATAATTTCTTTAAAATCTGATGAAAATGAAGGCACCAAATGTCAGAATCTATAGCATACAATTAAATTAGTAATGAGGAAAATTCATAACCTTAAATAATCATGTAACAAAAATTAAAGAATAAAATAAGTAAACGAAGTCTCTAACTCAGGAAGCTAGTAAAGGAACAACAAAGTAAAACAAAAAGGCAAGAGGGAAATAATAAAGATAAAACCGGAAAGTAACAAGTTAAAAATCAAAACCACAGTAGAACTAATAAATAAAATAAAATGCTGGTTCTTTTTATGAAAACCTACAAAATATATAAATCACTAATCTAATCAAGGGGAAAAAAGAGGAAAACATAAAATACACAGGACAAAAAAATGACAAGGGAGGAAAAACAGAGGAAATTTTTTTAAAAACTTAAGCCACTTCTTTGCATAACTATATATACATAAATTGGAAAACCTAGATCAAATGATCATGGCTAAAGAAATTGTAATTTACCAAACAGATCTCAGGAGATAAGAAATTTAAACAGACAATACCCATACAGAATAGAGAAATTATCAAAGAATTGCCCTTCACAATGAAACCAGAGCCAGATGATTTCACAAGGGAATTCTAACCAAACAAGCAATCCTAACGCTAAACTATCCCAGAAAAGGAAAAGAAAACGTTCTAATTCTTTTTGTGAATCAGTAAGAGGTATAACATATAGACCACCTCGGGTTAACTTTCCCCATAAAGTGCCCCTCAATTTTATAATACCCTCACTTCAGGAAAACAGGTATCTCGCATTACAATATAACATTTTGTATATTCCCCCAAACCCAATATAACATTTTTTAGAAGATTATTTATTTGAGAGAGAAAGAGAGAGAGCTGGGGAGGAGGGGCAGAGGGAGAGGAAGCAGACTCCCCACTGAGCGCAGAGCCAGATCCAGGGCTCAATCCCAGGACTCTGAGATCCTGACCTGAACAGAAATCAAGAGCCAGCTGCTTAACTGACTGAGCGACCCAGGCGCCCCTCAATATATTTTTAGCCAAAAAAAATGTAGGGAAAAACTCTCAGCCAAGATTTCAAGTTCAGTTGGTTGACTATTAGAATTATGTGTGGATTTTTTTTTAAGATTTTATTTATTTATTTATTTGACAGAGAGAGACACAGCAAGAGAGGGAACACAAGCAGGGGAAGTGGGAGAGGGAGAAGCAGGCTTACCGCCGAGCAGGGAGCCCGATGCAGGGCTCGATCCCAGGACTCTGGGATCATGACCTGAGCCAAAGGCAGACACTTAACAATTGAGCCACCCAGGTGCCCCATGTGTGGATGTTTTTGAAAATTACAATAAGCTTCAATAAAGGAGGTGTCCAAAGCAACTGCTTGTTAACAGCTTTTTTAACTGTGGTGATCAGGGAACAATGTGCTAAGCATTTTGTATCCTAATATGATAGCTTTTACTTTTCAGTGTTTGTCCTTTAGTTATAGTTTTAAAGATTTATTTATTTATTTTGAGAGAGAGAGAGACAGAGAAAGAAAGCACAAGCAGGGGGAGTGGCAGAGGGAGAAAATCTCAAGCAGACTCCCCACTGACCGTGAAGCCCAACACGGGACTCAATCTCACAACCCTGAGATCATGACCTGAGCCGAAATCAAGAGTCAGACCCCTAACTGACTGAGCCACCCAGGCACCCCAGTTATATTTTTAAAAATTAACTGGGAATTTTGAGTACAACCAACTTTAATACATTATAATTTTTATAGTACATTATAATTTTCCCATTTAAAATGATAGGAAATGGATGGGCGCCTGGGTGGCTCAGTTGGTTAAGCGACTGCCTTCGGCTCAGGTCATGATCCTGGAGTCCCTGGATCGAGTCCCGCGTCGGGCTCCCTGCTCGGCGGGGAGTCTGCTTCTCCCTCTGACCCTCCCCCCTCTCATGTGTTCTCTCTCATTCTCTCTCTCTCAAATAAATAAATAAAATCTTTAAAAATAAATAAATAAATAAATAAATAAATAAATAAAAATGATAGGAAATGGAAACACTACAACATTTAATTTTCAGTAATGGATTAATGAAGTTAAAAATAAGGGAATTATATAACATTCATATCTAAACCTTATGATACTTGAACATAGGATAAGAAAGCTACAGAATACATCTCACTTTAAAATATGCAATTATATAAGACTAATGAATCACTGACCTCTACACCTCTGAAACCAATAATACATTATATGTTAGTTCAATTTAGATTTTAAAAATAATAAATAAAATAAAATATGCAATATAATGATTTACAAGAAATACATATTTGGTCACTCAGATGACCACAATGTATTTCTCAGATGCATTTGGCCTTCATACACAGTTCCTGAGAACGCTTCAGAGCCATAAAGGGGACATGGGTATCCTGTTACTAATGAAGGTGACTTCTGGACTCCACCCAAGGGTGGGAGCTGGTTGCCAGGAGGACTAACCACATGATTAGAGGGTTGAGACGTTCAGCCCCAACCCTGACTTCCAGGGAGGGAATAGAGGCTGGAGGATGAATCAACCAACAGCCAATGACTTAGTAAATCAGGACTGCAACAAAGCCTCCATAAAAACCCAAAGACTGGGTTCAGAGAGCCTCTGGGTTGGTGAACAGGTGGAGATTGGGAAGAGTGGCATGCCAATAGAGGGCATGGAAGCTCCACACCCTTTCCCCAGACCTCACCCTATGTATCTCTTCATCTAGCTATTGATTCTTATCCTTTATCATATCCTTTAACAAAATGGTAAACATAAGTGTTTCCCTGAGTTCTGTGAGGAAATTAAAGAACTTAAGGAGGAGGTGTTGGAACCTCCAATCTGTAGCTGTTAGGTCAGAAGCACAGGTAACAGCCTGGGGCTTCTGACTAGTGTCTGAGTGGAGCATGGGAGGCAGTCTTATGGGACTGAACCCTTAAGCTGTGGAACCTGATGCTATCTACTGGTAGGCAGTATCAGAATTGAGTTGAATTCTCAGACACCCTACTGGTGTCTGAGAATTGCTAGGTCCTGGGTGGGAGCGGACCCCTCCATGTTGGAATTGGGTCTGGGAACCCTAAAAGAATTCGTGTCAGTAAAAAGCATCAATCCAAGGATCCTACATAAATCATTAACAGACTGTAACATCACATTAAAAAATATGTTAACTGGGGTGCCTGGCTAGCTCAGTCGGTAGAGCATATGACTGTTCATCTTGGGGTTGTGAGTTCAACCCCCACACTGAATGTAGAGATTACTTAAAAATAAAAATCTTTAAAAAAAATGTTAACTAAGTGGGGTTTATTCTAAGATCACAAAGACAGTTCAATAGCAGAAAGTTCATTACTATAAATCCCCATATTTAAGGGGGAAAATGTATGATGTCTAGGGTGCTGAAAAGGCCTTCAACAAAATTCAGCATCTACTCCAGACAAATACTTATTGAAATAGGAATTAATGAGTACTGTACCTTGATTTTACTTACACACACACACACACACACACACACACACCTCTCAAGCCCAAAATTAGAATCTTATTTAGTACAGGCAGAAACAAGGTAAGGGTACCCACTAACTCCACTGTTACCTGATAGTGTATTAGCCAGTGCAATCATGCAAAAAAATTTAAAATTTTTTTTAAAAAGCAAACAATGAGAGCTCCAAGATAGGAAAGAAATAGTTAGAACTATATTTGTAGAAGTTTTGAAAATATACTTGGGGAAAAAAATCCAAGAGTCAATGCTAAAAAAATACACAATTTGAGGGTTCAGGAAAGTAGTAGGATACAAAACTGACATATAAAAGTCAATAGCCTAGGGTGCTTGGGTGGCTCAGTTGGTTAAGCATCTGCCTTCGGCTCAGGTCATGATCTTAGGGTCCTGGGATTGAGCCCCACATCGGGCTCTTTGCTCTGCGGGGAGCCTGCTTCTCCCTCTCCTTGCTGCTCCCCCTGCTTGTGCTTTCTCTCTCTTTCTCTGTCAAATAAATAAATAAAATCTTTGGGAAAAAAAAAAGTCAATAGCTTAGATTTCTGCACCTAGCAGAAGCCATGACAGAAACCAAATTAACCCTTGCACCAGTAATAATCAGAAACAGTAGACAACAAGAGAATGAAAAGACAAGCCACAAACTGGGGGAAATCATTTGCAAACCACATATCTGATAAAAGACTGGTATCCAAAACATAGAAAGGAATCTTAAAGCTCAATAATTAGAAAACAATCTAATTAAAAATTGGGCAAAAATGTCTGTTCTCAGACTACAATGGAACTAAACTAGAAATTATAACAGAAAGATAACTGGAAAGTCCCCAAATATGTAGAAATTAAACAACACACTGCTAAGTAACACATGGGTCAAAGAGGAAATCTCAAGATAAATATAAAAATATTTTTAACTAAATGAAAATGAAAACACAACTTATCAGTTTGTTGGATGCAGGAAAAGCAATGCTTACAAGAAAATTTATAGCACTGAATGCATATATTAGAAAAGAAAGATCTAAAATCAGTAATCTAAGCTCCCACTGTAGGGAAAAAAAAAAAAAACATTAAAGGTAAGCAAAAGAAACAATGAATCATGGATCACTGCATCAAAAACTAATGATGTACTATATGGTGGCTAATATAACATAATAAAAAATAAAATAAAAATAAAAGTAAGCAAAAGCTTAAAAGACATAATAAGAATTAGAGCAGTGGGGCATGTGGGTGGCTCAGCTGGTTAAGTGTCCGACTGGATTTTCGGCTCAGGTCATGATCTCAGGGTCATGAGATCAAGCCACAGGTTGCCCAAGCTGGGCGTGAAGCCTGCTTAAGATTCTCTCTCTCCCTCTCCCTCTGCCCCTCCACCTATCCCTCTCCCTCTCAAAGAAATTTAAAAAGAAAAAAAAGAATTAGAGCAGAAATCAGTGAAATTGAAAACAGAAAATAAATAAAGAATATCAACAAAACCAATGCAAATCTTTTCAAAGAAATGATCATTAAAATAGATAAATCTCTATTTTAGGCTAAATAGAGATAAATCTCTATTTTAGGCTAAAAAGAGGGAAAACACAAATCACTAATATAAAAAATAAAAGAGGGGACATCGCTACTGATCTCATGAAGATGAAAAGGATAATAAAAGAACACTATGAACAACTCTACGCCCACAAATTCAATAACTTACATGAAATGGACCAATTCCTTGGAAGGACAAATCTATCAAAACTCACACAAGAAGAAACAGACAATGTAAATAGGCGTCTATCTATTAAAGAGATTAATTCATAAGATAACTACCTTCCAAAACAGAAAGCACCAGGCCCACCCAGATGGGTTCACTGATGAATTCGACCAAACATTTAAGGAAGAAATTATACCAGTTGTCAACAATCTCTTTTTTTTTTTTTAAGATTTTATTTATTTATTTGAGAGAAAGAGAAAGAGAGCAGGAACACAAGCAGGGGGAGTGGGAGAGGGAGAAGCAGGCCCCCCGCCAAGCAGGGAGCCCAATGCGGGGCTTGATCCCAGGACCCTGGGATCATGACCTAAGCCGAAGGCAGACGCTCAGCGATTGAGCCACTCAGGCGCCCCAACAATCTCTTTCAAAGGACAGAAGCAAAGGGAGTACTTCCTAACTCATTTTATGAGATCAGCATTACCCTAGTAACAAAACCAGACAAGGCATTACAAGAAAACTATAGACTAATATCTCTCATGAAAATAGACACAAAAATTCTTAACAAAGTATTAGCAAATCAAATCCCAAAAAGTATAAAAAGAATTATATACCATAACCAAGTGGGATCTGTCCCAGGTATTCAAGGCTCTTCCAACATTTGAAAATCATTGAAAGATCACATCAACAGATTAAAGAAGAAAAGTCACTTGATCATATCAATAGATGGAAAAAAGCATTTGACGAAATCCCAAACCCATTCATCATAAAACCTCTCAGTAAACTAGGAATAGAAAGGAACTTCCCAACTTGATAAAAGACTATCTTCAAAACACCTACAGCTCACCTCATATTTCATGATGAGAAACTTGAAATTTTCCCACTAAGATCAGGTCTACAAGGCAAGGGTGTCACCTCTCACCACTCCTTTCAACATCATGTTGGAAGTCCTTGCTAATGCAATAAGGCAAGAAAAGGAAATAAAACATATACAAATTGGGAAGGAAGACATAAAACTGTCTTTATTCACAGATAAGGTGATATCTATATAGAAAATCCAAAAGAATCAACAAAAAACTCCTGGTACTAAATGTGATTTTAGCAAGGTTTCAGGATACAAGGTTAATACACCAAAGTCAATTACTTTCCTATTTATCAACAATAAATAAGTGAAATTTGGAATTAAAAGCACAGTATCATTTATATTAGCTGCCCCCAAAATGAAATTCTTAAGTATAAATCTAACAAAATATCTACAAGATCTACACATAGAAAACTGAAACTCTGGTGTATGAAATCAAAGAACTAAATAAAGACAGAAATGTTCCATGTTCATGACCAGGAAGAGTCAGTATTGTCAAGGTGCTAGTTCTTCCCAACTTGACCTATGGATTTAATGCAATCCCAATCAAAACCTCATCAAGTTATTTTATGGATATCAGCAAAATTATTTATATAGCGAGCAAAAGTTTATATAGAGAAGCAAAAGATCCAGAACAGCCAATGCTTCAATATAGAAGGAGATGAACGAAGTTAGAGGACCAGTGTCACCCAACTTTAAGACTCACTATAAAGTTACAGTGATCAACACAGTATCGTATCAGTGAAAGAACAGACAAAGAGAACAACAGAACAGAATAGATAGCTCAGAAATAGACCCCAGAAATATAGTCAACTGATCATTGATAAAGAAGCAAAGATAATCACCGGGGCAATGATCATCTCTTCAACAACTGGTGCTAGGAACAACTGGACGTTCACATGCGAAAATGAATATAGACATAGACATTATACTCTTCACATAAGTTAAGTCAAAATGGCTCATAAGCCTAAATGTGAAATGCAAAACTGTAAAACTCCTAGGGGATGACATAGGAGAAAACCTAAATGACCTTATTGATGATGATCCTTTTTAGATACAACACCAAAGATATGATCCATGAAAAAAAAATAATGGATCAGCTGGACTTCACTAAAATTAATAAATTCTGCTCTGTGAAAGACAATGTCAAGAGAACAATTAGATGAGCCACAGATGGGAGAAAAAATATGCAAAAAACACATCTGATTAAAAAAAAGTGTTATCTAAAATTTACAAAGAACTCTTAAAAATCGAAAATAAGAAAACAACCTAATTAAAAAATGGGCCGAAGATCTTAACAGACACCTTACTAAAGAAGATAATGCAGATTGCAAGTAAGTATATAAAAACAATGTTCCACATCACACATCATTAGGGAAATGCAAACTAAAACAATTTGATACCACTACACACGTACAGAATGGCCAAAATCTGGAACACTGACAATGCCAAATGCTGGCAAGGCCGTGGAGTAATGGGAACTCTCATACGTTACTAGTGGAAATGCGAAGTGGTATAGACAGTTCAGTGGTTTCTTACAAAACTAAACATACTCTTGCCATATGATCCAGCCATTACTCTCCTTGGTATTTACCCAAAGAAGTTGAAAGCAAGTTCACACAAAATCTTGCACACAGATGTTTTTAACAGCTTTATTCAAAATTGCCAAAATTTAGAAGGGCCCAAGATGTTCTCCAGTAGATGAATGGATAAACTGTGGAACACCAGACAATGGAAATATTATTCAGTGCCAAAAAGAAATGAGCTTTCAAGCCATGAAAAGACATGGAAGAACCTTAAATATATATAGGTAAGCAAAAGAAACCAATCTAAAAAGGCTATGTACTGTATGATTCCAAATATATTGCATTCTGAATAAGGCAAAACAATGGTCAGTAAAGAGATCAGTGGTTGCTAAAGGTTGGGGAGGAGGAGAGATGAATAGGCAGAGCACAGAGAATTATTAGGGCAGTGCAAATACTCTGTATCCTATTATGATGACGGATATATGTCATTGTACATTTGTCCAAACCCATAGAATGTACAACACCAAGAGTGAGCCCTAAGGTAAACTACAGACTTCGGGTGATTATGATGTGTCAGTGTAGATTCATCCTTGGTAACAAATGCATCATCTGGTGGGGAATGTTGGTAATGGGGGAGGCTATGTATGTGTGGGGGGCACAGAGTAAGGGGAACTCTCTGTACCTTCCTCTCTGTTTTGAACCTTAAACTGCTCTCTAAAAAATTAAGTCTCAATTTTTTTTCAAATAAGAAAATTAAAAAGTCAGCAAAAGATATGAACAGGTATCTCACCAAATAAGATATACAGATGACAAACAAGCATATTAAAAGATGCTCAATGTCATATGTCAATAGGGAATTGCAAAATAGAACAAGGACATACCATTACATACTTATTAGAATGGCAAAAATACAAAAGACTGACAATACCAGATGTTGAAGAAGATATGAAGCAACAGGAATTCTCATTCATTGCTGGTGGGAATGCAAAATGATACAGCCAATTTGTAAAACTGTTCGCCAGTTTTTCACAAAGCTAAACACAATCTTACCTTATAATCCAACAGTCATGCTCTTAGCTATATGCCCAAATGAGTTGAAATGAATGTCCATACAAAATCCTGAACATAAATGCTTATAACAGCTTTATTCGTAATTGCCAAAATTTGGAAGCAACCAAGATATCCTTCAATAGGTGGATGGATAAACTGTGGTACATCCAGACAATGGAATACTATTCAGCGCTAAAAAGAAATGAGCTATCAAGCCATGAAAAAACATGGAGGAACCTTAAATGCATACTGGTAAGTGAAAGAATCCAATCTGAAAAGGCTATACACTGTATGATTCCAAATATATGACATTTTAGAAAAGGCAGAACTACAGAAACACTAAAAAGATCAGTGGTTGCCAAGAGTTGGGGAGGAGGGGCTGCACGTGACTCATGGACAAAAGCCAGGTGGGAACCCTGGGCTCATCCTCAAGCTTAGCCAGAGAGATTCAGACCAGGGGGTTGCTTTCCAGGAGTCTGGGAAGACAGACCCATTAGTATCCATGAGAGGTGAAACAAGAGAATGGGCCAGGGAAAGCTTTCTCCCAAGGAAGCGAGGAGGAGGGGAGCCTAAGCAGCCAGAGCTGGCCACCTCCCACTGCTACCCCTAGCATCGTACACTGGTTCACAGGCCCCAGATAAGCGCACCTGCGCAAGAGATAAGGGGCATATGCACACGCCTGTGTGTGTGGACACATCTGCAAACACAGGCAGGCATCTTGTGACACCTGGTCTTCTCGAGGAAATCTTCATCTGGCCTTGCATGTCAGCTCTGCTTCCGTGGCCTCTCCCTCTCCCCTGGAATGCTTTCTCTGTCTTTGGTGCTCCCAAGACGTCTAGACACCTTCTACACACAGTGTGAGGGGACTGTATTTGATCCCTACAGGTCTCTCCCTACTAGACGGAGTGACCTGAAGACAGGAACAGCATCTTGTTCACCCTGTATCCTCCTCGGTGCCTGCACATGGTCAGGAGCTCATGAATGTGTGAGTGAGTGAGTGAGTGAGTGAGTAGAAGAAGAAAAGGGCTTAGGCAAAGGCCTGTGGGGACCTTAGAGCAGGAATCATAAGGCACATAAGTCGTGGGAAGACCACCGGCTAGTTGTCAGCCTCCATCAAGTCTGGGGCCATGGTCTGTAGCAACTTTCACATGACTATGAAGAGTCATGACTGTCCTGAGGTCTATCTTCCTGATGAGACTGTGAGCCCCACAAGGGCAGCCCTGGCCTTGCTCCATCCTGCTGTCCCCCAGCACTCCTCTAACACCATGCCTGGCACCGAGCTGGTAACTTGCAAATATTTTTGGAAGGGAGAAGAATAGAGCTTAAGTGACGTGTAATAGTATGTAAGGGTAACAGTGCTCCTCTGGGCCACTGGGAAACAATGAGGCATCAAGGCACAGACACTGACCACAAAGGACTTCCTCTCACACAGGCATGCTCTGTCCCCAAGCAGCTGTCATGAAGGGGGTTGGGGGGGGGGGGCGGGGGAGCAAACTGGGCCTACACAAGGTGGGCCCTGCCCCGCTAATACGGGGAGATACTCACTGGGAACAGTTGTGGTCTCCCCAGGAGGGCCGGTCAGCGTCACTGGGATATGCACAGTAGCACTCAGGTCCGACGGTTGACTGCCCATCCGTGTGACATTCCGCTGATTATCTGCATCCTCTGGCTGTTCCTCCACCTTCTGTAGACAAGTGCTGGGCAATGCATGCCCAGGGCCCACACCCATTATCCCACTGGCCTCCAGGTCACAGTGTGCCTCCCTGCAACCAAGAATGCACATCAGAGTCTGATTCGGCCCCAAACTGCTATTCAGTCTGCAAAATCCAGCTCCTTATGCCCCTATCCAGACCAAATAAATCCCTGACCACGTCCTCTGCTACTCGGGCATTTCATATGGTTTTTATCACTTTGTACATTTCTGTGTTTTTAGGTCTGAAGGGTAAAATGGGGCTGACTCACCTGTCTGTCCCTGGCACAAGACCAGGCATGGCTAGCATCACAATATGTATAGAAAGGGAACTGTCTGCAGAATGAAGAAGCCTGTAAGAGGATGTTTCCCTAAGCTACTCCACCTAGAGCCCCACCAGACCAAAAGGCCCAACACAGAGCTCTGCACAAAGACAGTGCCTGGACTGGGCTGATCCTGAGCGGTCATCTCCAGCTGCATGAGCTCTGGGAGGCTGGTGGCCTTTGCCTGGGGGCTCCTGTTACCCCAGGTTTCTCACAGAGTCAGAGTCAGATCCTGGCCCAGCTGCGGAAGGGTAGGAGGCCCTCTGTGCCGTGGCCACCCAGCCTGGCCCTATTCTCTTCTACCATTGGCCCAGTGGCCTCCTCAGGCCTTCCTCAGTCTCTCCCCAATTTTCTCTTTTCCCTGGGCCACTATGCTCTTCCCACGCCGACATGTCCCAAACCACTCCCAACAATTTCCCCCATGCCCTCTTTCCCACCTGGGTACCTTAGAATAATGGCTGACATTCACTGAGCATACCCTGCCCCCCACACAGTTTTAAGCATTCTACACGTCACCCCCAACAAGGCAGGATCGCCACCGCCGCAGAGAGCTGGAAACAGAGGGCGGGGAGGACCAGCCAGAACAGGTGCCGCGGGGCAGCTCTGCACCCTGAGCCCTGTGGACCCCGCCCACCCCCAGCCCCCTCCCCGGCCAGCGGCTCCGCCCACCATCGCATGCGCACTTCCTCACTTGGGCTGGTGGTTCCGGAGCTCCTTCTCCTTGTCCCGGTCCTCGGCCTCGCCCTCCTTCTCCGCCGCCTCCTTCTCCACATCCTCGTGCGTGGGCAGCGCCTTGTGCCGGGCCCGGTGCCGCCGCGCCGGCTCCTCCCCGCTCCCGGCCTCCCGGGGGCCGGCCCGGGGGCCGCCGCGGTGGCGCGCTCGCCGCTCGCCCTTGGCCGCGGCCGCGCCGCCTTCCTTGCCCTGGGCGGGTGCGTGCCTGTGCGCGCGGTGGCGCCGCGGCTCCCGCTCGGCCGCCTCCTCTGGGGAGGCGCGCCGGTGGTGGCGCCGGCCGCCCTCGGGGCCCGGGCCGCGGCCGCGCTCGCTCCGGGTCTCCTTGCTGCGGCTGCGGTGCGGCCTCGCGCGCTCTTCCCGGGCCCCGGGCTCCCCGCCCTCGGCCTTCGGCGCGTCCACCCTGTCCTCCCCCGCCGCCGCCGGGGCCGGGGCCGGGGCCGGGGCCGCAGCCTTGTCGCGGTGCCGGTGGTGCCTGCGCGGCGGGTCCGCGCCCTCGGCAGCCTCCGGGCCCTCGGGCCGGGCCTTGCCTCCCGAGGCGACCCGCGGCCCGTCGCGGCCTAGCTCCACCACGAGCGGCCGGTCCAGGTGCGTCTTCATGTCAGGCCGCAGGTGGCGCGTGGTGGCGTAGCGCAGCCTCTCCTCGGGGTCCATCTCGCTGTACAGCGCCTCGCAGCTGGCCCTCAGGTTCTGCAGCCGCAGCTGGCTGGCGCGCTGCTCCCACACCGAGCGCGCCTTGGCCGAGTTCTGCGGCCTGCTGTGGGGAGACCGGCGGTGAGCGGCCGCCCCCTGCGCCGCCCTCCGACCTCTCTGCCTCCCAGGGGAAGCCACAGATGGACGCAGCGATGGAGGGGTGGCAGAGTGGCGCAGGGAGGAGAGGGAGGGAGGAGGGGTGGCCGGAGCCCTCGAGACCCCTGGCAATCGGTGCAGAACAAGTAGGGGATACGCAGGGTAACAAGAATCCAGCACCGCCCCCACCCCATCAGGATCCCAGAGATTGTGAGAGCAGCAGCCTGGGGGTCGGGGTGGGGGGCTCAAGGCCACCCTTGACCAGGTGTACAGGGGCCCTTGGCCAAGGGATGCAGGGCAGTGGGAATGATAGGCACCAGCGTGAGGTGGCAGACAGGCTTCCAGGGCGGGTGGGCTGCTGGCCAGGAAGGCCAACATGGGGAGAGGGGGGGATCAGCATCCAAATGGGGCAGGACTGAGGAAGAGGCAGGAGGCAGGGAGCCCTCTGCAGCAGCCCTGGGGCATTGGCCTTGCTGCAGCATAGAGCCCAGCTGCCCAGGAAGGGGCTTCTCCATCTCCACTTCCAGAAAAACAGCCACTGGCCAGAAGGAGACAGGGCTGTTTGTGAGAGGCCCTGAGAAGAGGTAGGTCCTCAGGACAGGGCAGGCAGCAGCCCAGGGAGCAAGGGGCCAGGGGCAATGGGCCCTATCGGGGGCAAAGGGTAAGCTGTGACTGCTCCCTAAGGTGGTCAGCCCCATCCGGGCAGCTGCCCCTCGGCTCAGTGACCACTTGCTCCCAGCAGCCCAGCAGTTAGGTCTAGCGCTAGACATGCTACCTCCTCAGTGCCCTCCACTCTCCTGGCTCCACAGAGAGCCCCTTCCATCCACCAGGGCAGAGAGGAGCCCTCCAACACCAGGACTAGCCTGTGCTTCAGTCTCAGCCCTCACTGCACAGGCTACCGAAGGGCTGACCACCCTCCAGCCTCACCCACAGGGCTGGTCACATGTGGGGCGCCACAGCCCTTTGCATTCTGGAATCCGTGCTGAGTAAGGCCTCCAAATTAGGCGACCCCAGTCCCACCTTGGCCAAGCGGAAACCTCATCTGAGGCCGGAGTCTTGTCCTTCAGCCTCTGGAGGTTTCTGGACCCACCGTGGTGGTGTATTCAGAGCCCCACTGGGCTGTGGGCTGCAGTGCCCATCTCATCCAACCCTCACAACTACCTCTTGTCCCTATTTCACGGATGAAGACACGAGCCAGAAGGCATGACTCATAGAGGGCCCCACAGCACGTCACTGACGCAGCCAGGATCAGACTCACGCAAAGGCAAAACAGAAAAAAGGTATCTGCAGAGGTGAGGCCTTGGCCACACCCCAACCACACTGACAGCACAGGGTCACAGCCTGGGGGGCCCCAGACCAGGGCCCAGGCTGGGCAGGCCACCAGCAGCAGGGCCCTGACCCACTGAGCACCATGTTGACCTGCAGAGTCAGAGGTGGCCAGGTGTGGGAAAAGCCCAACCCCTGCAGCTGGCCTGCACAAAGTGTGTGATGCCGAATCCTGCCCCTTTGGAGGTGAAGTCCAGGCTCCAGTGTGGGGAGTGCCTCAAAAGTATGGAAGCAGAAGAGCACCATGTCTACCCCTCACCTGGGAGCCCATATGGTGGGCAGGCAGGGCAAGGCTGGGGGACAAGTGTTGGCCTCTCTGGCCATCTGCTAACTGACACCTTCGACTGCCACGCCAGGCCCTGACCCGCCTCCTCTGACACATCCAAGCTGAGCTTCCCTGCTCCCGGAGACACCTTGCAACAGACCCACCACCTTCTGTTTCTTGGACTTCAATCTAGAGCCCAGGGGACCTACCCATCCCAGCCTGGCACCAAAACAAAGGACCAAACTCTGAACAATGCTGAACCATGTGAAATGGATGATAGGAGCCCATGAGGGCTGATGGCCAGTCCAGCAGCTTGACACAGACCTGGACTCCGTGCCATTTGGTCGGCAGAGTTAGTGTTAGATGCCAGTTCTCCGTCAGAACAGACAGGCAATAAAGACGGGGGACAATGTGGTGGCTGGGAGCGCAGGTGAGGATGGGCTCCTGATGACATGGTTCTGCCCTCAACCTGACCCTAGCCACAGCTCCTTCTCCCTCAGAGACCAGCTAAGCTTCACAAAGAGGTGACTTGTCCACTAAAGTAGAGGGTACCACAGGGCTGGCAGACTCTCCTAGAACTTCCCAGGGGAGCAAGACACTGAGCAGCTGGGGTCACATGGCCCCACCTGGCCCTGCTCCTGATGGGTCTCCCTCTCTGGGCCATAATGCCACCTGAAAAGGTCTGTACCTACCCACCACTCGGTGATGTCCTGGCTTCCTCTCTGGGTGTGTCTCTGAGTCCGTGCACCAGGCCTCCCCTCCTTGTTGGCGTCTGAGTCGACCTGCACCCACCTGGTTGCTGTCCTGTCCTTGCTCTGTCTGGCCCATAAAGTAGTGTGGCCACCCCTGGTCTCTCATTCTGCACCTCTCCACCGAGTTCACAAGCAGCAAGGATATGCGAGCGAGTGTCAGGCCACCATCTGACACAGAGTGACAATAATCCAGACCAAGTCCTTATTTAAGAAGGCTCTTTAAGGAGTCACATGGGGGAGCTGCTCCCACAATGTCTCGACCCCAGCTTGCTGGTATAGCCCTATTCGGTCACACCCAACCCAGGCACTGTGGATGCCTGCAGGGCACAAAAAGGAGCCTCAGTGGCATGGCCCTGCTTTGAGGTCTCTGGGCTGAAAGAGCCAGTTCCCCAAAGCTGCTGACAATGTGAAGCAGCCCTCACTGTGACACCTTCAGTACCTACAACCACATCTTACTCCACCTGTGATCAGTCATCCGGGGCCCAACTTTCTTACCCTGTGAGACATCAGGGACCCAATAGCCAGCAGCTCCAAGTGCTTGTGAGCAAGCCCACCTGAGGTCTATGCTGGCTGAGTAGGGAGCAAGTGGCTCAGAGAGGGCAAGAGCTCCCACACCACCGAGACCCAGAGAGGACACCTGGCTACCCCCATCCAGGTGGGCGGACCACATCCAACCACTCCAGGGACTTCTCACCTGCAGCGGTTGGTCTCACCCTTGAGAGGAAGCCCCTGGAGGCAAGCATCCCAAGACCACTTCCCCAGTCAGAATGGTGTCACCTCCAAGAGGGACACACTGGGGTTTCTGTGGCTCTACTCAGGCTCTGGCTGGTCTAACATGAGACAGCAGCTCTGCTCTTGCTAGGACAACTTCCTAAGGATCACAGATACATCCCCTCCCAAGTCAAAAAGGGAGGGGGCAGGAGGACCCCACGAATGTCCTCAATGAGTCCTACTGAACACTCTACCTCGTGGGAACCACAAGGAGACAGCGCCCATTGGTGCCCGGCAACGGCCACCTCAGGAGAAGCAGATACATGCTCAAGACGCCAGAGAGACGGCACGTGGACAGACAGCAGACAAGAGGACCAGGAGGGAGAGGAGGAGGGGCTGAGCTCAGAGTCTGATGCCTGTGAGCAGGACTTGGGAACGTCAGGAAGCATGCCCACCGTCCCCCAGCAGCTGCAGAAGGCTTTCCTGGAGCTGCCCCTGAAGCGAGTGATTTGAGGTGGAAAAGCAGTTAGGAGTGGAGGGAGGTTCGCGTGTAGCTGCCATGAAGCACAGATGGTGTCCTAGCCGAGCAACTCACGGTGAGTTTACGCTGGAGACAGATGAGCTGCGAGATGCAGCACCTCGAGTGTGCTTTACAAAACTGCACATGCAAAAAACAGAACAAAAGAAAAGTGAGAAAACCAGAGAGGGTTCTAAGGGACACAGAACACGTTTAAGCCACGTCAGGTCAGGGCACAGGCTGCAGTATGCATCTGGGCAGGAGGCCAGGGACGCTTCCATCGGAACGGGCACCAGCTGAGACCTCGGGGTAAAAGAGAGGTTGAGAAAGAGCGAGCATCCGACGGAACAGTGACACTGAAAAGAACACGGCACACCCCACCATGGCTGGAAGACAAGAAGCTGCAATCTGGGGGCCCATCCACTACCGCTCAGCACACTCTGCCCCACGAAGGGCAGTGGGGTTGGAAAGAGCCAGCACCATGTGTCCCTAAATTCCAAATGGCTCTCCCCTGCCACTTGGTGTCCTGCTCCCACGGGGCCATAGTGGGATGACCTCTGCATTTGCCTTGCCTTTGAGATGGGGCAAAGCCAGCTAACACAGAACACCTTACCTTTGGGCTTTACCTGAGCCCTGCTGCCTCACCACCTGCTCTGCCCTAGCCCACCTGACTCCTTGGCTCCTCAGGCTCTAAACCAGGTGCCTCCAGCTCACCATGACCCGCCCAGGGGCAAGCAGGCTACATCACCAACCCACTTCCCTCGGGTGTTACCCCAGCCATTTCCCAGTGACTTTCAGGAAGCTTTTCCAAGACCAACAGAGAAGCCAAAAATCTCTATGATCATTCCCCTTTAAGGTAGTTTCCCCAGGGGAGGACCACATGGCTTCCCAGCTCCTCCTTCTCAAAGCCAAGGCTACACACATTTGTGAGGAGCTCAGAGCAACTCATCCACCTGCAGGTCCTGGATGCAAACAGGTGTGTGGGTCTGTGCAAGTGCATGTGTGAGAAAGAGTGTGCAAATCAGTGTGTGACTGGGTGTGAGTGCGTATATGGTGTGTAGGAGTGTGGATGTGTGTGAACGAGTGTGAGGCTGTGAATGAGCATGTGTGTTCATGTGAACATGTGTGAGAGTCCAGGTGTGTGTGATCGTGTGTGAGCATGAGTGTGTGTGACAGTGAGTGTCAGGGGGACTGAATCATGTGAGGTAAGTGAACAGTGTGGGTGAGTGTGTGTACCAGCATTCAGAAGTCCAGGTGAGGAGAAGGGTAACCGAGCTCAGAGAACCAGGAGGGCCATGTCAACCTTAGCGACCCTTCCCTCCCAGGAGCCTGAAGTGGCTGTCACCTGAGGCTGCAGCCCAACTCCAAGGGACAGGGACACCCCTCTGAGGGGGCACGGAGGCTCAGTGCAGCCGCACAGAGCCCAGGGGAGCCTCTCAAACAGCAAGGACACTAAGGGCCCCTCTGCATCCAAGGCATCACAGAGAACATCTGGACCAGTCCTCCCACTTCACAGACCACATGGCATGGCTGCGTGGAGCTGGGTCAAGATGAGTGTCACTCAGGGGCCTCGCCTGCACCCCAACCCAGCAGTGGGGAAGAAGCAGGCGTTGCCCATTCACCCAGCACGACTCACGGGGAGAACAGAAACAGTTGGGAGGGTGGGGGGCAATGGACAGACAGAGGACAGACGGACACCAGGAGCTCTGAGCCTCGGCCTTCAGTGCTCAGAGGTCTCCACACAAAGAGGAGGGCAAACACCAACACACCCACCACCCACACACCCGGGAGTTCAGACCTGGTCTGAAGTGTGCAGGAGCTTCAGTGATCACATCAGACAGACTGCCATCTGACAGAGGCAGACTGAGGACATGCCACAGGGGACAAAGGCCTAAAGCTGCCTCCCAGGAGAACCTGCAGGACCGATAGCTAGCCCAAGAAGGGGGAACGCAGAAGCCAGGGCCTGCACGCACCCAGGCTGACATGACATGAAGGAGCTGGCACCAAGCTCAGGCCCCACTGTGAGGCAGAACACCTGTGTAACCCCAGGAGCTCCACCCAGGAGAAGAGAAGCACCGAGATGGTGATCAGGCCAACGGCTGGTGTAAGACACCCTGGGCCTGGGTCTACCAGTCTGTAGCCTTGTACCTACACAGCAGTGTCCCCAGATGGGGACAGGGGCAGAGAAAGAACATCCAGACCTTTCCTGGTGGCCTGACATGTTCTCCATGGTTGTGCTGAGGGCCCCAGCACCTGCCTCTCTGAGGTCTCAGCCCCGATGGGAATGGACGCCCTGCCATACATCCCTAAGGCGTAGGCAGCTCTGGCAGGTATAGGGCCCATGGGACAATGCACTCACCTCCAAGAGCAGAGAAGGCAAATGCTGAACAGAAACCCACAAGGCCCATGAATAAGTCAAAGGCTCACCTGTTCCCTCTGCTAAAGCAGACCACCAGCAGTTTACAAAGTTCAGGAGAAGGGGCCATCTTCCAGGTCACCACAACCTCCTCAAAGCAAGCCCAGGACCAGGCTGACCAAGTCATTGAATTGGCCAAACAAAACACAGACAACTGAGCACGGAGCCCCCCAGTAGCTGTCTTCGTAATGACTGCGGTGTCCTGCCTGGCTGCCTGGGCCCCCCAGGGGTCTGCGGCCTCCTCTAGCTTCTTCTCCCCCACAGAGGCCAGGGCTTCCTGGTTGGCTTAAGGGCAGGTCCTCTGCAAAGGCCCTCCTAGGAAACAGGCCATCACCCTGGGGACTGCTGGACAAGAACAGGGCTGCTATTGTGCACGCTGACCAGCACACCCACGCTCCCAGCAAACCCATCCACCCACTCAGCAGCACGGATGCATGCGTCACCACAGATGAGCCCGTGGCTGTTCCTGGGGAACAGGGAGAGGGAGGGAGCCCAGCTGGATCCACACGGGGATTGGGAGGTATGTGGTGGGGTGGGCGTGGCACCGAAGACAAGTCAGCAGTCCCAGGCGGACTCAGCCTGGCCTAGAGAGCGAGCTCCCAACAAAAGGAGAGCTCCTCGGTGCTCTCTCACAGCCACCCTGATACTAGGCCAGACTTCCTCCGTCCTTCCCATTCCTCCCTGCGCCCCCATGGGTGACCTCCCCCAGCACCCTGCAGCCTTTGGCCCTGGGATGGGCACTCTGTCCCAACTCTGAGGGCCCTAATACTGCCAGATGTGGTTCTGCAATGTGCCTTGAGGCTCAGCTGAACCTCGGGGTGACCAGCCTCCCCACGGAAGCCTTGGCCCTGCCTTCACCTTTTGTCATCATCAAGGCTTCCCCTTGACCTCTGTCCCCGTACTGAAACCTTGAAGACATTTTGGGAAACTGCATTAAGTCTCATGGGCTGCTGAAGTACCAGCTAGAATCTTTTGGCTCACAAAATACATTCCTAAAAAGCTGAGTACAGAACAGACATATTGACGCCTCACCCCTGACTCTCAGTCTTTGTCCAGCGAGGGGCCCTGGAGCCACCCAAGACCGTTGAGGAGCAAGTCAGAGCCAATCCTACCCATGATGGGAGGGCCATGCATTGCCACATCTTTCTTCGACTCGAACTGGGAGAAGCCATGGAGGCTTTTCCTGGTGAACCCTCTCCTCAAAGGCTGCTCTCGGAGGGGAGCCATTCCCTCACATCACAGCTCCTGTGGGCTGTGTCCTAAGGAGCTCCTGCCAACGCGTGGGATTCTCAGGAAGCCCCCAGAAGGCGTGTCCTGCTGAGAACCCAGCTGTGAGACTCCGAAGCAGCCCCCGCCACCCTGCAACCCACCCCCAAGAGCCTTACGCAGCAGCAACGGAGATGTTGGCAGCAGACATGGGACTGACTTCAGCCACTTCTTTGGCCTTTTGCAGAGCAAGCTTCTGATTGGCTGCTTCTTCCATCTCCTCTTCGTCCTGTTTGAACAGACAGAAGTGTGCAGCTAGCCTCCGCTAACGACATCAGCTCTTCCTCCCGTGGTCTCTGAGTCCTTCCTGCCCTCTGAACCTGTATGAGCACAACCCACCCATGCTCCAGCACTGTGCACCAATTCCACATGAGCTCTCTGGTAGCCTTCAGGGACCCCCCTTCTATACCTGCTGCTCAAGGCAACAGTCCCCAAGATTCTAGCCCCAATACGTCTTGCCACGGGCCATCTCCCGGGGTGCTCACAGCCGGTAACTTACACCCCACTTGTGAGCTCAAGCCACAGGGACCCCGCTGCTGCCTGCATATTTGTCCCACAGCGTTTCCGACTTGGCACTGTCAAAATGCAAATCTGTCCCTCCTTTCCTCCGGCTTGCTGCCCCTCCACCCCAGGAGAACCTGTCCCACTTGAACAAAGTCTCTGCCCCAGAGCTGTGAGCGAAGGCAAGGGGCAGGGCTCTGTACCCTGAGCCTAGATCCCGGCCCAGCATCGCTCACAGGAATTGTCACCAGCAGTGGGTCTAGCAGGGCCACCTCCTAGCCTTTGAGCTTTTCCTACTTGGACCCATCAGGTCACGTGCGTCTACCTGTCCCCAGCTGTGACTGGAAAGTCCCTCCCTGTGTCCACCTGGACAGCCACTTCCAGTACCTGTGTTCCCTCTCCCACCAAGTTCCTGGGGAGGACCCCACAGCTCTCTGACACATGTGTAGATATCCTGCCCTGCCCTGCCTCTGGCCTCCATGGGAAGGGGAGTGGACATCTAGGCAGACCCTCTGGCCCTAACCCCATGTCACTAGGCAAGATCAACATGCTCTGCTCCTGGGATCTGAATGAAAAGCTCTGGGCTGAGCCCATGGGCCCATGGTGGGAAACTAAGGCCTCCATGTCATCCAGCTAGACTGCTGAGACCACCATTATTTCCCCAAAAACCCCAATCCTGAGCCCACCTGGCTTCCATGGAAGGTGACATTCCCAATGTGACCCAAAATGTCCTTAAATCTTCTCCTAGAGGCCCCCAAATTGCAAGAACTAAGACCCCTGTTAGGTGTCTGCAGATTTCCCACCGTAGTGAAGAGGTCTTCAAGCTTCAGGCCCCAGAGAGCAGGCAAAGCTCGATCTACCACAGAACACCCCCATCAAGGTCCTTCTTCAAGCTATGGATGCCATCCTAGTTGACAGCCCTCCAGGGCAGAGGATGAGCTTCTACAAACTCCACTGAGTTTATTTCCACTTTGAAAAAAACATGATGCTGTAATACATTGTGGGAACGTAAAGGAAGGACAGCCAGCCCAGGAAATGCCCCACAGCTTGACACAGCTAGGCCTCTACCTGCCCCAACTTCCAAATCAAGGGAATTCCTGGATTAGGACCGTTGGTACAAAGGGGCCATCGCACAGGCTGACTGCATGGAGACAGGGCCCCAAGGACATCCCTTCCCTGGTGAGTCCTCATCCACGGCCCAACTTGAAGAGACAGCGAGAACCTCAAGCTCAAGCTCACCTCTGCTGCAAGACAGCTGGTGCCCAGACCACCAGTGCTCCTGAGCACCCCCAGTTCATGTGGTCCCAGAAATCCTGACACCGAGAGGTGCTCGGTGGACACAGGGTCCCCCCTGCCCCAGCAGCCCAGCCCGGAGCCAGGGACAAGCACCCTCCGGCCACTTCGAGATGGCAGAGCCCGTCTCGGCCCTGGCCGACAGAGAAATGAGCAGGCCAGTGGGACTTCCAGGCCCTCCGAAGGCAGCAGCCAGAGCCAGGGAAGTCCCTGTACCCACAGGCACCTCCACAGCCCAGGCCTGGGCCGGGAGAAGAGGAAGTCTCCGCAGAAGCAAAGGAAGACACACGAATAGGCCTGCCTCTACAGAGAGTAGGGTGGGGGCAGCGGGGGCCCCTGCGCACAGCCGCGCCTCTGCTGACTGCAGACACGATCCGCACCTGCCCTCCTCAGGCAAGGCCCAAGTCAAGCTCAGCCCCAGAACAGAGATGGCGTTGAGAGTCGGGCTGGACTGCACCAGACACACACAGGGATGTGCACAGGTGTGAGCTCCAGCACACAGGCGAGAGGTGCCCACACAGGCCACATGCTCAGCCGAGAGAGCAAGCACGCGGGGCGTCTGCGGCAGGTGGCCTGACCAAGCGGTAGGACCCTCCACACTAGGAGCCGGGGCTTGTCAAAGCGCAAGCCTGAGGCCGACGAAGCGGGAGAGCCAGCCGCACCGTCCGTGGCTGTGAGGCTGAAGGTGACCAGGCAGGGGGCTGTGTCATCGGGAAGGAAACCACAGGGGAGGACATGTATAATCACGTCCCCCACCAGGCTCCAGGATGAGAGATGAATATTAGAGGCCGCCCACCGGGCACGGCTGGGAGAAGAAGCCGTCCTGCTGAAACACAAACAAGCCGACAAGGAGGCAGCAGCCATTCCTCCAGGGCCCAGCCAGGCCCAGCATCTGAGGACAGAACTGCCCAGGGACTGCCCGAGCGCAACAATGCACACTCAAGACAGACCGCAGGGGCCCCTTTGCCGCCCAGGGACAGGCACAGGGAATCCCACACCTCCCTTCAGGGTCTTCACCTCCGGCATGCCTCTGGCTGAGGGGACACCTGCCGCTTCACTCAGCCACACCCCCTGATACACTTCAGGGTCCTTCACCCCTGGGCCGGCACAGCCTGCCCCCACTGCTTAGGGCTCTCTCTGGGCTGCACCTCCTGTTCCTCATACCTCCTCCTGCCTTTCTGGCCATTCTTTCCAGCTCTTGGCTTCTCCAGGAACTGCCCTTCCTGGCATGGCATCTCCCACGCTTCCTCTGCCCCATTCGCACACCCAAGTGGCAGCCTAACTTCTAGCTGTCCAGGACCTTGAGGAGGCTCCCCCGGAGAGTGGTCACATGAGTCCTAACCCTGGACTGGCCCTCTTCATGGCTCTCTGGACTCACACTGAGTGACACAGGCTGCCGCCCCCCACCCCTCTCTGCTCCTCCTGGGCTGCAGGTGGTGTTCCTACGCACGTACCTTGGTCAGCTCCTGAGCGTTGGCGAGGTTGTCCACGGCGATGGCCAGGAAGACATTCAGCAGAGTGTCTGGTTGGCTCCAGCTAAGGAAGGGAACCCTTCTGCCCCCACCCCCAGTCTCCCACAGTCATACCCCAGCTCCCCCATGGAGAATTGGGCCCTGTCTCCCCAGAGCCTGACTAGCCTTCAGCCTCCTTCCCTTGGTGGCCCCATGCCCCTCCAGTCCCCTGGCTCCTCTGGCCCGTCACCCCCAGACACAGCCTAGCCCAGCTGCCAGGGCTGCCGCCTCCAATCTCTCCAGATCAGGCCACTGACCTGAGTCACTCCAATTCTCCTGGGGCCGGAGCCGCCTCTTCCCACAAGCTCCCCTCCTGTGCACGTCAGAACAGCACCTCCCAGAACCATCCCCTCCCTGCGCCCCGTGTCAGGCCTCAGCACTCTTCCGCAGACCCAGGCCCTCCCCAGTCACCTCATTCCTTGGCTCTGCTGACTTTTGGAGCCAGGCAACCCTGTGTCGTGGGACGTTGAGCAGCATGGCTGGCCTCTGCCCAGCACCTGGATGCGGGAGCACCTTCCCCTCAAGGCAACCAAACTCTCAGACATTGCCGATGTCCTCTGGGGGCGAAGTCACCCCAGTCAGAGCCCTAGAACTGAGCTCCTTAGCCACAGGCCAGGGGATTCACCCCCCTAACCCCAACCTGGCCGTTGTTCCTGCCAGGGCAAGCCTTGCGTAGCCTCTAGCTTTGCATGAGGCCAACAGCGATGACTGCTGCTGGTCAGGACCCAGTCTGGCAAGCAGATGCCCCCGAGACTCAAGGGGACCCACGTGCCAGGGTGCCGCCTCAGAGGCAAGGCTGCTCGGGACTCCAGCAGAGCCCAGAGGATAGACACCGAGGCTGGGGGCCGCTTCCCTGCACTAACCACAGCCACGAGCACCCTCAGAGGCCTTCCCACACCTGGAGCTCAGGGCCCAGCCAGAGAGGGGCACAGAGGCAGAGGGAACGATTCCCACTGGCTAGCACGAGGCTTGACCACTGACACACCTGGCCTGACAGTGCAGGGTCAGAAAGATGTGATGAGCTTCAGGCCGCTACTCAGTCTCGGGGCGGGGGGGTGGAGTGGGGGGGTGGGGTGGCCCCTCCTTCTGGAGAGCAGTTATTCCCCACCCTTACCCCCATCATTTGAGGTCGACACTGCAGGCCCCTTTCCTCTCCGACAACCTTGGCTGCCACTTCCGGGTTTCCAGTCAGCCAGCCCCCAAGTCCCACCCGCCTGCTAAACAGTGAACAAACACTGCCCCTCTGAGCCCCTGACTCCTCCTTGCTGGGCCTCCTGCTCAGCCCCCACAGAGACGGGGCTCCCTGCCCTGGGGTCCAGGCCCTGAACTACACAGGGCGGACAGATGTGCGCAGCCCCTCTGGGGCGAATGCAGGCAAAGAGAATGAGGTCTGCAGGGTCACAGGTCACAGACTGGTGTGAGAGCCTGCAAGGCAGGGGCAAGGAGGGGCAAACAGGGTCACATGTCCAGGTGTGCGTGCAGGGAAATACGGCCGAGCCGGTAGGTCAGTCTGGGAGAAGGCCACTCACAGATCTTTCTCCGGGCTCTGCGGGCTATTTACTGCAGCAGATCTCAAAGTGGGGGTCCCCAGGCCACAGCATCAGCACTCCCAGGGGAGCATGTTAGCATCACATTTGTGGGCTGGAACCTGAGCGTTAACCACCCCTGGGGGACTCTGATATACAGAAGAGTTTGAGAACCCAAGTGCCCCTGCTTATCCTGAATTTCCCCCCTGAGCAGTGGGGCCACATTCACACCTCACCTCTCCTGGCCCTCAACACTGCCCCCATCATGAGCCCTGCAGCCTCCTCTTCCCAGGTGGCCTGCCTAAGGCAGAGCCGCCACCAAGCTGCTGGGCTTTCCCGAACCCCAGACCCACCCTCCCACCCTGAGGTCCTGAAACACGAGCCCAACAGCCACCCACCACAGGAAACCTTGCTTCATATTTCTCCACAGGTATGATGTTTTCAGCAGGGAACAGTTTTTTAAAAGCCCAGGGCCAAAATTTAATTACTGAATTAAAGTGGCCAAACAAAACAAAACCAAACCCACTGCCATCAGTGTTCAAAGCCCACGTCTTCCCATAGTAACCCTCCTGAGCCTGCCACTGACCATACCATCTCCCTCTGGGTACCGTACATGCAACTCATGCTTCCATCAACCTCAGCCCCCACAGCCTCCGGAACCCCCAAGCTCAGGCTGCCTGGAGAATAGTCACCATCTAGACTTAAGCCAGCTCCCCTGAGGGAAGAGCTACATCGTTCACACTTGATGAGAAGGTACCTCTCATATTTGTGGCCAACAACCGCCCCCACCCCCCACGTCCTCCTGGGGGAAGAGGGAGAGGCAGGCCCAGACCAAGCACTAACCACACTGCATCCCAGCCCCAAAGAAGGATACAATTTCCAAACAGCGTCAGGACAATGAAGTAAAAGGAGGAGAACATGCCTTTGCTGACTCCACCTTGCGACTCGATCCCGTGATACATCACTGCGTTCCAATCCTCTCCTGTTAGGATCTGTGGAGGGACAGCACCACAGGGCATGCCTGCATGGCCACTTCACCCACATGCACATGCATGTGCACGCTCAGGGTCAAGACATGGCTACATCCCAAGAACCCACGGGCACATGTACACAGACACACGGGTTTCTAGACGATGGTGCTTCTGGAGGTCAAGGTGGCCCACGGTCCTCCAGAAAAACTTCCAGAAAGACATGGCTGCTGAGCTGGATCCGGCCTCGAAAGATGAATGTGCTCTAGCTTTTCGGCCAAAAATGGAAGGGAGCCCCAGGCCGAAGGAAAAGGTGAGCAAAGGCAAGGAGGAGAACTGTAGCAATGAGCTGGGGAGATTAGGCCAGGCTGGGGAGGCAGAACTCCCCACTCCCAGAGCCGCCTGGGCCATGATGTTACAGTCTAGGTGACAGTGGGTCCAGCAAAGAGGGTGGCTAAATGCAATCCTTGCCCCATTAGGAAACCTGTCTCTCTTTGCTCTGTATTTTTGGAAAAGTACAAGAGGAGAACTTAACAGACATTCACGTGTCCACCAATCAAAATGGACACTGCTCACATTTGTCCCGTTTGCATCAGGTCCCACTGCCCGTGATCACTCCCAACAGACGACCCCAATCACAAACCTGGTGAGGAACAATGTCAGTAGAGTTCCACTCACACGACACACATGTATCTATAAACAAAATACACCACGCGTGTTTTAAACACTCACAGGAAGGTATCAAACGACACACACCGTTCTTCAGCTTGCTGTCCTCACTCAGTATCGTATCTTTGAAGTTTATCCACACGAGGCACACAAATCCACCTACTCCTGTCCCCACCGAACACTAAACCTTCAGGCCAACAACCCACACGCCTCTTGACTGGCAGCTTCCTTCTTTCCAGGATTTCGCTACCAAGTCTCACTGCACTCGTGGAAGGTCTGCCCACCGCTGGGACGGCCAGGCAGCAGGCCGTGTGCACCTCTGGCTTTACAAGGGGTGTCCGAAGCGCTCACCCTAGGCCACACCTGGGGTGGGCGCTGCTCCGGGCTGAGGAGTGAGAGGGCCAGCTGGTCAGGTGTCGTCCTCTGGGGCCTCTCCGACCGTCTCACCTCCCGGACGCCTCACCTCCCTCCCACTGACTGAGACTTCCCGTGTGTTCCGTGTGTTCTTGCTCATTCTTGCCCTCTGTCTGCAGAACTACTGGAAATGCTCGCAGCCGGCCTCTGTTTTATGACAAAGTGCCCTGCATCTAAGAAATTCCTCTCCATTTGAAGGCAATAAAAATATTCCTCTGTATTTTCTTCAAACCATTTTAAAGTCTGGTTTTTCACAGTTAGGTTTGGAATCCAACTGGAGTTTGTGGTTACTGTTCTGTGTACACTCAGGGATGAAGATCAACCTTTCTCCCAGTGGACAGCTGAGTCTCACAGACCTACTTTTTAAAATACTCTGTGCCCATCCTCCTCCTACGGCCAGCTTCCTACCCAGCCTGGCCACATTTCTGGCTTCTCTGGTCTGCTCTTCATACCTCACTATCCTCCTGCTTCGTAAAAACTCTTGACACATGGTGAGGCAGACCCCTCCTTCCTGAATCGTCTTGACGGTTCTTGGACGTTGACTCTTCCACATTATCAATATGCTGAATTCCAAGAGACTAAATTAGGAGAGCAGATGTCTTTGCCACTCCCCATTATAAATATACCCCCTGTGTACCCAGATCTGTGGGTCCTTTGACAACAAGTCCTGATTTCATCCATAAAAGTCTTGCATGCTGTTTGTAGATCTCTGGGTGCCTCATAGCTTTTGCTGCCTCTGGAATGAAATATTTCATTTTAATTGAATTTTCTAATTGAATGGTTAGGTCATAGGAAAGCTACATTTCTGTATGTTGATCTTGTGTTCAGCAGCACAAGTGAATTTTATGCACTTGGTAGGACTCCCCTTATACCTGCCAGGCCCAGGGCAGGAAAAGAGCTCTACAGATCCCTTGTCTTTAATGGTTAGAAAGCTATCCAGGTTCTTAATTTCTTCTTGAGCTAATTTATGTGTTTGAGGTTTTCCTATAACAGTGCGTTTTCATCTTAGTTTTCAAATCTCTGACCATAATATCCTTGGGGATTTAAAACGATCTCTCCCTTCATGCAGGTAGGCCTCCCTTCCAGGCTATACTTTTCTTCTGCGCCTTTTCTCTCGGCCAGTCTTGCCACGATGCTGTCTGTCTGAGTCTTCCTGAGAGCAAGCTTTATATGATTTTGTTGCCTTGCTGTTTTAGTTTTGTATCACTAATGTCTGCTTATTAACCATTTTTTCCTGCTTTCAATTTTTCTTTGGTTTACCTGTTCTCTTCTCTAGGTTTTTAAGATGAGTACATCACTAGTTTATTTCCAGTCTTTCTTTTATTTTCATGACTGCATTTGAGATTATAAATTTTCCTCCAAGTATTGTTTCCACGTCATTCCATAAGTTTTGATGTCATTGTTCACTTTTAAGTATTTTGTAAGGTCCATTGTGATGTCTTCTTTAGCTCAGTCCTTCAGCTTTCAAATCTGGGGAAGGTTTTAAATAACTTTTTACACATGGTTTGTTTATTTACATTACATCAAGAATGTGCTCTGTAGGATGACAATTCTCCAAGATTTGTAGGAATTTCCTGGGTGACTTAACAAGTGGTCAGTTTCTGTGAATGTCCTAGGTGTCCCAAACGATGACTGTTTTGTTTGCTGTCGGCTGGGTGCAGAGTTCCATAGACCTCAGCCTCATCCTATGGGTTGATCGAAATGTATCACAAACCTCTTGTAAGATGTGGACTTCCACGTGTTTCTATCAGTTGCTGCTCAGTATATTTTTTTTTTTTTTTTTTTTTTAAGAATTAATCCCTGCTTTTTGAGGGCAGGGATTTTTTTTTTTTTTTTTATTAGAGAGAGAGGGAGAGTACAAGCAGGGGGAGTGGCAGGTAGAGGGAGAGGGAGAAGCAGGCTCCCCGCTCAGTGGGGAGCCCGACGTGGGGCTAGATCCCAGGACCCTGGAATCAGTGACCCGGGCCGAAGGCAGCACCTTAACTAACTGAGCCACCCAGGTGCCCCTGCTCAGTATATTTTTAGTTCATGTCATTAGGTCATGCAGGTTCATGATTGCTGTCTTCTTTTTGTTGTTCTGTAATGCACTTCTTTATTTTTACTAAAGCTTTTTTCCCTTAACTTGAATTTTGGCTGATGCTATTATTATACCAGCTTTCTTTTTGATGATTTCTACTTAGTTTATCTTTTTGTATCCTTTGATTTTTTAATTATGTACTATTTCACACATTCAGAAAGGAAAGATGAATAATTTTTAACAAACCTCCATGTACCCTCTACCTGGCTTGAAAGGGAGCATTCAAAGGGAGGTGGCGCCCCTTGAGTAGAACTCCTCCAGCCCACCTCCCAGCAGCACAGCACCCTGAATCTGGTGTTTCTCATTCCCATGTAAGCTTTTATACTTTAACTGCATGGATGCCATAAACAACACTGTTTTGCATGTTTTCATCCTTATTTAAATAGTATCATATGTTGTGCATTATTCTGAATCTTACTTTTTTTTTTTTTTTTGCTTAATATTATATTTGTGAGATTCATCCACGTTAACACATTTAATTCTAGGTCATTCATGTTCCTGCTGTACAGATAATACAACACACTTTTCTTATCCATTCTTGTGACGATGGACATCTTTGGTGACTCCCAGTTTTTTGCTATTATAAGTGATGCTGCTGTGATGCCTCACACGCATCTCCTTGTGCAGTTGGGCAGAAGACTTTCCCGAGCACAGACCCACAACAGGAACCACTCCCATACAAGTTCCAGGTATTAGGTTTTACAACATTACTACCCACAGTGGTTCTACCAACCCTCCAAGAGCATAAAAGAATCTTCATTTCTCCACATCTCCTCTATAACTTGATATTAGATTTCTTAACTTCTGCTAAATTGACAGGTGGAGAGGTTGTCTCATGCTGGGTTTAATTTGCATCTCTAGCAACATTGGTAATTGTTCTTACTGGTTTATTTGTCAGCCCAACTTCCTCTCCTATGAGATGCTTATTTACGCTCTGCCTTTCCCTATGATACTATTTGTCTTTCTCTTTGATTTGTGGAAGTTCTTGATATGTCTTGGACACTTCAGTGGTTATTCTAATACTGTGGAAATGTCTTCTCCAAGTTCATGACTTTTTTTCAACCTTTTCGTGGTGTCTTTTGATGCACAGTCATTTCTATTTTAACAGTCAAATTTGTCAATATTTTCCTTTATGATCTGTGCTTCTTATATCTTAAGAAGGATTTCCCTACCTTGAGTTAGTACCATTACACTCCTGTACATCCCCCTAAAATTTCAGATTTGCTCTTCACATTTAGGTCTTAATCTATCCAAACTGATTTCAAATATGGAACAAATTAGGAACCCAATTTCATGTTTTGCTCTATGGATAACCAAATTGTCCCATACCATCTGCAATCACAACACTTGAGTTTTCTGTGTATACAAATATTTTAGCTGTGACTATTCTTTTTCCCTTATCAATCCTGAGAAATTGTGTTCCATATTTTCTTGTCCTACTGCAGACCACAGACACCAGCATAATCTGCTAAGACTTTTTACTTGAAAGGAGTGTTGGGTTTTATCATGTGATCTTACCTTTTTAGAAAAAATGTATTATGCACATTTTCAGACATACATAGAGTGTACTGAATCCCCATGTTCTCATCACCCAGCTTCCACAGTGAACAAATCTCCCGATCTTGTTTCTCCTGTCCTCTCACTCTGTGCCATGGTCTTGCTGGAGTCACATGTTTTTTCTGATCACACGGTGTTTTCCTTCCTTAATTGGCTAAGATGATGAATTACATTAATAGGCTTTCCAATGTTAAGTCATCTTGCATTTCTAGGATAAAGTCAAGTTGATCATAAAGATGATTTGTTAATTTACAAGCATATCCAATTTGATTAGATATTACTTCCCTTCTGTCTCTGCATTTGTGATCATGACCTAAGACCCCCACTGACCCCCCCTCTTATTCACATGAATGTTAACCTTGTCTTTTCAGGAAGAGCTCAGTCACTGATTCCCACCTGTGTAGGTGTGGGGCAGTTCCCTCTGCCTCATTCTAATATGAAAGTCTCCTTCCACGGGGGAGCACAAACCCCATTAGCATGACATACGAACAATGCATGTATAGACATGTTTCCTGAGTGTGCATGCGTGACCTTATGCCCACCTCTATATGCACTGACAAAGCTCCCCTTTCTGAATATTCATCTGAGCCCTAAATCAAAGGAACTCACTCATCCCCACATGGGGAGTCATGGCTTCGGAAGTTATTCCCGGTGATCTCTTTATTTACTGCAAATAAAAGCTTCCTTTGTGCAACAACCCACCTCCCGCTGTAGTCTCTTCCTGTGAGTCACCAAGCAGTGGACTCACATTAGTTCAGTTATGGTGTTTTATCAAGGTTATTCTAGTCTCTTAAAGTCAGCCAGGTACCTTCCTTTTTGTCTTCTCTGGAGTCATCTGCATAAAATTGGAATAACGTCTTTCTTAAATTTTAGTAGAATTCACTCATAAAATTACCAGAACATGGTGGCTTGGGTAGGCAGATTTTTAATCATTCCATTTCTGAAATAGTTCAGGTCTTTAATTTCTTCTTGGGTTAGTGTAATGTTATTTATTTTTTTTTTCTAAATCATTGGCTTTGCTAAATGTATAAACGTCTGTGGTGCTTTCAGCAATCAGGGGTTGGTAGCTCTCCATATCTGCATTTGAACGTGTCCAGTTCCCCCTTGAGCTTGAACCTCAGCTCTCTGGATCGGCATTCTGGGGTCATGGGGGCTGTTCCCCAGGATTTCAAAGTTCCTTCCCCAACCCTTGCCGTCAGACTGTCATTCTTCTGTGGGGAATCTCTCTCTTTATCACAACACATCCAGGTTTGACATTACTCTTGCTTGGCCCTCCGAGTGCACGCCCTCTAAGACTCGCCCGGGACAGTGCTGGGCTTCACCCCCAAGTTCCCCCACATCTTCCAGCTCACCCATCCTTTCTTAGGTCATGTCCACGGTATATTTGGCCCTTTAATTTTCTATTTAAAGAGCACTATTTTTCATTCTTAGGATTTCTACTTAGTTCTTTTTCATATTAACCTATTCTTGGTTCTCGGGTATTTTCTTCCATAATTCTGTGTTATGTGTTACAAGTTCTTCCTCAAACACTGGGTAGATCTCAAGCACATTTGATGCAAAGTCACCTGCATTGTTCTCTTATTCCCATTTCTTTTGGAGTGAGCTCACCTTCCGACTGCACATGTTGTCCGCCCTCTTCGGTGGGATCAGCTTCACCATGGTTCAGTCTGCCTGCTCACCATGAGCAGACCTGATGTTGTTTTCTTCTTGGTCACACATTCTCCCTACCCCTTCCAGCCCCATTCAGAAGCAAGAGTGAGCTCCCATCCTGGGATCTCAGGCCCCGGCCCAGCACCATCCATGGAATGTGCAAGCCTGGTCTGGCCAGCCATCTGCTCCTGCGAACTTCTCGGCCTCCCCCAGCCATAGTCACCCTCTCCCAGCTCTGCTCCTCTGCTCCTCAAAGGGCCACACACCTTCCCCAGCAACGAGTCAGGCAGGCCACACATGGATGCTTCTGATGCCCAGCCTGCCTGCCTCGCCCGGACCACATCCCAGGTGCCCCGGCCTCTGCATCTCTCCTTACTGTTCCATTTCCAGCCCACAGTTTGTTTTCTGCTTGGCTGGATCCTTTTAATTTCTAGGTGTATTTATTCTCTTACTGCCATGTTCCAGAGCAGAGGGGGGTCTGAGGTCCAAACCAGAGCATCATCTGACCAGAAGAACCCATCTTTTCCCTCTAACTTTGACTTCCTCTTCCCCTCTGTCCCACACCACCACCATTAACCAACCACATTCCACTCCTTTCCTGTAACAGACAGAACAAAGCAGAGCTCTGTCAATCATGTCACCTCCCTGCTTTGGCGAAGCCTGTGGGCCTGGCTCTGAAGGCCCATCCAACTTGACCTCTGCCAGCCCCAATCCTTCTGCCACAAACCCTATGCCTTTGCTGCCCTGACTCCACTCACCTTCCTACTGCGGTGTCTGGAACACATTCCCACCGATTCCCCTTGCCTGACTTCCAAGGTCCCACAGGGCAGCCCTAGGAGCTCCTTCCCATCACTGAACAGATCACACTACACAGGAAAGGTCATGGCCGCCCTCTGCTAGAGGCCCCAACTTGGAGACCAAGGGCAGCCCCACAGGCCAGGGGCTAAGCTGAGCCTGTTGGACTTCCCTAAGAGTCACCCTGGGCAAACAACAACCCACCCCAACCTGCTCAACAGCAGGCATGGCATCCGAGGAGGCTTCATAAGACAGAACCACTTGGCACTGCCCTATCGGTGAGGCCAGTCATGGGGGGCACCGGGGTGCCGGGGGGCTACAGCCCTGCAAGGGGGCCAACTGCTCAACCAAGAGAGTCCTCAAATGGGAACCCCTCCGAGAGGGCAGAGATCGCCTGAGTGACAAGGTTTGCCTCACAGAGGACTCAGCTTCCCCAGGAGCCGTGGCGGGCGTGATCTCCAGACACAAAAGAGAACTGAGGGACCCCTGGGCCTGACAAACGGGAGGGAGAAGCATGGATAGCACTCTGTTGTTTTATTCTCAAAGGGCAAGACAGCTGTAACTGCAGGCCCTAGGGGCTGGGAGAGAAGGTGGCGGCTTGAAGCCCAGTGGCCACAGGACCGTTGAACCCCCAGGGAACTCACGCTTCTTGGGACCCGGTTTCCCTCCAGACCCAGGCTCTAGACTTGGTGACAGAGTCCCACGGACTGGAGACCTCCCTATGCTCATCTCCCACTTGTTCTCTCCTGTTTTCTGGAAAGTTCTGTCTGAAATGGTGGCTGTCTGGCTGTGCAGATGCTGACAGGGAAGGCTGCCTTCCCCATACCTGGAGAGCCGAGCAGGCCAGGAGTGTGCCAAGAGCCAGGAGCCTTACCTGGAAGACAGTGAGAATGGCCGCGGGGAAAGTGTCAAAGTTCGTTGTCGGGGTCTCATCCTTAAAGTTGAACCTGAGGAAAACAAGAAGTCTTGGGAGGAGGCCGCCCCACCAGAAGCCAGGGGATCTGGCACCTCGGCTTGCAACACTGTCCCAGGCTGTGGGTGGGCTGTGTGCTCGGCGCCATTGTCCCCCTGGGGGACCTCCAGGCGGCAGACAGGTGGAGGGGGCCTGAGCAGTACATCTGTTCTGAGCTCTGCCTCCCCAGTGGGGCCCTCAGCCTCATACGACCCCCTCCAGGGCCCACTTACTGTCCCCCGAACAGCTGCATGCCCAGCAGAGCGAAGACCACGATGAACAGGAACAGCAGGAAGAGGAGGCTGATGATGGACTTCATGGAGTTGAGCAGAGACACCACCAGGTTCCGCAGGGAGCTCCAGTACCTGTCGGGGCAGGTGGGGTGTGTCCACGCCCAGCTGCGCCCACGCGGAGGCGCCTGCCCGCATGCAGATGCCACACTCCAGGGCTCTCCCAGTCACACCTGTGGTTTCCGAGGCCTTCTAAACCCCAAAGGCCCCACACCTGGAGGCCAGAGCTCTTCTCCAGAGAGTTCCAGATCCTCCACTGGGGGTTCCGGGGGCGCGGCAGAGATCCTGTGTCCATTGCTCGACTCACCCTCATCTCCCGAACCTGCCCCTGTCACTCTGCCTGGCAGAATGGCGCCCGATCCCTCTCCACCCCTCAACACCCAAGCAGCTTCCAGCCATCTCTGCCCAGACCACGAGTAGAGAAGGAGCTGGAGCAGAACATAATCAGCCCCACTGGCCTGCATCAAGCCGGTCCTCAGGGCTGTGAGGCGTGATGTATAACCCGGTGTGAATGCCCCTCTCAGCAAGGGCCCAGGACACAGCGTGGATTGGGGGCGACGGCGCTGCGAGACCATTTCCCTGGCACCCCACAATGCCCACCCCTCCGTCACACTCTTCAAACGCTCCTGGAGGGCAGAGACCATGTCTCTGGGCATGTCTCATGCAACTGGACCCCATGGCACACGGGCCCCACTAAAGTCCGTGGTGGCCTGGTTGTTGATAGCTCACTCACGGGGTGACTGGGGGTCCAACCCCATGTCCGCATCTGGAGAGCTCCTCCCCAGAAGAGGCCGGGGCATGTGGCTTTCCCTCCAGCCACCTCGAGACATACTACACACCTCTGTGTCTCCATCACCGTGGACAGGTGGGAGTGGCAGGACAGACAGCAGTCACTGAGCATCCCTGGCCCTGTCCTCCCAAGGGCCAATGGCACAGAGGCTCACCTATCTTCCATGGATTCTCTTACAAGGCACTTGAGGGTTCATGGAAGATGGGCTGGAAAACTCTGGAAAAGCCAGCCCTCCTCAGGACAGGGGTGGCCTGGCTTCTGGAAGGAAGCAGAGCCCCTAAAACACCAGGCCCCACAACCAAGGTGAAGGCAGGTCTTGCAGTCACCTCCCGGAGCGAGGTACCAGCACAGCGCGGGGAAGCAACAGAGGACTGGCTGCATGCCACACGAGACATCCAGCAGTGTTTGTGGACTCAGCTAGACCAGACTCTCGCCCACACTCTCCTGCAGTGACACCATCATGTCTTCAAATGGTCTCAGGTTTGGACTTAAAACAGATTGGAGAAGACCAGTAGTACTCCCATCTACCCTGGGGAGATCAGTGGGGTTCTGTAAGGTCACTGGAGGGGTGACCTGGACCCCAGGGCCTCCTGCACAAGCTCACTGTTGACAGCTCTGCTCCTTGGGTCCTGCAGCTGTCATGGTCCAGGCTGCTGGGGAGAACTGCATGGAAATCCATGCTGGAGCCTGTGTGGGCGGCTACACACTCATGCAACGGGAGTCCAAAATTCAGGGTAGGCGAGGTCCCCGCTGTGGTGTGTGTGCGGCCACAGCTAAGACCAGCTGAGAACAGAGCAGGCTTTGCTGTGGGTGAGACAGCTATGGGTGAGGCGCACCCCCTCTTCCCACCACTAGAACCCTGGCAGAGAGGACCAGCACTCGCTCAGTAACTGCATCACACCTCCGCCCTGGGCCTCAGCCCCCTCGTAGACAAAATGGTGCAAATGGCTTCCAGGGTTACGTAAAGAACCAACTGGAATAGAAGAGAAGACACAGGCCTGTCACTGCCCTCTTGCCACAGCTTAAACGGGGCCGCGTCAGGCACAGGGTGGAGAAAGCGGGCCTGGGAATGGGAGCCACGGAGGAACCATGCCGGCTCAGGTCAGGTCAGAGTCAGTTGAGGCCTCCCTCCCTTCCTGGGGTGGGGCTGCAGGGGAGGTGGGAGGACTTGGGGGTGCGATGATAAAAAAAAAACTTCCATCTGATAACTTCTTTTTTCTCTGTTAACCATGAAGCAAAGTAACCCTTTGAAAGTTGAAAGATGGGACTGCTGGTTTCAAAGGAGGGCACAGTATGAAACTGCAAGAAGCAAGCTAACTAGAGAACCAGGAATCCTGCCGGCAACATTGGGGCCAATCGGGAACAACCCTGAGGATAGATACGGCCCCCAGGGCCGAGCCGAGACAGAGTCATGCTGGGCAGGTGCTTTATAACTGTCTTTTGTATTTAAACCAATTATAAGCACAAAAAGAGATTCCAGACATCTGAGTTCAAGGCCATCACCATGAATTCCTGGGAAGAAGCATGCTGTGTAGGCCAGTCTCAGATGTGACCAGCATTCCCCCCTCCCCTTCACCCGGGAGCACATAGGTAACATACTTTGTGACTTTGAAGATCCTCAGCAACCGGAGTGCCCGCAGCACACTGATCCCGAAGGAGGTTCCTGGCTTGATGGCAGCCCAGACCACTTCAAAGATGCTCCCCACAATGACCTGCACGGGAGACAGGGTCAGCCTCAGGTACATGCCCACTCATCCCACACCTGCGCCTCTGTATGAAGCATCTCTGGATCACACCGTAAGCATCCACAACACACGGTCCACGCCTCACACTGAGCTCCTGCAGCCTTCGGGGAGCACACACCAGTCCAGGTGCTCACCTGCCCCCTAACATGCCCACCCTGGACACACCGCGGGGACACAGGATGTGGAGCGAGCGTAGGCCTACTGCTTTCCTGACTGGCCAACCGCAAATCAGATCAGCTTAGCATCAACGTTCTCCCACAGCACTGAGAAACTGGTGAATGTGCCAGGATCAAGGCCCTGGCCATGACTGGAGACCCCTGTCGCGTTTAATGCTGGTCCATTAACCTGCACATCTGCTCTGGCAGGTCACCCCAAATGCACAGCCATCCTCTGCATGTCTCTCCATGCTGAACACAGATGTATCGCTGAGAGACCACCTGACGTCCTGTGACGTCCAGACAGCCGAACAGCTGCACCCCTCGTACATCCCAGGCAGCACAGCACATGGGACAAGCTTGCCACCACCTGTCGTTGGTGACCCTGAGCACCTCCACCAAGTTTCCACAGCATGCACACAGCATCCGATGTTTGTCTGGGGCTGGAGCTCATAGTTTCCTAAATCTGTGTTCTTACTGTTGGTCTTCCAGCATCTCTGTCTTTCCTTAATCCTCAGAATTTGTTCCCATTCGTCCATGACGCAGGTGGCCCCTGAGATGGCCCACAGTGATCCCCACTACTCGGTATCCCAACCTTGTATAGCCTTGTCCCTCAGGGATGGGTTGGACCCAGTGACTCACTTTTAGCAAACAGAATGTGACAGAAGTGATTGGCTGTCACCCCTGAGATTCGGTCACAAAGACTGGCTTCCTCCTCGGTGCTCTCAGCTCTGCTGCAGGTCCCCAGCTGCCATGACGTAGGACATGAGGGAGCCTGGGGAGAGGCCCCCCTGACCAGGTACTGAGGGCTGTCGGCCACAAGCAGGAGCTTGGGTGTGAGCTCCCCACCCCAAAGAGCCTGCGGTTACTGCAGCCTTGTGGGAGAGCGAGAGCTGGGGGCCCCCAATTAAGTCCCACCTGACTCCCAACCCACTGACATGAGAGATAACAAATGATGGTTGTTTTAAGCCACTAAACTTTGGGGTAATTTGTTATCCATCAAGAAAAAACAATACACATTTTGGAGCCAGAGAATGGGCATGGAGCAGCACGTCAGTGAACCCAGCATGTCCGTGGGTTCTGGACAGTGAGGAAGTGCGGAGGCTGCACATAAGGGTCTGAAGGACAGGGGGGCAGAAGTCCTGCTGTGTACTGGCAGGAAGTTCGGCCACACTGTTGCCCACAGCTTTGTGAAGAGAAGAAAGTGTGCCGCGTGGACGGGGAGGCCTCTGGGATCTCCAAGCAGAGTCTGCAGGTGCGGCCTGGGGTGCTCTTGCCGCCCACTGTCGGCGTGGGAAGAGGGAGAGGCACAGGAAAGGGTTGTCAGCTGCCTCTCCAGACAACCAAGGATGCCAAGTTAGGAAATGGCACGGTCCACAGCGAAAGCCAGGACACAACTGTGGCACGGTGGGAGCCCGTCCCTGCGGAGACGGCCTCTCCGTCAGCTTGATGAGCAGCAAGTCCTCCAGGGCACTAACGTGCGCTGGCCTCAGCCGTCTCAGCATGGACACCCCACAGGGAAGGGCCTGCTGCGAGAGTTTAGGTAGGGCTTTCCTCAAGTGGAATCCAGGAAGATTCACAACATACCCACAACACACTGGAAGACTTAGCTATGCAGAGACATCACCAGCTTGGGTCGAAAGGGACACAGACGGTACAAGACAAAAAGCCTTTGGATTCCTAAAGTCCTACCGGTAGGAAGCAGGCTGAGAAAACTGTCCAGCTGAAAACACATGCTATCTTTCCTGGAACAAGAAAGGTGATGCAGAGGCCAAAACCAAAAGCCCAGAGGGCTTCCCAATCCTTAGGAACTAATCCCAGGATCCCCAACTCTTCCCAGCTGGATTCCTGAACCGCTATGGGCCACAGACTCCCTTGTGTGTCCCACTGTCCCCTTTGAACAAGAACGCCAACGGCAGTTCATCTATGCCAGTCCCGCCACCGTGCAGGTGACAGCTTGTCTTTTTAGTTCCGTGGGTCCACAGGTGGGGAGGGCCTGAGCAGCTGTCCTTGAGGAGCCGTGACTCTACCTGGGCCTGATTTCGTGAAGGCCCTGGACTCTGAACTGCCACTGTAATGGGAGGTGGCTGGGGAAGCGGGAGGACACGGGTGTCTTTTACATCAGGAAGGATGTGGTCTACACCAGAGCACAGACTGTGGCAGGCAGCCTCTAAGACGGCCCCCAGTGACCCTGCCTCCTGGGGTTCATGTCCCTGGGTAATATTTCCCACCCCTGTTAAACGTGGGCTGGGCCAAGTGACTCACTCCTAACAAATATAATATGGCAGAACTGATGGGTCGTCTCTCTGAGCCTGGGTTTCTGTGGCTTCTGTCTTGGGTACTCTCAGTCTCTGTCTCCGATCACAAGCTGTCACATCCTGAAGACACTCAGGCAGCCTGGGGAGAGACCCACGTGACCGGGACTGAGGCCTGCCACCAACCACATGAGTGAGCTTGGAAGTCCCATCAACAGCCATGTGATGAGCTTGAAAGCAAATTCTCCTGTCCTAATCAAGTCCTGGAATGGCTGCGTCCCAGCTGTCAGCTGCACTGTGACTTCCCTGAGACCCTGGGCCACAGGCACCTGGTTAAGCCAGCCTTGGACCCCTGACCCATAGAAACTGTGAGATAATACACACTTGTTTTATGCTGCTAAATTTTGGAATAATTTGTTAGCTTATGTGCAAATCATTCCCATGTCCTGGGATCCAGTTAGTTCAAACCAGAAGATACAATCACATTTACAAGACCAAGGATTCTCTGAGATCTGCTAACCTCTTTGGGGTCCCTCCGGCCTGTGTGAGCCACAGGCTTTCCTCGTGACTCAGCAGGCAAGGGACAAGAAGCCATCCCAGGAAGAACCGCAGGTGTCCATGTCTCAGGGCGCACCCTGGGCAGCCACCGCCCCTCCTTCGCCCAGAGATCAGGCAGCATTATGTGGCACAGACCTGCTACTCCAGGGCCAGAACTGCTGGGTTCACACTGCCTCCCCCACAAAGTACCTGGGCAGCCCTGGGCCAATCACACAACATCTCCAGTTACTCATCTACAAAGCGGGAGCCCTTGTGAGGATTTAACAGAGCTGCGGACACAATGTTCCGTCAACTCCACTGACAGAAAAAGTCAAGTCACACTGAATTTTCGAGTTGAACTTCTACCTACAACCAGAACTCTGCGGAGGCATGAACCTTCCTCAGGGCTGGCATGGCCACTTTTCACTGAGAGCCTCCACTGGGTCAGAGCTCCTCCCTGGGCTCTGGGCTCAGCACCAGGGAGGTGTGTCCGTGTGCTTGCTGGCCTGGGAAGGGCTTTGTCCCAGGGAGTCTTGAACACCTGCCTTTGAGGCCTCCCTGACCTACAGAGGTTGGTGAAGGGACCCAGGCCAGCCCCACGAGAAGGGCTGGACCATCACGCCCCTGTCAGGTCCTCCCTGAAGCATGTGTCCAAGCTGCCCAGAGCCAGATCTGCAGGACAGTGAGGGAGCAGGATCACAGCCCCTTGAGCTCTGCTGGGGACACTGAGCCCTCTGTGGAGCAGGGGCACATTTGGAAGACGGCTGTACCAGGCACAGAGGGGGCACCTTCAGCTGATCTGCAGCTTCCACGGAGAGGGTCAGAAGTGGGAAGGAGGGTGTCCTGCAGCTGACGCCCCCATAAGTCAGGGCCCGACCAGGATGGGACGCCCCTTTGTCAAAGACCTCTCCCTGTCTCTAGGAAGCCTTCCTGACCCACACAGGGTCACAGGGCGCTCAACTGCCTGGGTCCTACAGCACATGCTGGGTACAGCATTCCGGGAGGGGGCTGTGTGCGCTCTCGAGCAAGGATACAGCTGGACCCGCCTGGACCCCAGCCAGCACCTCTCATGAAGATCTTACTCACCCCAAAGTCGAAGCAGTTGAATGAGGACCGGAAGTAGCTTCTGGGCCCCAGGCCATACATCTTCAGGGACATCTCTGTGAGGAAGAGACCCAGGAAAACAAACTCTGCAAAGTCTAGGAGAAGCCGGAGAAGAGAGGGATTAGCTCTCAGCCTCCCCCCACCTGGCTCCAGCCCAGACTGGAGGACACCAGACCTCTGGGCCCTCCCAGGGTTGAGCCCTGCAGGCCTGGTCTGTGGCCCCTGAGCTCAGAAGTCTCAGCTCAGGAGGAGAATAATGAACGGATTGGGACCGGGAGGGGCCCAAAGAGATGCCTGTCCACTCTGAAATGTGGTGCTGCCCAGAGACAGGCCCTGCGGGAGGTGAGGGCCTGGGACTGGGCTCGGGAGTGAGTTCCGGGGCCACACAGTACTCCCCAGAGGACGGCCTCAGACCCATTCTTCTGCCTTCAGGCTTGCTCCCCACCCCATGTTCTGAGCATGGTGGAGACCCTCAGCCTCCTCATCAGAATCACCCTGTCCTCCATGAGGACTTCCCCAAAACCCTTCCAAAACCCCCACATCACCGTGTTTGGTTTTCACTTTGTTCATGTGTTCACCTACCACCCAATACTGGACCGGCCAGCATGGGGCTCCCAGGAGGCGCCAACACTTGCCACCCCCTGGCTCTACGAGCCACACAGAGGCTCCTGGGCACCTTCACCCTCCTGCAGGCGACCCCTCCTGCCTAGCCACTGGGAGTGCAGACCCTCAAGGGCCTCAGGACCAAAGGGAGGCCATACTGGAACTGAGGGCCATGCTGGGAATTCCATTCAGACAAGACACAAGCCCTAGCCAGGCCCGAACAACACGCACGGCCAAGGCGAGAAATAACAGGTCGTCCGGACAGCGAGAGAGGCAGCGGGCTCTGCCAGTGGTCAAACCAGGAAGTCCAGGAAGCAGAACAAGGTCACTGTCTCTGATCCTCCTCCCCAGGTGCTGAGCTGGAATCAGCTCATTATTTTTTTTTTTTTAAGATTTTATTTATTTATTTGAGAGAGAGAGAATGAGAGACAGAGAGCAGGAGAGGGGGAGGGTCAGAGGGAGAAGCAGGCTCCCCGCTGAGCAGGGAGCCCGATGCGGGACTCGATCCCGGGACTCCAGGATCATGACCTGAGCCGAAGGCAGTCGCTTAACCAACTGAGCCACCCAGGCGCCCTGGAATCAGCTCATTATTCTGTACAGTGGCCCACAGGCACCATGGCCTCTGGCCCCAGAGCAGCAGAAGCCAGCGAAGTGGCTCAGAGCTCAGGGCAGAGCCTGCCCCTGAGGGTCCAGGCCCTGAGCAGGAGTGGAGGGTAAGCTCCAGAGAGTCCAGTCCCCAGGAGGCCACTAGCCCAGCCTTCCTGGGGCCTCTGGCATCCGGACTGGTTGGGAAGCTGGACTTCAAGCAGCTCCTGATAAAACAGACAACAGAAGAGGGGACCACATAGCTCTGGACCCTGACATCTGCTTTCTTACACAGCTCTCCACCATGCACTCTGCCACAGAGACCCAGCAGCCTCAGTCGGGGGCAGATCTACAGTAGCCCAGCTGTGCACGAGCAGAGGAACAGAGGCACCAGCCCCACTGCCACACACAGACAACGACCTGTATGGCCCACGGTCTCAGGGGGGGAACCCCCTACTATGGCTTGAGTACACGGATAATCAGCTCCTGGTAGCAACTCACACAACAAGCCTGGCCTCTGAAGACAGCCAAAAAGTCACGGAGGCACCCAAGCCAGGCATGCGATAAGGAATGAGAAGGCAAAGCTGACTCCCTGGAGAAGCCAAGAGGCCAAGGTGCCAGGCACGGATGCCCACTGACCTAGGCAGAAGAACCCACTGCAGCCAGGCCTGAATGACCGGCACCTGGGCCTGGCTGTGCTGAGCAGCATGTCCAAGGGGGGTAGGGAGGCGGCGCCCTGCCCCCAAGTCCAGCTCCGAACGCCCCAACACCCTGCACAGTCCCAGAGCCTCTCCACGTGGGGTCACAAAGGCACCTGCCCCTGCGCCGTGGGGCACCCCATAAGAAGAGCTCAGATCCTGGAGGAGGAGCCCACAAAGATGGGCCGTGCCCCTGCCCACAGGCCAGACCTTGGAGCTACAGCTGCCTGGCCACCGATCTTGCTCCCAGGAGACCCATGTGAGAGCACTGCAAGGAACCGGCACAGGAGCTGCCAACGGTAAGACCTCCTGGGAGAAAGGGAGCAGCCGGAGCCAGAAATCCCCCAGCATCCTGCCTGCCCTTTCACTCTCCTGCGGGAGAGACACCCTTGGCTTCATATGCTCAGCCTCCCCTCTGAGGCCAAGAAAGGGCATCCATTCATTCACTGCTGAATCATTCGTCCAACTGACAGGCTGGTGCTGCTTTGAACTTGCAGAAGAGACAGAGATGAGCCCTCTCTCTGGGCATTCACACACCAAGGCGGCGGGGAGGGGGCAGAGGCAGAGAATTTAATCGGTGTTCTGTATCATATTCGGAGGACAGGGTGGCCAAGCCTGTCCTGTGAGGCCGGGGGGCTCAGAGGATGACAAAGCCCTACAGCCAGTTGCTTCCCTTCCTTCCCCCCTCACCAGTTAGGCTTCAGTCTCAGGGGTTCTGGTGGCGTACTGGGGGTGGGTCCTGGATGGACACACAGCTGAGGTGCACACAACCCATTCTCTGCAGGCTGGCCAGTCTCAGGGCAGAGCCTCCCGGGGAGCTCCAATGAAGCTAGTCCTGGCGGAGACCCCCCTCCTACCTCAGCCACTGCCTCTGCCTCTTGCAAGACCTGCCTTACCTGGCTGGATCAGCCTTCCTCAGCTCCAGCCCAGCTGACAAGGACAGAGCCCAGGGCACTGAGCAGAGGTGTGCAGACCCAGCATACACCCATCTCTCCCGCCAGCCGTTTTCCCCAGGTAATGACAATGAATTCAGGAATTCCCAGGGAACCACAGAGAAGACAAAGCAGCAAGGGGGAAGAAGCGTGGCCAGGGATGCCTGTGGCCTGGCCCAGCACCTGGGCACTCCCAGGCCTGTGCTCCCGCACAACAGATGTGTGATCAGGTCCTGCAGCTTGCTGCTTGCCCGGTCGGGTGGCAGGTCCCCAGGAAACAAGCAGTAACCACAAGACTGACTGGGCACCATCAGCTTCTTCCATGGGAAGGAAAGGTCTGGCCAGGAAGCCCCAGGAACAGCCGCACCATTGGCGGGGTCAAGAGGAAGCCCCACCTCCCTGGTCCCCACCCAACCCCCAAGGGTGAGGAGACTTTATCCTGAGGGGATATGGAGGAAAGTACTCACCTCAGTCCCAAACAAAGTCCCCAGACACCAAAGTACAGGTCCCAGGATATATGGATTAGGGGCCAGAGCGGGCGGTTCAAAGCACACAAACCGCCTCCTCACTTCGCTCCCCTGGGCAACCCGAGCCAGGCTGCCTGCCGGAAGCTCCCTGGGCCCCTCTGGCTTCTTCTGCCTCTATGCCCTTCCCCATTACACAACAAGAGCTTTCAGTACAAGTTTGGGAAACTGCAGGTTAGCATCGCACCCCCCAACAGTCACCCCACCCACATTTTCAAGTGGCCTGTGGAGCTCATAAGAACTCTTCCAGAGCTGCCTGAGCTCCTACTTAAAGCTGACAGGCTCAGGGTTGGAAGAGGGGAGTGTGGCTGGCCCACCGGGGCCAGGACTCAGATCCAGGAGCGTTCTTCTCTGGAGAAAAGACTCTCTTGCCACCTCAGGGAGGCTTCAGGCATACAGGGCTCCCATGGAGAGAGCAAGGGGAATCCACAGTAGGCCCTGTGTCCACATCAGCCCCAGATATCAAGCAGGGTTATTGCAGCTGACCCCCAGGAAACAGGAAGGCGGAAGGCCTGACCAGAGGACAGAAACTACTAGGGAGCTTCGTGTCTAGAGCTCTCATGAGGTGGGACGACAGACCCAGACCAAGCTCCCCATGGCCTGCAGAGCCCTAGGGTATGACGGGTTGGTCCTGGAAGGTCAGCCCTGGTCCCTGGAGAGGGGCAAGGGGCCTCAACCAGCCCAGTTACCTTCTTCCTTTCCTCCTTGGAACTGCAGCCAGGGCCAAGAGAAGTCATGACTCAGACTCTTGTGGCCCTTAGGCCCATGGACATGGGGCAAGTCAGTCCTGGTCAGGTTCAAAAACCAAAAAATGCAAACAGCCAAAGAGCCCAGGAAGAGCGCTAGAAGGCAGGACTCTTCCTCCTCAGGAGTCCAGGGAGGGAGCCGCAGCCTTGTGGCAGATTGGAATGAGGGGCTAAGTCCTCTGGTCCGTGGGTCTGAGGCCCTTCCAAGGCAGGACACAGGTCCACGTGGCCTGGCTTGTGCCTGCTCACCCCATCAACTTCCTCCCAGTGTGCCCTGGACCCCGCCTCATTTCCCACCACCCTGACAGATGGGTTTCTAACCCGCTCAATCAGCTAGGCCTCCTGGCACCCAGGATGGGGAGCTCAGGCCCCAGCAGAGGCCCTTGGGGGCACTTGGGTCAGTGCAGGGGTCCTACCCAGGGCATTCCAGGGCAAAAGGCTGGGAACCAGGTTTTCCAGGCTGCAGACCAGAGGTGGCTCGGGAAGAGGTGAGGGGAGGCCCAGGCTGCAGCTACGTACACAGCGCCGTGGTGAGCCTCTGCGGCTGGTTGTAATGCACCATGGCCACGCACAGCGTATTCAGGGCCACCACACACAGCACCGCCCAGTAGAAGCTCTGCGCCTTCACCATGCGCCGGATGAAGAACCGGAACATCTTCTCCTTCCTACGGAAGTATGATGAGCTCTCTGTCTTTCCGCTCTTGAGGCTGGCACGGGTGAAGGGGGATCCTGGGGGAACAAGGGGCTCACTGAGAACACGCTCTCCCTCACAGACGTGTGCCCCATGGACACACCCTTGAGGACACACTTCCCCTCCCACTCAGACACATAGCTCCCCCATGAGAACACCTTCATGGGCACTTGCCCCAGCCCGGGTCTAGCTCAAGGCCCCACGTGTGTCGGACCCTGTGTGTTACTGGCATTTAGCTGATTACCCTTGCACCCCCTGCAGTGGGTCCTGACCCCACCCCCATTTCACAGGTGAGGGAACCAAGAGCCTTGGTGGTCTCCACCGTCACTAGGCTCCAGATGGTCCCCAGCACCTCCTGGCCACCTTCCAGCAGTCCCAATGCTCCCGGCCATCCCAGCTCCTCCATGGGCCTTGGAGAGCACTACAGCATCTGGTCCTCCCCGCTGCTTCAACTCAGGGATCAGCAGCCACTGGCTACCTGTCTTTTTTAAAGATTTTATTTATTTATTTGAAAGAGAGAGAGTGTGGGTGAGAGAACACAAGCAGGGGGGAAGAGGCAGAGGGAGAGGGAGAAGCAGAGCCCCACGCGGGACTCGAGCTCAGGACCCTGAGATCATGATCTGAGCTGAAGGCAGCCAACCAACCAACCGAGCCACCCAGGTGCCCCTGGCTCCCTATTTTCAAGTACTTTTTTTTTTTTTAAAGATTTTATTTATTTATTTGACAGAAAGAGAGAGATAGTGAGAGAGGGAACACAGCAGGGGGAGTGGGAGAGAGAGAAGCAGGCTTCCCACTGAGCAGGGAGCCTGATGTGGGGCTCGAACCCAGGACCCTGGGATCATGACCCGAGCCGAAGGCAGATGCTCAATGACTGAGCCACCCAGGTGCCCCTCTATTTTCAAGTACTTTGACTAGAACCCAGCCAAGCTCCTTGGCTTGCGTCTGGTCCATGGCTGTTATCCTGGTGCAGAAGCAGAGGTGAGTATGGCCCACAAAACCCAACACGGTCTCTGGAACGTTTGCGATGAAGCTACCACGGCCTTCCCCCATCACCACGTACACGCCACTTCTGCCCTGCCGTGACCCTAAGTGTAAAATGCTTCCCACCGCTGGTCCTTTCCACAGCAGGCTGCTTCTCAGCTTCACATCTGGACTTCACAAAACACCCTTCTCTGGGCACTCCTTCCGAAATAGGGTCATCAGCCCACCCGCAGTAATCACAACCGCGTATCATCTGCCTCCGTATTGGCTCGTTGACCTGTTCTGTGCCTACCTTCCAGACCAGACTGCACACTCTGTGAGGGCAGGAGAGAACCCTCGCGAGAGCCGCTGCACTCCCTGACAAACAACTGAGCAGTCTTCATGGGGGCTTGGAGGTGGTGAGTGTGCATGGCTCTGTCTCTCAGGACATCCCGTGTCTCTGCAGCACATCAGGGTCTCTCTAGGGTTTTCAATAAGGGCCTGGGCATGTGTGAGCCTCCCAGGGTTCAAACCCAGTCAGCTTGGGCATCGGGTCCCTGGGTGAGGGTGTGTGTGTCACGTGATGTTCTGCGTGTGCATGCGTGTCACATGATGTTCTGTGTGTGTCATGTGACATTCTGTGCACGTGCATGTGTGTCACGTGATGTTCTGTGTGTGCGTGTGTCACGTGATGTTCTGTGTGTGCATGTGTGTCACATGATGTTCTGTGTGTCACACGATGTTCTGTGCATGTATGTCACGTGATGTTCTGTGTGCGTGCATGTGCGTGTGTGTGTGCGTGCACCCAGACTCTCAGTGGCACACTGGTAGTATTTTGGGGCTGATGTTTTCTTGAGTTCACTGAAATGAGCACAGACCCTTCTGGAGAACCCACACACTCAGATCCCCTGCCACTTCCTGAGTCACTGAGAAACGAAGTCACACGCACCCTGACCATCTCACTCTCAAAGACACAACCACTCACAGAATCACAACAGGTGCACACCTAGGAACACACACAGGGCCACGCTGGGAAGGAAGGTAAGAGGACACGTGAGCTATGCAAACTGCTCTGTGCAGTGTGGCCAGCGAGACAAGCAGCCAGTTCTCCAGGGGAGGCTCCATGGCCATTCCCACCTGGCTCACTGGACCATGCCCAGTAAGAACCAGTGGGCCCCTGCCATGAGGAAGGCCTCCTAGGAATGCTGCCTTGGCCCAGCCACCCGGACCCACATGCAAACAACCACACGCATCTTCACGCGTCGAGGCATATCCAGACAGTAACGTCCTGGGCCACATTTGCCCAAAACCACGTACCCTTCCTTGGCTCCTGAAGCCCCACCCATCGCCCCCTCTAACACACTCCAAGGGACAGAAGGGGGAGCGAGAGCCCCGGCACACTGAGCATGAGGTGCCCCCCTGTCAGTTCCCAGGGAGAGGTGTGTCCCCACGCACACCATGGCAGAACCAAGGACAGAGACCTGCCCACCCCCTGGCCTCCGCTTGGTCAGGGAACAGGGACACGCAGGCAAATATGGAACAGGTCCTGGGTCTCTGGAGACAGAGACATGTGCCCTGGAGGACAGCCTTTCCCAGCAAGCAGCTACCATGTGCTCAGGTCAGCTCCGGACAGTGACTCCAGCCCAGCTCTTTGGTAAAAGCAGGGGTCCACAGTGAACATGGACACACGTCACGTCCAGAATCATAGCTCTGGGTGGGGAAAATCATGAGAGTTTGGGACTGCTTCTTTTCATACTGTGCATTTTCCATGTTTAACTTAATCAGTGTATATTCTTTATAATCAAAAGGCTTATTTCAAGGAAAAAATATATCGTCAAGCTAGGGGAAATCAAGAATTAAATCAACCTATGAATATCAGCACAGTTAAGCATTAGTGAGAACAATGCATGAGTGTACATAATATTCGGATTTCTTTCCATCATGCCCAAAAGAGGGGTTCATTAGTTAATATAAAGTCTACGCTGGACCTGCGTAACAATACCCATCCCTTCCACACATGTGTACAGAGTTTAGGCCCTGAGTGGCAGAGAGAAGGCAGGATGACTGAGATCATCCCACCCTCGATGACCCCACCAGAGGCCAGTGAAGGGACGGAGGAGAAATGTGTTCCCTTCCCCCTTTGCGGCCGCACTCACCAGCATGGGATAATGAAAGTAGTGTTCGCCAACAAGCCATGGAGGCCATGGAGGCACAAAGCCCACCAGCCCTGCCCTGGGCACGTGACTTTACAGTGTCACACAGCCCAGAGAGCCCTCACTCAGAAACAGATCACAGGTAACCTGGCCCCACACGTTGTGTGGGAGTCAGCGAAACGACGCGGGGCACGCGGGCTCAACCACGGGCAGGGTGGATGGAGGGGTGACAAGCCCAGCGCCCGAGACGCCGCCATCCTCACACAGACGGAGGGACAAAGGAGGTGCTGGGCACGAGGAAACCCACATGTGGCTTCTTCTTTCCCTGCCCAGCCCCACGCCCAAGCTGTCCTGAACCTGCTGAGGCCTGAGGCCCTGAAAGCAAGTGAGCCTGGAGGCCCTGCCAGGGACCCAGGAGGAAAAATCAGCAAAATCCCAGGGACTCAAGTACAGCACCAAACCAATCAAAATAAAACTGAAAGGAGAAACTTTTGGAGAAAAAATAAAATTCCCTTCAGCAGATGAAAGGAGAGGAGGTTCACTCGTAGAACCCAAACTAGTGGCTCTGAAGGATGAAGCATAAGCCACATGTTGAATGAGGGACAGAGGGCGAGACTTGCAGGAGCCAAGTGGGAGACAGAACACGAAATAATAGGGATTCCAGATGCAAAAAAGAACGAGGCGAGGAGATGAACTCATTAAACACATGGGAAAAGCCCTCCATGAAGGAAGGCCTGAGCCCACAGGCACAGAAGGAGCTCCTGACACAGTACAAGAGCCCCGGCCCCTGGCACCTCCATGGCACGAGGACAGCAGGGGCCAGGGGGACACCACAGAGTGGCAGGAGGACTCAGCAAAAAGACCTCACACCTCAGGGAGGAGGACACACAAGGCTCAGCAAGAAGCCAGAAGCCTTGGGGAAACCAGCCGAGCACAGGACAGAGAGCAAGCAGAGAAAGCAGTCGGTGGGGCAGCGGCCACAGGCGAGGCCCTCGGAAAGCAAAGCCACGCGGGCAAGGGTCAGCCTCTGGGGGTGCACGCTGGCCTGCTAAGCAAGGGTTCTGGAGCAACCACAGGGAGTAATAACAGCCTAGGGCTAAAAACACCAACGTCCTCAAACCGCGAGGGAGGAGGCGAACACACTGCAAAGGTCATATGTTCTCGATCTTTGGAGCCAATAGGGGCAGAGTGATGGCAAATAACACCAATTTCCTTATGGAAACAAGGCATCTCGGGGGCAAGGATGGTAAGAAAACAAGATACAACAGCTAAGAAGCATGGCAGTAATGATGAGAGCCAAGGAGGGGAGGTGGCCGCTCATGGAGCGGGCAGTGAGAAGTCAGGGGGAGAGAGGGCGGGTGACTCTGGATGCAGAGGAAAGAAGAGCAACCAAGGTCTAGACGCTGACAGACAGGAGGCCGCCCAGCGAAGCATCACGCAGAGGGGCGGGCACAGCCTTCAGAGCCCTCGCTGCTAAAGAAGAGAGGAAGAACAAGCTGCACAGTTTAAGAAATTAGGAATGTAATAAAAAAGCAAATCAAAATAATTTAGAAAGACGAACTTATTAAAGATACAAGAGGAAGTCATGACATTTAAGACGAAAAATAGAAGAGAGGAAGTGTAAAATTGGGTCATTTTATGTGATCATTCATACAGATTAACCCCACACGATCCTAATTAATAAAACAGCGCACACAGACAGACATTCTGACGACTAGTGAACAGCAAGAGCAAAGTCAGCAGATCCAGGCCAGCCTCAGAGGGGTCGACACCTCCACAGCGCCCAGCCACATCTCCAGACAGCCACCCGCAACCCCACGGGCTCTCCAACGCGTGCGCACACACAGCACATGCTCCCCCCGGACTCTGGGCGTCAGCCCCCAGCCCCACCCTCAGGCACGTGGCGCCCGCGTCCTCTGATGCCCACGCCCAGCCGGCCGGTAAGTCCTGTGCGCTTGCCTTCAGAATGTATCCAGAATCCCAGTGGGCACCCCCGTGGCTGCCACCACCAGTCGGATCCCTACAGCAGCCTCGGAACGGGCCCCACTTCTGCCTTTCTGCACTTGGGGCCCTCCTGTGCCCCAGCTGGAGCCGCACAGCTTCTCCCCTCTGCAAACCCACCAGTGGCCAGAGTCCCTGCCGGGCCCTTGCCCTCCGCGACCTTCTGATCTCCGGTCGCGCCGCTCCCCCGACCCACGCCACTCCACTCCAACCACACTGGCCTCCCTCACAGTGCCCACTTGTGCTACGCTCCTTCCTGCTTCAGGGTCTTCTCACATGTTGCCGGAATGTTCTCTTCCATGAGGCTGACTTCCTCACTTCCTTCAGCTTTACTCAAAGGTGACCTTTCCGGGGGGGGCGGGCCTCTGTGGCCATTCTCTTTAAAATCCCAACCCCCTGGCCCTCCAAGCCCCTCGCTTCGCGACTTTCCCCCTTTCCGGAGGTGGCACTGCATACTTCTCGTGTTACACTGCTTGGGGTCTGACGCCACCCCGGAACAGAAAAACCCAAGGAGGAAGGGGCTTCACCGTTCCCTTCAACACTGAAGCCCCAGTGCCTGGAACAGTTCCTTGCATGTCATGGGCACTTAATAAATATTTGCCGAGTGAATGAACAAACACACAGCTGAACACAGGAGAGATGAGAAGAATTATATGAGAAAAGTACAGCAACTCTGTAGAAACAAGTTTGAGACGCTGAGAAAATGGAAGATTTCCTCACAAAGCATAGTTTATAAAACTGGTCCAAGTTCTTTTTATTTTGGGTTCACGGTTTTATCTCACCTTTAAAGAACAGACTATTTAGGTGTTATGTTACTTGAATTATTCTAAGCCATAGGAAAAGACTTCAAAAAATCTTTCCAATTAATTTTACAAAATCAGAATAAAAACTCTAGGTAAAATAGAAAAAAGGGGACTATTTAAATATTACACTCACATGATAAATTTGTAAAAATTGTAACAAAGCTCAGATCCACAACACACATCAGTCTCTTACTAATTAGCAAACACAAACCATCCAATAGAAAAATGGACAGGTATATGAAGAATCACCAAAGCCGAAACTCAAATGGGAAACCAACATTCAAAAAGAGATTCAAAATCACCAGTAGCGAGTGAAATGAGAATGGCAGTCCCAAAGAAACGTCACTTTATAACCATCAAATTGGTCTCGAGCTAGCAAACGTCAAAAGTACCTCCGGCACATAACTGGGAGGGACGGTGCTAGCAGCGGGCGCAGCACCTGCTCCTGGGGGTCTACCCACAGGGACAGAGGCGCTGGAAAGGAAGGGCAGATGTTTACAGGGCTTTGTTCGGGCAGCACTTTTCATGATGAAGATCAAACATCCTAAAAATAAATGAATGGCCATCAACACAGAGCTGCCGAACAAATTACAGTGAACCCACGGAGCACCAAATTAGAATTAGAATTAGACTTCTGCGGGGAGTGGTCCCCAAAAGGTACCAATGAGAAAAATTTGTATGAAAGCATTTCTGTAACATGCAAAGATCTCAAAACTCTACATGTGTGTATGTGTGTATGCGTACCTGTGTGTGGGTGTGATGCCGATGTGTGTTCTATCTGAGAAACAGGGAGAAATCCCAAGTTATTGACATATGTTTACTGGGTCTGTGTGGGGAGAAAAAGAGGGAAAGGATGGATGGATGGATGGTTAGATAGATGATTGGCAGATGATAGTAGAGACAGACATTGATTGATTGATTGATTGATTGATAGATATCAATCAATGCACAATTAAGTTTCATTAAAGAGTTGTCTCATAAATGTAACCACATCATGAGAAGCAGACCTCTGACCCAGGCCCGCTCAGGAACTGCTGGAGATTGAGGCTGCCTGCATCGTGTTTGACTTGGTGCCTCGCAGTGAGAAGCTCACTGCCATGCAGGCCCTTCTCCAACTGTCAAGGTGGAAACCCACGGCTCAGCCCCTTCTGTTGCAGAATGCACAATAACCGGGCGTTCGGTGGGAAGGGGCCCAGCACTTCCGGGACCAGCCTGAGGAAGGGAACTAAAGCGGCTCCATGTGATTGAATTAACCAGAATTCTCCTTTCACCATTTGAGGAGATGGGGATGAGGCCAGAGGCCCCAGGAGCATGGAAGACAGACAGGGGCTGGGTAGAAAGATAGCCAGATCCTTTCGGTCCCTACAGTCGGTGACACTCGCAGCCCTTCAGCTGTGGGATGCGGCCTGAGGCTCTGTGTCCACATGGGGGACGGCAGAGCCAAGAGCAGTCAGAGCATGCAAAGGAGCGGCAGGCCCTGGGCAACATGGGACTTCCAGGAGCTGGACACACAGCCCACTCCCACAGCTTGGCTCTGGGAAAGAAAGCTGAGCACACACCAGAGGGCGGAAGGCACTTTACTTCCTGCCATCAGGATGGACACAGGAGGGTGGGCCGTAGGGAAGGAAGGGAAGGAACATCGCCCCAGAGGGGACAGGCAAGGTTAGGTGCACTTTCTATACCCAGTCACAGGACAGGCCCCGTTCAGCCAGGAGGACCCAAAGAGACTCACCCACGGCACAGAGGTCTGCAAACCGGTCTTCCCCCTCCTCAGCATGAATCAGGTCATTCCGACTCTTCTTGGTGGCGGCTCTCTTCAACACTGCTTTAAACAAGGGTGAGGAGAGGGGACGGCATGAGCCAGCACCCAGCTCACCTGCCCCAGGGCTGGGGAGTCTTCCAGCTGAGGGTGTGCGGATCTTCCTGGGGATCTCCTATCCTGGCCCCCATGAGCCCCTCTCAGTCTTTGGAGCCAAGGGGATAAGGAATTTGGAGGGGAATGCCACTTTCCCTTTTCTCCCTGATGATGTCAGTGGCTACCAAGAAGACCAGGAGACATCTGTGTAGGGCAAGGCCGGGCCGCAGCTGGCTGCCCCGGCAGCCCACACCCCGAGGCCCGGGGAGAGCAGAGAGGTCAGTCAGGTCCGCAGAGGGGCCAGCAGGGCAGAGCCCCAGACGTGGGTCCAGCTGAGGCTACAGCACACGTGACCAGCCTCTCTGGCTTCGGCTTTGCTCTGAAGAGGATAGCCTTCCTGCCACTGGGGCCATGCCCGTCGCCGGGCTGCTGACCATGGCCACACTGGCCCTTGTCCCTGCCCTGGTGGCCCCAGGCTGTGCTAGGAGTCCTGCTATGGCTGTCTGAGCCTGAGACAGATCCAGCTTGGTTTAAACCTGAACTTTGAAAGCTTCTAGAAGCAGCACTGTCCAACAGAACTTTCTGTGATGATGGGGAGGGGCGCAGGGGTGGCTCAGTCGTTGGGCGTCTGCCTTCGGCTCAGGTCGTGGTCCCCGGGTCCTGGGATCGAGCCCCGCCTCGGGCTCCCTGCTCGGCGGGGAGTCTGCTTCTCCCTCTCCCTCTGCCCCTGCGTGTGTTCCGTCTCTTGCTATCTCTCTCTGTGTGTCAAATAAATAAATAAAATCTTAAAAAAAAAAAAGAACTTTCTGTGATGATGGAAATGGTCTAGATCTATGCTGACCAGCCTCTGGCCCCATCTAGCTATTGAACGCTTGAAATGGGGTGGGTGAGGCTGAGGAACAGGTCCTTCACTTTTATTTCACCGCAGTGTACTTACGTGTGAGCTTGCACGGTCACACGTGAACTGCCATGTTGGACAACACAGCCCTCAGGGGCATGCTGTGAGCACAGCTCTGAGCCCCAGGCTGACACGGGTGGTGGGAGAGCCCTCCGCCAGCTACCTCCAGTCTGGTCCATGGCACACAACTCCCCAGGGGCATGCTGCGGCCTCCGGGATGGGCTCTGCCCAGGAGAGCGAGAGCATCAAGCACACGCGTCTCGCTGGGCACAGAGCGCTGTCAGTGGTCACCTACCATCCAGAGGGGACTTCTCCTCCGCATTCTTGTCCTCCTCGGCCAGCATGACTTCCTCTGTGAGTGAGACACAGCCTCAGGTTGGAGCCTTCCCATCCCAACCCCTGACCAGGGCTCATCCCCCAGGAGCACAGCAGGATGAGGGTGCCCCCCTGCTGCACGACCCTGCCTCCTCAGCCCTTACAATTCCAGAAGCCTGTGGGGCTCATGGCTGAGCTCTTCCTGTTGAGACGGACACCCTCTATGTGTCCCACAGGCAGTGCCCCATGAGGGGCGCCTGGCCTGTTCCCACGCTCATATCACCCTCCCCTGAGAGCAGCCACCCCACTAGGTGAGTTCCTCGTTGACGAGGCACTTCAGGAGGCACAGCGGGTGCCCCATATGGAGGAAAGTATGCTGGCCTGAGGCTGGGGGGCAGTCAGAAACCCCAGGCTTGACAAAGCCCCGAACCAGGTGCAGAGCACAGAGCAGGCTCAGGTCAAGGGTAGGGCGCCTGAGTCTGACAGGCAGAAACTAGCCCTAGGCTAGGCCATGCCAGAAGCCTCCATTAAAAAGGCCAGTGTCAAAAAAAAAAAAAAAAAAGGCCAGTGTCGGGGCGCCTGGGTGGCTCAGTCGTCGAGCGTCTGCCTTCGGCTCAGGTCCTGATCCCAGGGTCCTGGGATCGAGCCCTCCATCGGGCTCCCTGCTCCGCGGGAAGCCTGCTTCTCCCTCTCCCACTCCCCCTGCTTGTGTTCCCTCTCTTGCTGTGTCTCTCTCTGTCAAATAAATAAATAAAATCTTTAAAAAAAAAAACAAAAGGCCAGTGTCCCCAGAGCCATATGGCCGCCTGGTGTCAGGCCCCTGGGTGGGCTGGAGAACACACTTCAGACACCTCAGCTCCCCTCCCCTAGACTGGTCTCATCCTCCCCATGGCCACTGACAGAGGCCAGGCCAGGAGCACTGCAGTGGCCCCTGGTTCTCACCGGCCTTGAAGATCCACTCCAGGTACCCATTGAGCTCCCGCTCGATCTGCTGCTGCCGGCGAAGCTTCAAGAAGGCCCGGCGGTTCTCGACCCTCTCACGCTCCTTGGCAAACTCTCTGCGTGGTGCAGGGCCAGAAAAGGAAGCAGACAGGGTGAGTGTGAGCACAGCCACCAGCCCCATGGGTGTGTGGATGCAGAGGCAAAGGGAACCAGGAAGAGGCTGGGACACGACTTGCAGGTCATGGGCCGCCCCTCACCACCATGGCCTCTTCCAACCTGAGCCCTCAGAGGGCCCAGGTGAACCCTCCTTCCTCAGACTCCTCCAGCACACAGGGACAGCACCTCCGTCCCCAGAGGGGGCTCCAGAGAGCTGGGACAATTCCACATCCCCCTGCCCAGAGCAAGCCGAGGCGCACACCCTCCAAGTGCCAGGCTGTCATCTGCATCCTACAGAGATCTTCTGGGCAAGAACTGCCCAGAGACCTTTCACTTTGTTTCTTCTGCTGGTTCAGACCCAGAGCCCTTGCTAGGAGGGGAAGGACAGACAGGAACAGGGCAAGAAGGGACTGGATGGGGGCAAGCCAACGACAAAAGGAAAACATTCCAGAGCCACCTCAGCCAAACTTGTGAGGCTCGCAATGACCAGGAGAGTGATCTCTGCCCTCCTTAGCCCTCAGCAGCCCAGCCCCAGCTTCCCAGACAAGGTTTTGGGCTCACACAGCCAGAAGGAAGCCATTCACACACACAAGCACACAAGCACACAAGCACACCCAAGTATACGTGCACCCAGCATTCAGCAGGGCGAGCCTCTCAGCCCCGGCTTGGGGCAGGAGCCAGGTCCCCAAAGGACAGGCAGGCACACCCCAGCAGCAAAACAGCAATGTCTGTCCTCAGCGAAGTGGCCGTTTCTCCTCCAGGAGAAGCAGCTTCTGGGCTTGGTGCGGTGAGCCCAGCAGACCTAACTCCTGGCACATAGCCATGGCAGGAGAGAGAGCTCAGCTCCGACCAGCAGTGACCCCAGCTCATGACCAGAGTCCACCAGGGCCTGAGCTGTGGTGATCCTGGCAACGAGCGGAGCCAGGTCCTGCCTGGACCTCCCATCCCTTGCAAACCCCGAATCTGCAGGGACACAGGGCCCCTCCCCTCCTCCCCTCTCCAACCAGCCTCTGTCCCTTGGCCGTGATGAGGGCAGGAGGGCCTGGGGTGCCGGGGTGGGGCAGGGACAACACCACTTGAATCAGTCTGAGAGCCACCAGCAAAAACTTGCTGTAGCAATCTAGGCCCTGCCCAGAGCATCCACTTCTCAAATGGCAGCCAGCAGCAGGGCCTGTCCTCCCCAGGCATCAGTTCTCACTGCTAAGAAAAGCCCCAGGAGGAATCCCTGATCCTGCTCCTCTGGAAGGCTTCGTGGGTGACAGCCTGGGGCATGAGGAAGAACAAGGCTGGTGGGCTCCAAGCCGGCCCGTGGCTGGACGGAGTCCTGTAGGGCGAGCTTTCCCCAGGCCAGGCTGTAGAAGTGACATCTGAGCACGGCTGCCTTGGAATGCAGCCAGCATGGGACCCACCTGTTGTGCGCTGACCGCCGGCTTTCGGGGCCTTGCCATTTCCAAGCCTGCCCAGGCCTGAAAGAGAACCCTGGGTCTGCCTGCTGGGCCTGGAAGCCCGAGGGAGGGCTCAGCTGAGACTAATTAGGAAAATCATCCCATATCACCCCATCCTCAGAGGCCGGGATGCTCACAGGTGGGAGGAGGGCTGGGAAGTCACAAAGTTCGTGGCCCTGCTCAGTGAGGAGCCCCACAGCCCCAGCCCCCCAGTTCTTTCTGTACATTCTTCAGGGCAAGCCACACAAAGCCACCCTAAGCAGGCTGCTCTCCCAACTCGCCACGAACCCACTCATGTTCCTACCACCTCCCCACCGTGCACTGTCCTCAGCACAGAGCCCACGCTCCCCACAAGCCTGCCGTCTGCCAGCCCCAGCACCCTCTCCCCTCCACACCTTCTGGCTCCAGCTCTGAGCATCCTTGCAGCACACACACTGCAGCCCTCTGGGTACCTCTGGGCCTCCACCCCAGCTCTTCTCTGCCTGGGAAACCCTCTCCCCTCCTTTGCTGAGTTCATTCCTGCTCTCCCTTTGAGTCTCAATGGAAAGGCCCCTTCTCTAGGTGGCTTCTATGAGCTCCAGGCCTCCTCCGGATTCCCCATGCAGCTCAGACCTTGCAATTCCATCAGACTGGAAGTTGTACATCCATCCCCTGTGCTGTGGGTGTGCCTGTCCCTATGGAGGTGCTTGGAAAGACATGCTAGTGACATACCACTTCCAGGAGAGGACTGAGGCTAAGGACATGTTCCAGAGCCAGAGCATACAGGCCGTGGACCCCAACCATTGTCCTCTCAGTGGCTGTTCCTTTCCAGGCCAAAAGGACAGCTGCCCCTTGGGTCCACCAGCCTCTCCCCCAGCCTACCTCAGGAGCCCTGGGCCTGAGCAGGAATCTTCAGGGTTGGCAGGACGGAGATGTTCTCCTCTAGTCTTACAGGGGGTATGATACCAACGGGGGAACAGAGCACAGGCCAGGCCTTCCCAACAGAGCTTCCTCAGACTGATGGAAGGGCAGGGTCCCCAAACACCAGCCCCATCTGTGCCCCTAAGCACACAGCACTTCTGTAGCCATTGGCCCCATGCAGGACAGGAGAGTAGGATGTGGGGTCAGGAAGGCACCTTTCTTTGGGAGGGAATCCCAGCCCCTCACCCTCCCTTGTTCTCTCCTGGAGGATCTCAGCACAGAAAGGTATCTGGAGAGGAGGAGCAAGCCAGGGGTCAAGGCTGGGGTGGAGAGCCTGGTGACCACTACAGCCAGGATATAGGACCGCTCCCTCACTCTCCTCTGTAGCAGCAGAGGGTCTCTCTAGGCACCGGGGCTGCCCAAAAACCCCACCATGGACCCAGGTGAGATCCAGCAGCAGCCCCTCCCCCACCATCAGGGGACAGGGTGAAAGCCAAGTTGGGAGAGAGGCAAGGAGGCAGGGCCAGGGGATGGTGAAGAGAAAGGTCAGGATGGTAGCACAAAGGAAAGGCTGACCAGAGCTCAGGATGATAGGAGTGACCACCACAGCCATGAAGCCAGGCCAGGCCTCACCTTTCCCACATCACACATGCCCACATCTGATTCCACCATCTCTCCCCTTAGCCTGAGAACACAGAAGGGCAGGCAGGCAGCACACAAGCCCACATGGCCTCTTACCCTGAGAGCACGCCCAGCACCAGGTTGAGCATGAAGAAGGAGCCAATGATGATGAGAGGGATGAAGTAGAGCCAGTTCCAGGTGTTACCAGCTGCATCATTTGTCTGGAAGCAAAAAGGAGATGAGGAAAAACAGGTGGACAAGACACATAGCCCTGGATGTAGAAGTGCCCTTGGGCCCTCCTCAAATACCTGGCAGGGCCTAGGCAGGGAGTGTTCAGGTGTTCGGGGGTCCAGGCAGGACCCACACCAGACCTGCCTGCCCTTGCCCCACAGAGCTTTCTTTGAAGCTGCCTTGGAGCTCTCAAAGGACCAAGGACAATTAGCACTCCTGGTCACTGCCCAGCAAAGCTGAAAAGCCAAGGAGTAGTTCAGGGAGCCAAAGGCTCCCAGGATACCTGGAAGGCTGTATGCCCAGTCTCTGCTTGGACACCTTTCCTATTCTTCCCAGGTTACTGGACACACCAGTCAGCTCTAAAGACATTTCTCCTGAATGGAGCCCACGGGCACCAGGCCCAAGTCTGATCTTCTGTCTGCAGCAGCTTCCACAGCTCAGAGGCAGTGAGCCCCATGCCATATTTCCCCCATATCAAGAGAAGCCCACAAGTCCCCAGGGAACAGTTCTCACCATGTGCCTGGCTTAAGCCACAAGCCAGCACTCAGGCATGATCTAAAAACTGAATGTAAAGAAGGGCATCTCTCCCAGACCTTATGACTTTCATAGCCTGGGTCTCATGACATAATACCAAAAGTGTTCAGTTTTCAACTGAAACTCATTTGCCATGCCAAGAACCAGAAAAAGCGCAAACTGAATGAAAAAAGGCAATCATTAGATGCCATGATGGTTAATTTTATGTGTCAATTTGACTGGGCCAAAGGGTCCCCAGATATTTAGTCAAACATTATTCTGGGTATTTCTGTAAATGTGTTTTTGGATGAGATTGACATTTTAATTGATAGAGTAAAGCAGATTGCCTTCCATAAGGTGGTAGACCTTATTCAATCAGTTGAAGGTCTGAATAGAACAAAAAAACCCAACTCTCCTCCAGGTAAAAGGAAATTCTCTAGTAGATTGCCTTCAGACTTCATCTGTACCATTGGCTCTATTGGGTCTCCACCTGCTGGCTTTCAGACTGAAATTGTACCACTGTCTCTCCTGGGTCTTGAACCTGCCAGCCTAAACTGCAGATTTGGACTTGCCAAGCTCCATAATCAGAAGAGCCGATTCCTAATAATCAATTGATCAATCTCTCTCTTTCTCTGTCTTCATACATATCTAAATACACACACATACATGTATATATCTTATTGGTTCTATATTTCTGGAGAACCCTAACTGACACAGATTGCCAACACTAAGATGACAGAGATGATAAGAGGAGAAAAATCACAGGTCAATAATAAAATGACAAATTAACCAATTTTAAAATGGGAAAAGAATCTGAATACACATTTCTCCAAAGAAAATATATAAGTGGTGCAATGAGCACATAAAAGATGCTCAATATCATAAGTCATTAAAGGAAATGCAAATCAAAGCCAAAATGAAATACCACTGTGGATAAAAAGGAACACTCATGCACTGTTGGTGGGAACACAAACTGGTGCAGCCACTCTGGAAAACAGCATGGAGGTTCCTCAAAAAGTTAAATATAGAACTACCCTACAACCCAGCAATTGCACTACTGGGTATTTACCTCAAAAATACAAGAACAATAATTCAAAGGGATACATGCACCCCAATGTTTATACCAGCATTATTTATAATAGCCTAGATATGTTAACAGTCCAAGTGTCCATTGATGGACAAATGGATGAAGAAGATGTGATATAGATAGATAGATAGATAGATAGATAGATAGAGATAGAGATAGATATATATGAATATGAAATCTTGCCACTTGCAACAATATGGTTGGAGCTAGAGAGTATTATACTAAGTGAAATAAGTCAATCAGAAAAAGACAATACCATATGATTTCACCCGTATGTGGAATTTAAGAAACAAAACAAATGAGCAAATGGAAAAAAGAAAAAAAGAAACAGAAACAGCAAAACAAACCAAGAAATAGACTCTTAACTATAAAGAACAAACTGATGGTTACCAGAGGGGACATGGGTGGGGGAATGGGTGAAATAGGGGACGAGGATTAAGGAGGGCACTTGTCATGATGAGCACAGGGTGATGTATGGAGGTGCTGAATTACTATATTGTACACCTGAAACTAATAAAACCCTGTAAAAAATAATAGAAATCACTTACATCATGAATGAATGAATATTTTAAAAATTAAATTTTAATTTTACTAGGATGCTTAAAATTAAAAAGACAGCCGATAACAAGTGTTGATGAGAATGTAGAGAATTTAGAATGCTTGTGCACTCCTGCTGGGATGTAGGGTGCTGCAGCCACTGTGGAAATCAGTCTGGCAACTCCTCAAAAGGTTACACACAAAGTTACCATATGATCTAGCAATTCCATTCCTAGGCATATACATAAGGGAAATAAAAATATATTCCACACAAAAACTTGTGTACATTTATTCATAGTAGCATGACTCATAATGTAGAAAAGTTGAAACAACCCAAATTTCCATCAACTGATGAAATATAAACAAAATATGGTATATTCACTTAATGGAATCATATTTGATAATAAAAGCAGTGAGATACTGACACTTGCTACAACATGGACGGACCTTAGAAACACAAAAGTTGACATATCCACTATGATTCCATTTATAGGGAATGTCTAGAATAGACTAACAGACAGAGACAGAAATATATTAATGGTTGCCAGCAGCTGGAGGATGGAAGAATGGGGAGTGACTGCTAATGGACACAGGGTTCCTTTTTGGTGGACAAAAATCTTCAAAAATTAGATAACGCTGATGGTTGCACAACCCTGTGAACATACAAGAGCCATTAACTGTATACTTTAAATTGGTGAATTTCATGGTATGCAAATTATATCTCAACAAAAGTGCTTTTTGGAAAAAAAAATCCATAAAAGAAATCTCTAGACCCAGATTGTAGAATTCTACCAATTATCTAAAAAAGAAATAATACCACTTACATAAACTCTTCTAGAAAATGGAAGAGGAGAAGCTACTTCCTAATTCCTTTTCTAAATCTTGTATTGCCCTCATACCATACCAGACAAGACAATTCAAAAGAGAAGGAAATCACAGACCCAAAGCCCACATGAATATAGATGCCAGAATCCTTAATGAAATATTAACCAATAGAATTAAGCAATATATAAAAATAATTATATACCATGACTATGTGGGGTTTATTCCAAGGATGTCAAGCCATTTCAAAATTCAAAAGTCAATGTAATCCACCATATTAACAGACTAAAGAAAAAAATCACATTATCATATGCAGAAAAAATATTTTATAAAATTCAACACCCATGCATGATAAAACCTCTCAGAAAAGTAGGAATAGGGGAACTGCCTCAATATGATAAAGGGCATCCACAAAAAAACAAAAAAACTTGCAGTTAACATTATATTTAACAGTGAAAAACTGAATGATTTTCCCTAAGATTAGGAACACAGAAATATATCTGTTCTCCCCATTCTTATTTAACATAACGCTGGAAGTTTCAGCCAGTGCACTAAGGCAGGAAAAGGAGCTGGAAGGCATAGAAACATATGTAGGACTTGTATGCTGAAAACTACAAAATGCTGATTAAAGAAATCAAAGGTAATCTGCATAAACTGAGAGATATACCATGTTCATGGACTGGAAGACCCAACATAGTAAAGATGCCAATTCTCCCAAATAAAATAAAATGGGAAAGATCAGTCTACCTGGTTTAAAAGATTTATTTACAGCACAACTACAGTAATGAAGATTGTGTGGTATTGGTAGAGAGGGACACATAGATCACTGGAACAGAAACAGACCCACAGGGCATCTGCCTGGCTAAGTCAGTGGAGCAGGCAACTCTTGATCTCAGTCAGGATTTTGAGTTCAAGCCCCACATTGGGTATAGAGCTTGCTTTAAAAAGGAAAGAAAAAGAAAAAACAGACCCACACAAAATACACCCAACTTTTTGGGCAGAGGTGCAAAAGCAATTCAATGGAGAAAATATAGCCTTTTCAACAAGGGGTGCTAGAGGAACTGGACATTCATAAGCCCAAAAGGTGAAGAAGGAAGAAAGGAAAGAAGGAAAGGAAGAAGGGAGGGAGAGATAGGAAGAAAGAGAGAGAGAGAATCTCAACCTAAACCTCACACTTTATACAAAAATTAACTCAAAATGGATCACAGACTTGCATGTAAAATGTAAAACAATAAAACTTTCTTTTAAAAAAGTAGGCGAAAATCTTCAGAATTTAGGAGTTGGCAAAGAGTTCTTAGACTTGACCCGAAAAGCCCAATCCACAAAAGGAAAAATTGATAACTGGACTTTATCAAAATAAAAAAATGCTTGTTCTGTGAAAAAAAATGCTTGTTCCATGAAAGACCAGCTGAAGAGTATGAAAAATCAAGTTAATGACTAAGAAAAAATATTTGCAAACCGCGTATCTGACAAAGAACTAGTTTCTAGAATATATAAAAATTCCAAAGTAAAATAACAATCCAAACAGATCGTGGACAAAAGATATGAAGAGAGATTTCACTGAGGAAGACATAGGAATAGCAAATAAGTATGAAATGATGCTTAACATCATTAGCCATTAGGAAGTGCAGACTAAAACCATAATGACACATCAGTACACACTTACCAGAATGGCTGAAGTTAAAAACAATGACAACATCAAATACTGGTGAGGATGCTACATTATTCACACACTGCTGGTGGGAGTGTAAAAGGATACAGTCCTCTGGGAAATTTTTAATTTCTTAAAAAACTAAACATGCAACTGTTTTACAAACCAGAAATTGCACTCTTAGGCATTTATCTCAGAAATGAAAATTTATGTTTGCACAAAAACCTGTACACAAATGTGTGGAAGAGCTATGTTCACAACAGCCCCAACCTGGAAACAGTCAGGATGTCCTATAACGGGTGAGTGTTGAGCAAAGTATAAAGTCCACCACACCACAGAAGACTGCTCAGGGATTAAAAAAAAAAAAAGAACCAACTACTGACACACAGTAATCTGGATGAATCCCCAAAGAATCATGTGAGTGAAAGTAGCCAATACTAAAAAGTAACACACAGTATGGTTTCATTTACATAACCTCTTTGAAATTACAGCTATGGCAGACAGATTAGTGGTTCACAGGGATGGAGGGGGAGGGTAAGAGAGAAGTGGGAGTGGCTACAGAAGGGCTACAGGGGGTCCTGCTGGGATGGAACCTTCTGTATCTCCACTGTGTCAGTGTCAGCATTCTGGTTGGGATACAAGCCTTCTTGTATCATTAGAAGGTACATGGGACCTCTCCGTAGATTTCCTACAACTGCATGTAAACCCTCAATTATCTCAAACAAAGTTTAGTTTTACAAAAACAGCCAATCCCCATATCTCCCTGCAGTTACCTCCCACTACACCTCCTGGGAAACTCCTTGCAAGAGAGGACTCTATCTGCCATCCTCATTCCATACTGCCTTCTCCTGAACATTCCAAGACTTTATCCCCACCTCTAACACTGCTCTTGTCAAGTTTAGCAGCATCTTCCTCGACCTCTCAGCAACATCTGACTTGGTTGATCACTTTTTTTTTTTTAAGATTTTATTTATTAATTTGACAGAGAGAGACAGAGTGAGAGAGGGAACACAAGCAGGGGGAGGGGAGAGGGAGAAGCAGGCTTCCCGCGGAGCAGGGAGCCCGATGCGGGGCTCGATCCCAGGACACTGGGATCATGACCTGAGCCGAAGGCAGACACCCAACGACTGAGCCACCCAGGCGCCCTGGTTGATCACTTTCTGAAAACTTTTTTCTTGGCTCTCCTTCCGACACAGCTCATGGTGGTGTTCCTACCCTGCCTCAACGGCTCCACCTTGGTCCCTTTTGCCTGCTCCTTCTTTCCTACTTGGCTTCTGAATGTTGGAATTCCACCAACAGCCAAGTTTGGAGAGGGCTCAGTCTTTGCCCTTCTTTGCTTCTCCTTCTACAAGCTTTGCTGAGAAAATCACATCCTCTCCCAAAATGTTGAACACTATCCATGACCTCAGACAGACACCCTCAGCCCTGCCGTCTCCTCTGAGGTCCCTGTCACATACCCAGCTGTATACGCAGCAACTCCCTTGAATGAAAATAGTTCTCTGAAATGTTATGTGGCCAAAGCAGAGGCCTTGGGCTCCACTACTACTCCACTGAAACAAAACTGAGCAAATAACCTCGCTCCCAAGTCTCCCTTCTCAAGAAAAGGCACCACCTCTCCCAGGGCTGAAGTCACATCCTCTTTGGCTCTTCTTTCCCTCACATTGCACACCCAATTGACGAGCAAGCCCTCCCTGTGCTCAACACACAGCCTTTGCACCCATATATCTGAACACCCCTTCTTCAGATCTTTATGTAACCAGTACGGTGGACATATGCAAAACCATATGTATCTACTCATAAACCAACTTTATTTACCTCCTACTGTCCCTTTGAACATACTCATGTTCCTGGATAAAATTTGGTTAAGTCCTGTGGCTTTTCTGATAACTCCTGGGTAACAGGAAGTTCTAAAATCACTTCAAGTAGAAAACAGTCTCAATTCAGTGATTAAGTGTCCAGTCCCAGGTGGCAATAAACTACTTAACATGCTTTGCACTGAGAATATCCACTCTTTCAGCTGCCTGCTGCAGCTGGCGGCTTTCACGGGGAGATGGGGCATGGTCCCTCTTTGCCCCTCCACACCTAACACTGTTCCTTCTTCCTCAGCTTGCTGTTGGGTTTCTGACCCCAACACCCTCCAAGCAGGGGAGGGGGAGGAGGGGGCAGGCGAGTTGTGCCATGCGAGGCACTGTCCTGAGATCATCTCTTCTCTCTGTGCCTGACAGAAATTTCCTGCTGACTTGTCTCCCACAGGCACTTCTCTGGGTTCTTTTAGGACCCATTTGACTTCTCTTACTTTTCAAAATGCAGGCAAGGCACTTCTCCCTCAGTCGGAGAACTCCCCCACCCACCACTGCCAGTTTTTCAGCAGTCAATCTAAACAGATGTTCTCTGCTGAGACCTCATCATCCCTCTGGTCAGAATTTAAATGGGCTCCAGGCTGCCCACTACCCCCTGGCTACAGCTGGTCCATGAGAAGCACTCACACATCCTCCTCCCCTGTTCCCAACATCAAGTGTTCTCTCCATCTCTCTCCGTCCGCCCCACTGCTGCGGGCCAATGGCTCCTCCCTCAACATACAGGCACTGTCTTGAGCCTCCACATTCAAGGAGCATGTCTGAAAGGGCCATAAAAGCCGCACTCACTGGGCTGGAGGAGAAGGGTACGTTCTCTCTCCAAAGAACCCCCTTTAAAAACCCTGTCTGATTTGCAACAACCCTCCCTGTTAGTGTGGACAGTGGACCAAGATCTTGGCCACCTGCTCTGGGCACCAGCCTCATAGCTCACCACAGTCATTGTGTCCTGGTGCCTTGCCAAACCCCCAACGCACAATCCCATAGCGCCTGTATGTCTGGCTTCCAGACCTTGCCAGGCCTTGCTTTCACAAGGTTCTCTAACTCATCACTCCTTGCTCCTCATCCTCCTTTGTTGTCTTCAAAACACTTGCCATTATTAGACCTTTACTGAAGGCCTCCTGCTCGCCACTGTACAAGGAGTATCTCAGGGAGTGCCCAGAGAATGGGTTCCATGGAAATATGTGTCTGATGAATCCTCTGTGGCTCTCTTGACCAGTGCCTCCTGCCCCAGGGTCAAGTTCCTGCCCAGCCCCTCCCCCACAGGGAACAGACCCACCAGTCTGAGTCACCTGGGCCGATGGCCAAGTCCCAGTGGGCACCGAAAGCTGCAGAAACCTGTTTTGGCAGTCCTTGTTCAGGTGGGGTTGGCAGGGATGTGGCCAGCTCAGAGCTATTTTTAGGGTCCGTCTTTGGGAAATTATTCTTTGATTGGCTGCAGGAAGAGAACAGCCAAGCTCCTCATAACCACCTTTGTGCCCATTCCTCTTTTCCTCAATTAAAAAGAGCCTGTCACGAGACACGACCCCCACTCCAAAGAGGGATCTGGTTCAAGGGACTTTGGGCCAGCTTTTCCTTAACTCCTCATCTTCCCTGTGCCGGCTCAATGAGCATTTACCAAGCATTTGCTGGACGCCCAGCCCTGAGATCTACCTGGGTCTCTATGAACCCAGGGAGAAGGCACAGAGCAAAGGGCCCCAGTCTGTCCCTTTCCTCCCATCCATCACGCCACCAGACTACACCACCATCGTTTCCTCCCCAGGCTCCTTGAGGCTGAGGAGCATAGGGCTCCAGGGGCTGATAGCCCAAACCCCACCTCAGCTTACAAGTGGCAGGCTCAACATGAAGTATCTTGTACTGCAGGGTCCTCCACCCACAGTACCCATGCAGAGCACACTCTAGCTATCCAGAACACAGCCATCTACTAGCTGTACCTTTCCAGCCAAACCTTCCAAGACTCCTAGCTTGTGTGTACCTTCTTTCTCTACCTCCCAAAACCCCTGAGGGCCTAATTTAACTGTGCTCATGCCCTGGCGGCTCACAGGGCTATGGGGGGTGGAAGGTAGCTAGGGCTTTTGTCACACAAAAGAAGAGGCAGCGTTCTGCTCAAGCATTCAGGGTAGAGCCCTCCAAGAGGAGCTTCAGGTGGAGGGGAGGTGGGGGAGCGAGACGGGTCACCAGGCAAGGGCCTTAGACCAGTTTCTGTCCCGGGCACCAACCCAGACTGCCACTGTGATGGGCAGGTACTCTAATGGGCAAGAGGGTCAAGGGCAAACAGTCCCAGAGAGACGCAGCAGAGAAGACAGAAACGTGCAGGACACACGCCCTGACCCCAGAATCCCAGCGTCATCAGAGAGGTCTCCCTCCACGCCGCTCCGTGCGGCCCTGAACCCTGCCCTGCTCTGTCTTCACCCCACAGCCTAGGGACAAGGCGAGGCCAGCAGGCTCCACCTCCCCTCACTCCATCCAGAAAACGCAGCAGGCATGGTAGCGCTGGTAGTCCCGAAGCTGCTGCTAGTCTCACGGCCTTGAGCAAATTAAACAAGCTCTCCATGCCTCAGTTTCTTCCTTGTGTGATGGGGTTCTTTTTTTTTTTTTTTTTTTAAAGATTTTATTCATTTATTTGACAGAGAGAGAGAGACAGAGAGAGAGGGGACACAAGCAGGGGGCGTGGGAGAGGGAGAAGCAGGCCTCCCGCTGAGCAGGGAGCCCGATGTGGGGCTCGATCCCGGGACCCCGGGATCATGACCTGAGCCGAAGGCAGACGCCCAACCATCTGAGCCACCCAGGCGCCCCTTGTGTGATGGGGTTCTTGAGATGATTCTATGAGTTAACAGGGATGAGGCCCTTCACGCAGGGCCTAACTCGCAACAAGCTTGCAGGGAGCCTGAGGGTCATGCTGCGGCCGTCTCGACCATCAGCCATAGCATCTCTGGAAGTGTCTGCCTGGCCCTCAGTGTTACTTTCAGACGAGAAGCTGTCCTGGAGACTCTAGGACCAAGGTCCAGAGTTTGAGTGGACAGTGATGACAGTGGGCCCTTGGTGGAGCCATCCGAAGGAAAGGCCTATAGTTCATCCTACAGTGGACAAAGGAGCTTGGGACTGGGCAGAGGCTCGTAGGTCAGGAACATCACCCCAAATGAGACCCCAGGAGCTCCAGGGCCCATCCACAGTCCCAGAGCCAAGATGCAACTCACGTTGTAGAGGATGTCAGTCCAGCCCTCCATGGTGATGCACTGGAATACCGTCAAGATGGCAAACAGGATATTGTCAAAGTTGGTGATGCCAAAGTTGGGGCCTGGCCAGTATTCCCGACATTCAGTGTCACCCTCACACAGCCGGGCTGGGGCCTCTTTGCCACAGGGGAAGTCACCCACTGGATCTGGATCTGTGAAGAGAAGAATGAAGCACAGACCCTGAGCCCAGAAACACCAAATTCTCCAACCCCTGCTGGGATTCCTGGGCTGTGGAGACATCGGGGCGGGTGGGGGGTAGGAATCAAGCACCAGTGGAAATCCTCCCTCAACTTCCCACCATCCCTCCGTGCACCGACTTTCTCCCCGTGCCTGCAATCCGCCTTCCCCTGAGCTCAGACCACTCTTCCTCTCGACTAGAACCTGCCCCTCACTGTTTACTTATTCACCTGAAAATCAAAAAAGACAGAGTCCTAACATTCAATTCTCCCGCCCACTACCACCCTGATTTCTCCCTCACAGCCAAGCCACCACCAAGACTCCCGACATGCAGATCTGCCTGTCACTCCGGGGCCAGTACCAAGCTGGAGTCAGCCCCTGCGGTCCCTGCTCATCAGGCAGGTCAGCTCAGAGCTCAAGCCACGTGTGCCCAGAGGCTGGCGGGGTCCCGCCGCGCCCAGGCCTCACTGCGCTGGCCCCTGCAGAGTCCATGTGCTTCCACCAGCCCTGATAGGAGGTTTTTGAAAATATGAATGATTTAAATTTTAGCAAAAGCTTTCTCTGCATCGATTGAGATGAACATATGGTTTATCTGCCTCACTGCAAAATACACCCAGAACCCAACCCGTTCTGACCACCTCCCCAAAACAGCCTGGCCACAGCCACCATCTCCTCTGGATGGAGATATTAGCCTCCTACTCGAGCCTGTTTCTGCCTCTGCCCTCCTGGAGCACTCAGAACAATGAGATGACATCACTCCTCATTCAGAGCCCTCCACCACCTTCCTGACTTCTCTCCGAATAAGCCTCAGAGTTCCCACCACAGCCACGGAGCCCGCGTGATTTCCCCTCTGTTCTCTTTGCTCCTCACTCTGGCCTCTGCACGCACTGTTCCTTGTAACTGGAGCTCTCTGGCCCGTTGGCCACCCAGCAATCCCCCTCACCGCACTCTCATCACTGCTAGGTGGTCACCTCAGGAGAGAGGCCTCCCCTGGCTGGTCTCTGTGAAGCAGGCTCCCAAACTGTTCTATTGCAAATTCTCCTTCTGTTTTTCGCTGGAAGTTACTACGATCTGTGATCATTGTGTTTATGTGTTTCTTCACATATGTGTTTTCCAGGTTGCGGTGTGTGTCCCCAACTGGAACATAAGCTCCACCCCATTCACCTGGCACCTAGGGCAGGGCCTATCTCCAGGATGAATGAGTCCGAGGGGCACTGCCAGGCCTCACCTGTGCCGTTGGGGAAACAGGCCTTGTGGAATTTGCCCATGTAGAACTCAAGGCCGATGATCGCGAACATAAGGATGGCGAAGAAGAGAAGCAGCCCAATCTGCAGGAGTGGAACCATGGCCTTCATGATGGACTTGAGCACCACCTGCAAACCTGGGCCAGAGCAGCCACAGCAGGGCAGGTCAGAGGAGAGTGGGCAGTGCAGGAGCGTGGGTGGGGGTGTGCGCAGACCAGCCAGAGCCTGGGCTGGGCAGCACTGGGGGTCCCGGGGCAAGGTGCTGAGTTGGGAGCCCTCAAAGTAGGGAATGGAGCAGGGAGTATGGGGAAGCATGAGTCTTGGGGGAATAGCATGTGCTTACAGGAGAGTCCTCAGGGTAGGGGACCAAACGTAATTCTTGGAGGGAAGTGGACAAGCAATGTCCCAAAGCAGAGGAGAAGCAGTGTGTGGGGTGTCAGAGTATGAAGTCTGGGGAGGGATGTGCACCTATGGAGGGCTCTGGGTGGCAAAGCGAGAGCAGAGAGTCCTAAGGGGAAAGGTGAGGGGGTGCTGGGAGAGAGAAGCAGAAGATTCTGGCGGCTGAGAGCAGGAGATCTTGGGAGGGAAGTACAGGAGTTCCCAACAGGCCCAGTTCCTTAGGGACCTGAAGCAAAGGACCCGCTCACAGGAGTGCTGGACCACTAACCATGAGGCATGGCTCTGTCCAGGCCAAAGGAACTCAGCACACAGAGGAAGCTCAACCCCATTGCCTCCTTCCCACCTGGCCCCAGCTCTTAGATACAGGCCTTTGCTTTCGCCTGGCAGGGTCGCGGGGCAGAACGGGGGCTTCCCTGAAGTGGCCTCAGGGAGTCACAGCCCTAGGTCCCTGCCCACCTGGGGCTCTGAGAGAAACCCAACACCAAGGTAACCCTGGCCATTCTCCTGCCCAGGCTTGGCTCCTTGAGCAGCTGAATCCAGGAGCATGTCTTAACCTGGCCTCAGTTGTCCATGGCCCTGCCAAGCCTGATCCAAGACAGGTGATCCTTTGCAGCCTCTGGCTATCTTCTCAGGCATCCTGCCCACCACATTCTCAATCTCTTATCTGTACTTTAACCCCAGAAAAAGAAGCAAAGAGCTGGAAATATAGCAGAGAATGTGAGGAGAAGCAAAGCTTCCAGCTGGGGAAGCCAAGTCAGGGCAAAACAACAGGGCCACTTTCTGGGCCTCTTCACACCTGGTTCCCGGGGGTCAGGAGCACTGAGCTTAGAGTCACCAAAGCCAAAGGGGCCACTGGTTAGGGCTTAACTATGTCCATGGCCATGGTGGAGTTGGGGGAGGAGGTTAGTGATCCAGGTAGGCTTGGGCCTAATTGCTCTTGCCAGACTCACTCGGAATCCCAGACACCAACTTCAGGGGCCTGAGCACGCGCACAGCCCGCAGGGTCCGCAGGTCAAAGTCAGTGCCAGCCGTGGCCAGGATCCTGGCAGGAAAAGAGAAGGAGGAAACTAAAGGCTTCCATATTCAGGTGAGAGAACACATGCCCCACCACCCCATGTCCTGTCTCCCAAGAACAGTGACACCATTTTGCCTGTGTCCTCCACTGTCCAAACACAGGGCTGGCACAGGGTATGAGACTTGCCAGGCAGGAGGAGGCAGGGACTCAATTCAGACGTCCCCACAGTAATGTTAGCAATGGCTGTTTCCAGCATGACCATCCCTCCAGCTCGAAGGAATCACCCTGAGAGGACACTTGGTCTCTGGCGCCTGGCCTGGCCTTGAATCTGCCCTCCAACTAAATCCAAGCCAGAACCAGGTCCCCAAACCAACCCCAATTGCACTGCAAACAGCCTCATAAGAGGTGGTGAGGAGTGGAAACAGGGGTAAAACAGAGGCTGAGGTTCCTGAGCAGGCACCACACATGCCCTTCTTCACCTTCTCTCAGGAGAACAGTGGGGTGGGGCAGGGAAGGTGGAAGAGAGGGTTCAGGGGACTCAGGAAAGCCATCATAATCAGTTCCATTAGCAGAAAACATATTCCAATGTCTCCCATTTCAAAAAAACAAAAGATCTGATATCCACCTCTCAGCACGGCACATTTCTCTGCTCCCTTCACACCAAAGCTCAATCAGAGTGTCAGTCCTGGGTCTCCCCACCACCGTATCTTCCTGTCCCCATTAGGCTCTCACCCACACCACTCCGCTGATATGTCGTTCGAGCCTGTGTCTTGCCAACTCCGGAGGTCAAGTCTCCCTCTCTAAACAGTTTCTTCTCTGTCCTTTGGTCAACTCTCTCATTTCCCTCGAATTCCTCAGGAGCCCCTCCAGGTCTCGACTGCCACCTTTGTCTCGTCCACCAGACTTGAGAAGTGGATGCCCTGGGGCTCACTCCCAACAGGATCTACGCCATAGCTCTGAATACCACAGCATGCTTATCACTCATAACCACACACCTTTAACTCAGATCTAGAACTGAGGACTCACACATCCAGCTGCCTTTTTAACATTTCCACTTGGTTATCAAAAAAGTGTATCAAGCATTATATAATTAAAGAACTATTTTTTAAGCGTTAATGTTTAAAAGTGTTGAAACATGTATTTCAACACTTAGAAAGTCCAGAGCTGTTCCATTGTGGTGACTAAAAACTTTGATTCTTACCCCCAGCCTTGCTTCTTCCCCCATACCCACTCAGGGAGCACTATTCATCAATTGTTATTTCAGCCAAAATCAGGGATTCACCCCTGACTCCTCTCTTTCCCTCACTTTACATTCAATGCACCAACAATCCTGGCGGCTCTGCATCCTGGACTCTTGGTGAAGAAGGCTCTTGAGATATGTGGCAGTGAGAATAGAAATTGAGATGGAACTATGGTCAAAATAAGATGAAACTCTCAGTGGAAAGGAAAAGAGAGGCAACCAAAAAATAATCTATTCAAACCAAAAGTCCAGAGCACATGAAGAAACCCAATGCTATGAGAGACATTCAACTACCAAAATTGACTACTGGAAGATTAATTTTGTTCAGATGAAATCAACAAATTATGAAACAAACACAGCCAGAAACAGGTAGGTATTTTAAAGACTAGCTAGTTTTGTCAATAAACAAATAGTTATTAAAATAATATCAATAATAATAATAATAAATTACACTCTGGGCTGAAGACACGGTTTGAGAGCATTAATGATTTGGAAAATAGTACAGAGGCTAGTACTGAAGAACTCAGCCACAGACATCAAAAAACCAAAGAAGGAACATGAGAGAGAAATTGAGCAAAACAGAGGTTAGATCATATGCCCAGCACACATCCAGTGTGAGCTGTGGAAGAGAACAGGAGAGATGGTGAAGAAGCGACATTTGATCCATTTACAATAGTATCAAGAAAGAATGAAATACTTAGGAGTAAAGTTAGCCAAGGAGGTGAAAGATTTGTACACTGAAAACTACAAAACATTGCTGAAGGAAATTAAACAACACTAAACAAACTTAAAGACATCCCAGAAACTAGAAACCTTAATATTGTTAAATGTCCACACTACCCAAGCAAACTACAGATTCAATGCAATCCCTATCAAAACTCCAATGACACTTTTTGCAGAAATAGAAAAATTCATCCTAAAATTCACATGGAATCTCGAGGGGGGAACCCTGAATAACCAAAGCAATCTTGAAAAAGAACAAAATTGAAAGACTCATATTTTCTGATTTCAAAACTTACTACAAAGCTACAGTAATCAAAATAATGTGGTACTGGCATAAAGACAGACATACAGACCCACAGAATAAAACAATAACCCAAAAACAAATCCTCACACATACAGTCGATTGATATTCAATAACAGTGCCCACACCATTCAATGGGGAAAAGACAGTCTTTTTACCAAATTGGGCTGGGAAAACTGAATATCAACATGAAAAAAAAAATAAGTTGGACCCTTAGTGTATATGGAAAAAGTACCTCAAAATGGATCTTTGCTTATCTAAACGTAAGACCTTAAACTATGAAACTCTTAGGGAAAAAAATAGGAGAAAATCTTCATGGCATTGGATTTGGCAATGATTTCTTGGATATGACACCAAAAGCCTGGGCAATAAAAGGAAAACACATTGGACTTCATCAAAATTTAAAACTTTTGTGCATCAAAGGTCCCTATCAAGAGAGTAAAAAGGCAACCTACAGTGTGGGAGAAAATATTCACAAATCATTTGTCTTATAAGGGATTAATATCCAGAATGCATAAAGAACTCCTACAACTCAACAACAACAAAAACCCAATTTAAAAATAGGCAAAGGACTTGAATGGATATTTCTAAAAAATAAAGATACACAAATGGCCAATACGTACACGAAAAGATGCTCAACATCACTAACCAGTGGGGAAATGCAAATCAAAACTACACTGAGCTACCATCTAACACCCATTAGGATGGCTAGTATTAAAAAAGAATAGAAATGTTTAAGTGCTAGTGAGGATGTGGAGAAACTGGGACCTTGTGCGCTGTTGGTGGGAATGTAAAATGGTGCAGCTGTTGTGGAAAACCATATGGCAGTTCTTCAAAAAAGTTGAACGTAGAATGACCATGTGATCCAGCAATTCCACCTTTAGGTATGTAACAAAAGAACTGAAAGCAGGGTCTAAGAGATATTTGTTCAGCTCATAGCACCGTTACTCACAATAGCTAAAAGGTGGAAGGAACCCAAGTGTACATTAACGGATGAAGGGAGAAGCAAGTTATGGTATTTACATACAGTGGGGTATTAATCAGCCTTAAAAAGGAAAGAAATTCTAACAGAAGATGCAACATGGATGAACCTTGAGGACACAATGCTGGTAAAATAAGCCAGTCACAAAAAAACCCCACAAATACTGCTGATTCCACTCACATGAGGTACTTAGAGCTGTTAAAATCATACAGACAGAGAGTAGAATGGGGGCTGCCAGGGTCTGAGAGGAGAGCTGGCAAGTTAGGGTTTAACGGGGACAGAGTTTCAGATTTGCAAGGTGAACAGAGTCCTGGAGACAATGGGTAGTGTTGGCTACATTTAACACCACTGACTGCACTTAACAGTGACTCAGATGCTTGGGGCGCCTGGGGGGCTCAGGCGTTAAGCGTCTGCCTTCGGCTCAGGTCATGATCCCAGGGTCCTGGGATCGAGCCCCGCATCGGGCTCCCTGCTCAGCGGGAAGCTGCTTCTCCCTCTCCCACTCCCCCTGCTTGTGTTCTCTCTCTTGCTGTGTCTCTCTCTGTCAGATAAATAAATAAAATCTTAAAAAAAAAAAAAACAGTGACTCAGATGGCAAAGTTCATGTTCTTTGTGTTTCGCCACAATTTTATCTTATTTATTTATTTATTTTTAAGATTTTATTTATTTATTTGACAGAGAGAGACACAGCGAGAGAGGGAACACAAGCAGGGCGAATGAGAGAGGGAGGAGCAGGCTTCCCGCTGAGCAGGGAGCCCGATGCGGGGCTCGATCCCAGGACCCTGGGACCATGACCTGAGCCAAAGGCAGACGCTTAACCGACTGAGCCACCCAGGCGCCCCTCGCCACAGTTTTTAAAAATTAGAAAATAAAGAGGCCTAATTGCAGAAAGCAAACCCTAAAACTTTGAAACAAACAAACAAGAAAACAGTTCTATGATTGTGAGGTAGGGAAAGGTTTCTAAAGAAGACATAAAAATCCCAAACCATAAAGTAATAGGTTGATAAATGTGACTACAATAAAATTTAAACTATAACATGGAAGATACTATGGATAAAATGCACATAACTGACACAGAATGTCTCCAGAATATAGAAAGAGTTCCTATAAATGCATATTAAAAATGCAAATAACCTGTCAAAAAATCAGCAAATTGCAAAAGAGAAAAGGAGATGCTCAAAACCACTGGCAATCGGGGAAATTCAAATTACACTACAGAGGAGATGTCATTTCCTCCCTTCACGTAGCCACGTCGCAGCCAAGCGGTGGCGAGCAGCCGCCCTGCGAGCAGAAGACAGAATTGTAGAATCGTTTTGGAGAGCAGTTGGCTACTTCTAGAAAACTTTAAAATGAGCATCCCTGTGACTCAGAAAACCACTTCTAATGCACACTAGACATGTCACACCAACGCCTGCAGAAATATGTGCGGGCATGTTCACAGCCACACTGTTCCTAATAGCGAAAAGCAAAAAAAACCCCTGCAGCTCATCACGGGAGAGAGGAAAAATTAACTGTGGTATCTGAATGCGATGCAATGTTATTCTGTGTAACACAGGGATGGGCATGTAAAATTAGATAAACCTGCCCATATTAACATGGAAAATGTTTAAAACAATGTTAAGGGGTAAAAATGCACGTCACGAAGTAATGACGTATCCGTGTCAATACTGTACATGACTTGTGGACACCCACACACGAGGTGGAAGTTGGAATACTCACACACACATTGGCGTCACAACCACACATCAGGACAGTCGCTACAGGAAGAAGGGGAGAGAGAAGGAAAGAAAGTTCGAGGGAGTGTGTGCAGGAGAAGTCAACTATCACTGCAGCGTTTTGTTTCTCTAAAAGAAGTCTCCAGATGGAACTGCCGATCGACTGGGGATCGCAAGGCAGGGGCGCCTGGCTGTGAACACCGTGAGCGGCGAGCGGAGTCTAGCCTAGGAAAGACGCAGCATGTTCAGCTGCTGAAGGGCACCTGGGAAGCTCCAACGCTGAGAAGAGACAAAATACACAGGACGGACAGGAATTCCTTCCTGCGCCCATGGCCTTCTGTCCACCAGGCACCACGATCCCCACGACAGACCCTGGAATGTCAGTACAAGGGCCTCAGAAGCCGTACCAGCCAGCAGAGACACCTAGCACATGGAAACCGCTTTTGACATGTCAGAGTTGTCGTGGTCATGGGACAGGAAAACAACTTCTTGTTTTTTGATGAAGGTTTCAAATGTTTAGATGCAGGCAAGAATGTATCTGCAATCTTAAGAACCCTAACAACACAAAATCTACCCATGATAAAAGAATGACAGCCGAACGGCAGCCACGAGTGCTCTGAGAGCCCCCAGCGCTGAGGACAGAGGCACCTGCTGTGACCTCACCCTCCGCCGACAAGGCACCCCAAAATGAGTGGGAAGGAAGCCTCAACTTCATTTGTTCTGAGCTCATGGTTTCCTCAGCAGATGAGCATATTTAACCCCTGGGAAGACGTACAATTAAACATGGAAATGTTTATGAAAGTCAAACTTTCTGCATTATATTTTGGGTTACGATTAAGAGAATTTGTCAGAACACACCAACATCCCAAATGTGATTTCATCTAGCATCACATTTGCCCTGTGATTCTAATTTTATAACTGTAACGGAAAAATTGATTTAGACTTGTGATTTTTTTTATTTACTTATTTTTTTTTTTTTATTTGCGAGAGAGAATGAGAGACAGAGAGCACGAGAGGGAGGAGGGTCAGAGGGAGAAGCAGACTCCCCCTGAGCAGGGGGCCCGACGCGGGACTGGAGTCCGATGCGGGACTGGAGCCCGACGCGGGACTCGATCCCAGGACTCCAGGGTCATGACCTGAGCCGAAGGCAGTTGCTCAACCAACTGAGCCACCCAGGCACCCCTAGACTTGTGATTTCAAGTTGAAAACTTAATAAATTTGTAAAAAGTATTGGGACATTTTAACAACCTTATGATTCATCATCTTTACACTTTAATTTACTGGATACACAACACTTAATTACTTAGGAAGATCCAGTTACAGTAAATTTGTAAATGAAATTTTAAATGTTTGACACTAAGTTTGTGAAATGGGATAAAACATTATTTAGAGTCACCTTGAAAGTCACTGTTAAAAATTGCTAAATGTATAAATATAATGCTTTGTAAGCTGAATCTAAAAACTTTTTTCCATTTTACTGAGAAATCACTGGCA
>NC_138382.1:80611759-80628706 GCF_054177405.1 Leptonychotes weddellii | reverse complement strand
ACGACACTGTGAGTGTGTGGTGTGCAGCAGGATGTTCTGGTTTACCTCTGTTGTGAAATGATCGCCATGACAGGTCCAGCTAACACCCATCATCTCAGACACAGGTTTAAATGAGATGTGATGAGCTCCTAGGAGCCCCCTTCACAGCGTTCCCGTGTGCCCTACGGCAGCGACGGGCCCCGGGTTGCTCGTTGCACCCCCTGGTACTTGCCGTCCTGATACTCTGACTGGAACTTTGTACCTTTTGACCACCTTACTCCAACTCCCCCCAACTCCCACTTCTGGTAACCACAAATCCGATCTCTTTTTCTATGAGTTTGGTGTTTTGCTTTGTTTTGTTCTGGTTTTGGATTCCACATAAAAGTGAGACCATATGGTATTTGTCTTTCTCCATCTCACTTCACTTAGCAAAATGCCCTCTAGGTCCATCCAACTTGTCACAAGTTCATCTAAATTTTTTAAAAAGAACTACATTTTTTTATTTGTAACTTTAATCAATTGAATGTTGGTTCTTAGAAACTAAAACAGTTTCTGAATAATCTTCCATGCTCAAAATCCACTCTCAAGAGTACCAACAAACCCATTTTTATCAGGAAGGATTTCCTTTAAAATCAGATCATAAAATAAGAACTGCCACCATAATTCTCACTTAATCTTATTAAAGAGTTCCAGCGAACATAAGGGAACATGAATAAAAAAACAAGGAAATGAATACATAAAATGATTCTTTCCAAAGACAATGATAGAACTCCCAGGAACCTGGTCAGGAGCAGACTTTCTCACGGTGCTGTCCCAGGACCAGCAGCTGCAGCCTCGCCTGAGATGTGCTGAGGAGCCTGGCCTCTGAGGGGGGCCCAGCACCAGGGGCGCAAGAAGCCCTGTGGGCGACTCTGAGGCCACTCAGGGTCTGGAGGCCCGGTGGCCAACAGCATCAACTTGAACACTGCCCTGCAGGTTTGCGAGGGCCCCTAACTTCAACTTTTGCAGAAGACAGAAAATAGCCTAGGGCCTTAAAGGAAAAGTATAGCACAGTGAGACCAAAAGCAATGACAGAAAAACGGAATGGAACAGCAGTGTGCTGAGAAATCTGGGCTGAGAAAAAACCAGAGCTGGCTGGAAGCCCACCATCGGCAAAGACAAAAACACAACTCCACCCAAACGCAACCTGCGTCCATACCTGAGCCCAGCGGCATGACGAGAACACAAATGCTCAAGTTAAAGGGATACCAGACATCACTGCTTCAAGATACCATGACACCAAACACTTCATCACACCGGCATCAATAAATACAAGCCACTTAGAAACAATTTTAAGGGTGTCTGGGGGACTCCGTCGGTTAAGCGTCTGCCTTCAGCTCAGGTCATGATCCTGGAGTCCTGGAATTGAGTCCCGCATCAGGCTCCCTGCTCAGCAGGGAGTCTGCTTCTCCCTCTGACCCTCCCCCCTCTCGTGCTCTCTCTCTCACGCTCTCTCAAATAAATAAATAAAATCTTAAAAAAAAAAAAAGAAACAACTTTAAAAATATGAGAGACCTACATAAAGAAAACCACAACATCTTATTTACAAAAACAGGGGAGCACTGAATAAATGATAAGATATACTATAATCCTGGATAGACAGACAAAAGATATGTTTTTAGAATTTGACTCTCCAGAAATCAATTTAGAGATTCTCAACAACTGAAATGATATCCCAAACGATTTCTTTGAACTACAACAAATTGATCTCAAAATTTATCTGGAAAAGTAAATAGGCAAAAAATTGAAGAAAGGTTCAGAAAAGCCTCAGAGAAGAAGAGCCAAGAGTAAAGGACTCATTTAATGAGATACGAGAGGCTTACTCTCAGCTCAGGAAGTGGATCGCACACCAACATGCAGAGCAAGCGTCCACGGGTTCAAATCAAAACACTGAAGCAGGGGCTGTTCTATGTGACAAAGGAAGCGTAACCAAATGACGGGAAACTGAAGAATCTTTAAATATGATTTACAGAGGAAATAAGCCACATCCAACTTCTACGCATTTGTCCCAAGGAAATAATCAGAGGTGTGGTAAAGATGCACGTATGTCTTGGGGTCTTATCTACAAAAGCAAAATTGGAAATAAACCACATGCTCGACGACCGAGGCTGGCCGAGGCCCATCCACGCGGCAGAAGAACCCCATCTTCAGAGCAAACCCTGTGGGAGGGGTGGCCGCTTGTGGTGGAAGCAGGATGCCCTCAACACCCCTGCGGTGTGCTACTAAGTGTGTATTTTTAAGACCTACACATAGAAAAGGCTTGGAAAGAAATATTAACAGTGGTTATCTCAGGACAGCTGTGGGTCATTGTTTTTACTCTTTCCTATATTTGATTTTAAAGTGAGAAAGTCAATATTTTTCATTTGTATAGAAAAGAAAAGCATCAACCCTTCACTGAAATTAAAAAATATGAAATAATAATAACTTTCAGGTATTTTAATTACAGACGTTCTATTAACAACAATAACAGAAAGGTAGTTATTGCATACACCCTTGTATTCAGCAAGTATTTCTTGGTGCCTACTCTTCCCAGTCTTAGGCTCTAGAAAAGTCCTGGAAAGCAAGGTGGTGACATGAGCCAGGGAGGGAGGCGGGGGTAGGGTGGTGGCTCCCCTCCCCTCCGGGACCAGCCAGTGCCTCCTTCCAGCTCCACACCTGGCAGGAAGTGCACACTCATAAGTGCTAGTGAAGAAGCACTGAACTTTCCAAAACAAAATGGCTAAGGATCCACAGAGGTAACTCATAAAACTAAACACAATTTAGTAATAGTGCAAACATACCCAAACCCACCAGTAATGGAAATCGAAAGGTAAAGCGGCAGTGAGATTGGGCTTTACACCCAAAAAATTAATGTGAGCTTTAGAAACGTAACATCTCGTGGTGGTAGAGTTGCTGTCAAGCTAATGATTTAAATAGAACTGGTGGGAATTGTAAACTGACACTTCCCATTTGGTTGGAAAACAACTTGGCAAAATGAAATGCACGCGTTTAAACACTTTTCACCAGTCCACTCTGGGAGCCTGTCTGATCGAAATAATGCAAACTGAAGAAGCCACAGTTACAAAGATAGGCACCGCAGTATTTGGGTTAATAACTCAGATGGAACAAGTCAGTGCTCAGCAACAGAGAAATACAACACAGCACCAATACGAGAAGAACTGGACACTGGGTGGCGGGGGCAAATGGTAACAACTTAGAGTAACGTGTTTGTGACACAATGAAACAGACAGACCCACATGGATGACATGAGAGAAGCCAGACACAAAGGGACTGCGCTTGTGTGAATGTCCAGAACAGAAAAATCCACGGACAGAAAGGGGACCAGAGGGGGCCAGGGGCTGGGAGGGTGGCAGGGAGGAGGGAGTGCAGATGGGTAGGTCTCTCTGGGGAGCTGATGGAAATGTTCTAAAATTAAGTTGTGGTAATGACTGTACAACTCTGGCCACGCTAAAAGCCACTGAGTTATATGCTGTAAAAAACGAATATCATGGGGCGCCTGGGTGGCTCAGTCGGTTGGGCGACTGCCTTCGGCTCGGGTCACGATCCTGGAGTCCCGGGATCGAGTCCCGCGTCGGGCTCCCTGCTCGGCGGGGGGTCTGCTTCTCCCTCTGACCCTCCCCCCTCTCATGTGCTCTCTCTCAGTCTCTCTCTCTCAAATAAATAAATAAAATCTTTAAAAAAAAAAAAAAGACTATTATGGTATGTGGATTTTACCTCAATATGCTGCTATACAAAAAGAAAAAGGTAAAATACATGTTTTTATGTAAACTACAATTACAAGTATACACAATACACAGGGATTTGGGCCCCAGAGCGCACAGAACCCCCTCTTGTGACTGTCGTCCAACTCCCAGGCCCAGGTCACCTTCTGCACATGGAGCCGTGGATGCGTCCACACAGGCATCTGGCCCCGACTCGCCAGCCAGTCCCCTGTAGAGATCCACTCTCACACTGGCACCCAGGGTGGAGGGGGCACCCCCAGCTGCATCCTGGTACAGGAGGGGGGACCCCCACAGCTGCAGCCCTGGCCTGGGCCCCCTAACCCTCATCCAGGAACTCACCACACCCCCAAACACTGGGGTCCCAGCTGAGGTCGCCCTGCATTTCAACAACTGTCTATGCCGTAACCTCTGGGCTCACATCCCAGCTGGAGCCAGTGTCGAGGCCTGACCCAACCCAGCCACACCCCACAAGGCCACCCGTTTCTGAAAATGCCAAGAACTGCCAGGGGTGGCCAGGAAGCCACAACTGCTATGTGTCTGAGCGAAACTGGCAGGACAGAGAAACCACCAATTGCCCCCAAACCTAACCCCAATCTAACCCTTAACCCGCATCTCGGTTACACCTGGTCTGCCCCTGCTCCCCCTCCTTGCTCCTTGCTGCCCCTCTGTGGGACAGCGCCCTCCTGCCCCAGCCACCTGTGCCAACCCCTCAGAAGGTCCATGCTGAGCCTAGAGGAGACCAGGTGTGGTTCAGCAGGCCCCAAGCTTGTCAGCCCATGTTCTGGAACTGTTTGGGGACAGCCATCAGAACCACGACAAGGCTGGTGATGGGGCGCCTGGGTGGCTCAGCCGTTAAGCGTCTGCCCTCGGCTCAGGTCATGATCCCAGGGTCCTGGGATTGAGTCCGCATCGGGCTCCCTGCTCAGCGGGAAGCCTGCTTCTCCCTCTCCTTCTGCCCCTCCCCCTGCTTATGCTCTCTCTGTTTATTAAACAAATAAATAATCTTTAAAAAAAAACAAGGCTGGTGATGACAGTCTGGAAGATCCTGCCCTGCTGGAAGCATGCAAAGCTCACAGAATCCTCACAGCTGTCCCTTGGGAGGGGGACAACTGTCATGCTGTTTTATGATGGTAGAGGGTGCCCTCTGCCCATCCCCAGGCCACGCTGCCAGGTCCACCTGAGACGCCCATCCCATCAAGCCCAGCAAAGGGAGCAAAGGCAGGGTGACCATCGATCTCCAGCTGCCCCGGACAGCCTTGGTCTTTGCCGCTGACCCAGCACCATTGTTACAGACATCCCTTTGACTTTTAAAAACCTCAATTTGGACAACACATCAGCAAGAAGGGTCTGGAGTGCAGGTGCCCGCTCATGCCCTCAGAAAAGCTGTGACCCAGCAAAGGTGGTTCTGGCTCCAGGCTGGCTGAGCTGAGCAAAGCCCCCATCCCAGCCAGGGCCTGAGGCAGGGAGCCTTTCACAGGCACCACTCAGCCCCTTCTAGGAAGGTCAGGCCCTGCCGAGGCCAGGGAGCTGGGGCTGCCCCCTCCACCCTGGCAAAGCACCCTGGGCTCAGCAGGACTTGCCTAGAGGAACACGAGCCCTGGACCACCAGAGCCAGGTTCAGGTCTGAGCCTGCATCTTCCTGGCTGCAGGACTCAGGGAAGACCCCGCATGTCTGAGCATCTAGACTCTCATCCGTGACATGGAAATAACAGCGTGAGGGTCCCATGGGCCATGGTGAGGCTGCCACGAGATAGATAACACAAGGAAGACGTGCCTGATGTATCAGCACCCACCAGTGCAGAATCCTTAGGACCATCACTGGTGTCATCAATGAGGGGGTGGGAGGCAAGGTGGCTCCATGGGAGACCAGAAGCATTCTACCCAGGAGAAGCATCCACACCTGCATGCCCCTGCCTCAGCTCACAGCGGGCAGGTTAGGGGTCTCCAGGCCAGGACCCACTGGGTAGGTGCCATGCCAGTCAGGCCCACAGCCCCGACCCCGGCCCCGACCCCGGCCCTGACCCCGGGAGACACAGGAGCTGAGCTGGCAGATGCAGCACCATCTCCAGGAACTGCTTTGTCACTGACTTTCCAGGTGCTGCTTCTTGCCCAGGAGGCTGCTGGCAGTTGCCATGGAGACAGCCTGTGGGTCTTGGCCAAAGATGCCTCAGCATCCTCTCAGCCTCCCATCCCATTCCCAACCCAGGGCTGAGCAGAAAGCACAGATCCAAGGCCTCCCAGGCCCATCTCCCCTGCACCAGAGGCCCTGAGCACCCCAAATCCAGGCAGTCTCAGGCAGGGTTGAAGAAGGGCCGGGCCTGGCCTGTGGGAGCCCCCACCCTGGAGAACACCTTGGCAGTAGATGGCACTCACTTGGCACTCAAACAAAAACACTACGGGCTGTCTACTGTGTGCCAGGGACTTGAGAGGTCAGCACCATTACCCCCATCTTGTAGAGGAAGAAACTGTGGCTCAGAGAGCACATCCAGTGTCCAGTCTCACAACCAGGAAGAGGTGGAGCTGGGACACTAGCCAGGACCTCATGCCTCATAGTGACACACACTGACACATGAGGTCAGCCCTACATTCAATAAGTGTCACAGTCTCTGCCCAAAGCACAGAAGTGTCCAGACACATGTGGTCATTCTCCCCAATCGCTTCTCCTAAATAGGGCTACAGGACAAGTGGGGACCCTGCAGGGCAGACAGCAAGGGCTACAGGCCCCAACCTCCTTCAGGGCACAGTGAGTGACCCTTGCAGGGATGTGCCACACAGCCCCTCATTCTGGCCTCCCTGACCCTCGCCACCCTGACCTGCACTGGCAGAAGGTGGCCCCTCAAGGGGACATCTAGTCCTTGAGCTGTCCAGTTCACAAGAGGCCTACTACTTTGGTGAAGTGCAGCAAAGCCCTGATCACTGAGGTATCCTGACCTAGGATAATCATAGCGGCCACGGATACCCCAGGAAGAGATGCCTCCAAGTCACTAGCATCAGTGGCCCTTAAGGGTCAGGATCAGAGACCCAGCTAAAACAGATTTAAATAAGATCCAGTCTCAGAAAATAATAAGGAAATGTCCAGGTTTCAATCAAAACTCATCAACAAAAACCAGGAAGATCTCAAACTGAATGAGAAAAGACCATCAGTAGATACAAACTCTGAGACCAAAGAGAGGCTAGAATGGTCTGACAAAGATATTGAAGGAGTTATGATAAAAATGCTTCCACAAACCATTGCAAACATGCTTGAAACAAACAAAAAAAGAAAGTATCAATTAAATCAAAGATTCATATAAAAATTTTATAACTGGGCATCTGGGTGGCACAGTTGGTTAACCATCCGACTCTTAATCTCAGCTCAGGTCATGATCTCAGGGTTATGAAATGGAGTCCCATGTCAGGCTCCGTGCTCAGCAGTGAATCTGCTTGAGATTCTCTGCCTCTCCCCCTGCCCCTCCCCTCCCATGTGCACTCTCTCTCTCTCTAAAATAATAAATAAATGAATCTTTAAAAAAATTATAACTGAAAAATACAATAACCAAAATGAAAAGTTAAGAGGATGAGCTCAACACCAGAATAGAGGAAACAAGAAAGAAGAAGGAGGAGGAAGAGGAGGAAGAGGAGGAGGAAGAGAAAGTGGAGGAGGGAGAGGAGGAGGAGGGAGAGAAGTGGAGGAGGAGGGAGAGGAAGAGGAGGGAGAGGAGGAAGAGGAGAAGGGAGAGGAAGTAGAGGAGGAGGGAGAAGAGGAGGAGGGAGAAGAGGAGGAGGGAGAGGAGAAGGAAGAGGAAGAGAAGATAGAGGAGGAGGGAGAGGAAGTGAAGGAGGAGGAAGAGGAAGTGGAGGAGGGGCAAGTGGAGGAGGGGAAGAAGAAGGGAAGGAGGAAAAGGAGGAGGAGGGAGAGAAGGTGGAGGAGGAGAGAGAGGAGGAGGAAAAGGAGGAGGAGGGAGAGAAGGTGGAGGAGGAGAGAGAGGAGGAGGAAAAGGAGGAGGAGGGAGAGAAGGTGGAGGAGGGAGAGGAGGGAGCCTCAAAGATCTGTGGGATAATATCAATATATCACATTCCTGGAAGGAACAGGAAAGAAGGTAGGGCTAGAAAGGCAGTAAACAATGTAATGACTGAAAACTTTGAAATTTGGCAAGAGGCTTAAACCTACAGATTCAAGAAATTGTATGAATTCCAAACAAGATAAACTCAAAGATATCAACAAGATGTATCACAAACTTCTGAGACAAACTTCTGAAAACTAAAAAGAAATTATGACAACTGGAAATTTGAAAATGGAATGAATTCAGTGGTAGGTAATGGGATTGTTTTATGAGGTATGATGATGTTATTGTAGTCATGTCAGCCAGGGTCCTTATTCTTGGAATATTAGAGATGAAGCTTCATAACACCTACATCTTTTATTTATTTTTTATTGTATTTTTTTTTACCTACATCTTTTAAATGGTTTAGCAAAATATATAATATAGAAAGAATAAAAATTGCAAAATTAACTTTTATTGAATCTAGGTAGTGTGTGTATACATTGTTCATTGTACTATCCAACTATTCTCTGAAAACTTTCATAATAAAAGTATGTATATGTACTTTATATATACATTTAATATAAATAAATCAGTATGTATACACATAGATATATATATTTACTCTTGAAAGTAGCCAGAGAAACACAATGCCTTACCTGTAAGGAAAAACAATTTCTCCTCATGAACCATGACAGAAGGAAGCAGCACAGTATTTTCCGGTGCTGAAGAAAAAGAAGTGTCAACCCAGACATCAATACCCAACAAAAATATCATTCAGGAATGAAGAAATCAGGACATTGTCAGATGAAGAAATATTAACAGAATCTGTCACTAGCACACCTAACCTAAAAGAATGACTAAAAAATTCCTCTAGTCAGAAAGGAGATGATGGAAACAAGGAATCACTGGCCATCATGAAGGATGGACAATGGAAAGAATTAAAATAGTGGTAAAAACCATACAATTTTTTTCTTTGAGTTTTCTAAGTTATGTTTGATGGTTGAAGCAAAAGTCACAGCATATCTTGATGCAGTTCTAAACACAAGCAGAGGATGGGGTGCCGGGGTGGCTCAGTCAGTTGAGTATCTGACTCTTGACTTCAGCTCAGGTCATGATCCCAGGGTCAGGGGATCAAGCCCTGCATCAGGCTCCACGCTGGGCACAGATTCTGCTTGAGATTCTCCCTCTCCCTCTGCCCCTGTCCCACCCCGTGCTCTCTCTCGCGCTCTCTCTATATATATATAAAATAAATAAAAATCTTGAAACACAAGCGGAGGAAATATTTAAGATAATTATATTACAAGCGGAAGAGGGTAATGGGACCCAAAGGTACAGAAAATTTCTATACTTGACTTGAATTAGCAAAATGACATCAACAGACTGGATAAGTTACATATATAATGCAATACTTAGAGCAACCACTAAAAAACCTGTCCAAAAGATACACTCAAAATACATAGGTAAGTTACAATGGAGTTCTAAAATATGTTTAAGTAACCCAGGAGAAGGCAAGAAAAAAAATCAGAGACATAAAAGAGAGGTCAAACAGAAACAAAAAATACAACAGTGAGCTTAAGTCCCAACACATCAATAATTATACTTCATGGAATTGTTCTAAACTAAATAAAAGAATTGGCATAATGAATAAACATAACCCAACTATGTGCTGTCTACAGGAAAGTCACTTCACATACAATGAGACAGACAAATTGAGAGCAAAAAGACAGAAAAAGATATATTGTGCAGATACTAATCAAAGAAAAGCTGGAATGACCCTAGTAAATCAGATAAAGAAGACTTCAGAGCAAATAAAACTACCAGAGACACAGATGGACACAGAAGAATAAAATCTACCAAGCAGACACAGCAGCCCCAACTGTGTGTGTCCCCAACAACAGAGCTACAGAACTCATGAAGCAAACCTGGCAGACTGGAAGGAGCAGCAGCCCCGCCGGTGTATGTTATAGTCGGAGCCCGCAGCGCTCTCGCGACCGTACAAGGAACAAGGAGACGGAAACCCAGCAAGGACGCATGGGAACTCAGTAGCACCTTGCACACACGGGACCTGACCCACACACACAGCAGGGCACCCACGCTTCTCGAGAGCCCTGGGAACGCACACAGAGACAGAGCATGGCCTGGGCCCTGACAAACACAGACACGTTTACAACAATCAAGATCACACAGTCTGTTCACCACAGTGCTGCCAAAGCAGAAATCAGTAACAGGACGGTACTGGGAAATCTCTGAACAGCACACTGTTAAACCGCAGGTCAAGGAAGAAGTCTAAAGGAAAATGTAAAAGCACACGGAACTGAATGACAGTGAAACACGTCATATGAAGATGGGTGGGTGCAGCTAAAGCAGTGTGAGAGGCAGACTTATAACACAACACACGCACACATGTGAAAGGGGAAAAAAATGTCCCAAATCACCAATCTACGTTCTCACCACAAGAGCTGAGGAAGAGTAAAATAAGCCCAAAGCAAACAGAAAATAATGACAGAAATAAATGAAATTGAAAAAAGAGAGAGAAAGAAAAAAAACACACACACACAATGAAACTAAGAGCTGGTTCTCTGAAAAGATCATAACGTGGACAAATTCTAGTGAGACCGACTAAGGAGAGACAGAGAGAAGACACAAGTGTCCAGAGGGGTGAGGCGAGCTGTCCAAGGGGAATGGAGCAGCTCCACACACATAAATCTGACCGTGTAGACCAAATGGCCCATGGCCTTAAAAAGCACAAACTACCACAACTTGTTCTGTGTGAAACAGATGATTTAACTATCCCTATAACTATTAAGGAAATTGAATCCATAATTTAAAAACTCCCAAAAAAGAAATCTCCAGACCCAACTGGGTTCACTGCAGAATTCTACCAAATATTTAAAGAATTCACAGCATTGTGGACACAACGGTTTCCAGAAAACAGAATGACGAGGGGAACAACTCCAGACTCATGTTATGACGTGTGGATTGTCCTGATATGAAGACCAGACCGAGACAGCACCACACAAAACAACTACGGACCAATAACCCTCATGAATACAGATTCAAGAATCCTTCACAAACTGCACATAGAAGTCAGCAGGATGTGAAAAAGAAGCATAAGCCACGACCATGTGTATTCCAGGGAGTAAAGACTGGCTCAGTTCTCGAAATTCAATCATTGCAATCCACCATATTACAAAGCTAGGGAATCCTGAGATCATGCTGAGGCAGAAAGAGCATTTAAAGAAATGTGACCCTGATTCACGACAAAAGTTCTCAGAAAAACAGGAATAGAGGGGAACTGCCTCACCTTAATGACAGGCACCTACGAAACCTAGAGCAAGCTGAACGTGAAAGTCTGAGCATTTTCCTCCCAAGATGGGAACAAGACGCAGACATCCACTCCCAACACCCCTACTCAGTAGCGTGCCAGCTGTCCCATCAGCGCAGTGAGCCAAGAAGGGAACAGAGAAGGCATATGAATTGGAACAAAAGAAATAAAACTGTCCCTACTTGCAAATGACCTATTTGTCTATATAGAAAATTCCAAAAAACCTCAAAAAAAAAAAAAAAAAACCTCCTAGAACTAGTGAGTTCAGCAAGGTTGCAGGATTAAAGACAAACATATAAAAATCTACTGTCTTTCTAGATACTAGCAATGGACATGCGGAAACCAAAACTAAAAATACAATATGATTGCACTTATACTCAAGCAAACATGTAAGAGAACTTAGATGTAAATCTTATGAAACACGTGCAGGTACTGAACCCTGAAAACTGCAAAATGCTGAGTAAAGAAGTCGAAGGAGACAGACCACACTCATAGACTGGAAGACACAACAGAATAAAGACGTCCGTTCTCTCAAAGTAACATACGGGTTTTACACAACTCCTATCAGGATCTGTGTATGTATTGACAAGATTATTCCAAAATTTATAGGAAAGAAAAGAAACGAGAATAGTTTAAACAATTTGGAAAAAAAGAAGAAGAAGAAGAAAGTAGGGGGCATGAGTCTGTGTGATTTGAGGACTTACGAGGCCACGGTAATCAAGACAGCACGAGCCCAGTGGGGAGATGGACATATAGGTCAGTGGGACAGAAGAGAGAACCCCAAAACATACCCACTCAAATATGCCCAGATTATTTTCGACAGAAGTACAAAAAAAATTAATGGAGGAAATAAAGCCTTTTCAACAAATGGTGTTGGAGCAACTGGACATCCACAGGCAGGAAGGGAAAAAAGTATCAGCCTAATCCTCAAACCTGATATAAAAGTTAACTCAAAATGGGCACGGACTTAAAAGTGATATGTCAAACAATAGAACTTGCAGGGAAAAAAAAAAAAAAAAACGTAGGAGAAAATCTTCAGGACTGAGGGCTGCCAAAGAGTTCTCAGACTTAAAACCACAAGCCCAATCCATGCATAGACTTAATTCACATTTAAACCTTTTGTTCTGCAAAAGTCCCTTTTATAAGAATGAAAAAATAAGCTCCGGATTGGGAGAAAATATTTGCAAGCCACTATCTGACAATGGACCAGTATCAATTCAGTTAGAACATGAGCAGGTATATGAAGATGGACACACAGATGGTAAATAAGCACAGGAAAAGCCATCCAACACCACTGGCCAGTGGGGAAACGCAAGTTAAAAGCACAGTGATATTTCACCGCACATCTATCAGAACAGCTAAAACAAGAGTAGTGACAACACCAAACGCTGGTGAGGATGTGGAGAAAGTAGATCATCCGCACATTGCTAGTGGGAATGTAAAAAGTGTAAAATAATACAGCCTCTGGATAACAGTTGGGTAGTTGTGCTCTTGGGCATTCGTCCCAGAGAAAACTTACATTCACACAAAAAGCTGCATAGGAAAGCGCATAGCAACTTGTTTGTATTATTTCACAACCTGGAAACAACCCCGTGTCTTTGAGCAGGTGAGTGCTTAGCCAGGCTGGGGCCACAGGGCAACAGTGCTCAGCAATGGAAAGGGAGAAACCACGGATGCCTGCCCGCTCCCGAGTTAGCCTCGGTGACGACAGCTAATCCCGAAAGGTGTGAATCCATTTTTATACTGTTCTTAAAATACAAAATCATGGACACGGAGGATGGATTAGTGACTGCCAATGGGCAAGGGAGGGCGTGGCTGGAGGGGGCAAAAGCGCACGTGCGTCCTGCTGTGGATCTGCGCCTCAGTCTCACCACGGTCTCTGTATATTGAGAATCTACAAGTAGCTCAAAATAAAATATTTAATTCTTTAAAAGGAGGTGTTAATAGCGGCATCTGGCCCGGGGCCGGCTGCAGGATTATCGTTCCAGAACAGCATCCAGCACACGGGAGACCTCATAAAACAGTGTTTATGTCCTCCCGTTTCAGGAGCTGGTGCTGCCTGCTTCCCTCTTCCTACCAGCTCTGGTGACAGATCTGCAGGTCTCTGTGACCACCCTGCTCCCACACTCCCTGGGTCCCCAGGGAGGAAACGCGCCAGCCAGGAGGGACTCTGCCCTCAAGGAGAGAGACCAGAGGCTGAGGGCAGGGCTGGAGGGCAGCTGGGGCAGGCTGGGCCTCGGGTCTCTGCAGGGCTCGTGGGTCAGTGGAAACGTGCAGCCCCAGGACTGACTCGGCGACGGGAAGAAAGAAACGGACTTCCTGCCCGTCCGGGAGGCCATCCCCTCCCCCATCACTGCGTTCTCAGAACTGGTGGCTGACAGCAAGTGCAATGCTGGGGGCTCCTCAGGGTCCCCACCTGACGGGAGGCTGCAGCCTTTCCCCGGGGACGCCTTTACCTCCTGCCACATCAGCAGTGCCCACCCCCACCTCCTGCCCCGGTCCAGGTGGGGGAGTGCCTGTCTCTGGCCCATCCTCGGTGCTCGCTGGTCCTGCTGGGCTGGTGCCCACGAGGGGTGAGAAAGGGCCCACGGCCGGAAGAAGGGCAAAAGGAGGGAGCAGGACAATGTTCAGCCACAAACACCAGCCATGGCAGACAGGGGCCTGGGATCAGGCCCAACACCACCCTGTGCCCGTGGGGCTCAAGGCGGGTTCCTGCTCTCCCAGCTGGGTTTCAGCCCCACAGTACTGGGCGAGCACATGAGGAATGGCACACAGTGGTGAGAGGAACAGACAGAGGCTTGTGAGACGAGCCTGGGGGCTGAGCACAGTTTGTTATGGACGGCACTGTGTCCTCCCCACCACCAAATTCCCATGTTGAAGCCCTAACCCCTAATGTGACTGCATTTGGAGGTGAGGAGGTTAAATGAGGTCATAAAGGTGGGCCCTAATCCTGTAGGACTGTCCTATAAGAGCAGGAAGAGACACCAGAGACCTCTGTCTGTGTGCACAGAGAAAGACTGTGTGAGGTCAGCTGTCCACGAGCCGGCAAGAGAGTCTCACCAGAACCAACCCTGTCAGCACCCGATCTCAGACCTCCAGTCTCCAGTAAAGGTCTGTGGTCTTCATTAGGGCAGCCCACGCTGATGAGCACACGGCCCTTGGAGGGAACACATCTGTGAGTGGAGAGATGGGTTCGCCCCAGAGCCCCAGAGGGGGAGCCTCTCGGGGCAAGGGAAGGATGAAGGGGCCAGAGGGTGGAGGAGAGGGTGGGAGACGGCAAGAAGCCACCAAGGAGCCCCCACCCCCCAGCTGGGACAGGGGACCAGACACACAGGCTCTTGCTCTCTGGGGAGAGCTGCCATTGGCTGGTGTGGGGAGGGCTCCTAGAGTGGCCTCCCCAGGGGGGAGACCGAGACACAGGACAGGGGGCAGGAGGTGCAGAGTGGGGCAGCAGAGTCAGGATGGCGCTGGCTGGGTGAGTGGCGGGACGCCCGGCGGACGCGCTACCCATGACCTCCTAGGAACCACAGCGTTCCAGGTCCGTCTGACTGCAGATCGGGGTTGGGGGTGGCCCGGGGGGGGAGGAAGGCACAGGGTCATGAGGAGCCCAGCCCTGCCGTACAGCCTGAGAAGGGCCCAGGAGCCAGGGAGGATGGGGGAGCACAGCCGTTGAACGTGTCCCTCCACCCGGCACCTGCTCTTTCAGCCCTGACTCCAGGCCCGTAACAAGAAGACATTAGCAACCATTCTCACCTCAGTGTGAGCTTGCAGCTGTGGGCTCACCCGTGTGAGAGAGGGGCTGGAGAGGACAGTTGCCTGGGGCTGAGGAGGGAGGGAGCTTCCAGGCCCACTGCTCCACCACCACCCATGTGTGCAGGTTCCTGCCCTCGCCAGCCATGAGCCTAACCTCCCGTGGCCTCTGTAGGTCCACCAGCCACAGGATACATGAGCAGTTGCCCTCAGCCACCTCCATGGAGGCAGGCAGGACAGCGACCCTGGGCAGGACTACAGCTGCCTGGAGGAGCAGAACACTGAGGCCTGAGCCTGAAGAGGAGGCCACAGACCCAGCTCAGGTGAGCCAGCCCCGAGCGGTGGCAGATCTGCAGGAGCTTCTGGGACACTCCCAAGCCAGATGGGAATGTGGATTTTCGTGTAAAAGCTCCTCCTTCTTCTTCTTCTTCTTCTTTTTAAAGCAGGCTCCATGCCCAGTGTGGAGCCCAAAGAGAAGCTTAAACTCATGACCCTGAGATCAAGACCTAAGGGGAAATCAAGAGTCAGACACTTAACTGACTGAGCCACCCAGGTGCTCCAAATCTCCTTCTTCTTAAATGTTGGCAACTAATTTAGAGCCCATCTCAGAACTCTGGCCATGCCTCCTCAGCCCACCAGCCCCAGACCCAAGATGGGGAGCAGCCTTTGCCAGCTCAATCCCCCCACTCACCCCGACAGCTCAGTGCGCCAGTCAGACCACGGGACCCAGGAGTGCGCACATCCTAGCCCCCAGCCCAGCCCCAACCTGGCTGTGTCCCCTCCCTTCCCAGAAGCTGCCTTCCAGGACCCCATCCCCCTCCCACTAGCCAAAACTGGATTGATATCTCCAGGCTGCACCATCCACCTCCCCACCAACCCTCCCTGAAGAAGTTGGTGGGCCCTGGGTGGAGGGTCCCCTGAGTCTGACCTCCAAGGCTTCAAGGCTCACTCAGAATGAAACCTGAAGGCGTCACTGGCCAACTCCCACTCCCCGCTCTCCTTCTAGCTCAGATGTCAGCTGCCCAGGAAGTCGTCTGCCATATCGGAGCCTGGGGCTTCTCTGCTCTGGGCCCCATGGCAGCAGGTGTGCAGAGACTGAGCCAATATTCCCTCAGGGCTGCAGTGTTAGGTGGCATGGAAGAGGTGCCCCCAAGTTGTACAGAGCCCCCCCAACCCCCATCACACATGGGAATGCCTAGCCCCAGCCAACTTTCAGGACACCCCAGGACCAGAGCCTGAATCCTGGGGTCAGCTGCCCACAGCACAGCTCAGCTCCAGGAGGCTGGGCGATCTGGATCCCCTGCCCTACCCAGGATCACCAGGCCCTTGGGGCTGGAGGAAAGGGCTCTTCCTCAGCCATGCCCCTGGACACAAGGCGGGAGTGGGGAGTTCTGCAGGCAGTGCCCAGGAGGGGCCTGGCTCTGGCTACTTCCAGCTCCCAGATAGCATAAAGAACCCTAAGACAGAGGAAGAAGGGGGTGGGGGGACAAGAGAGAGGAGATACCAAGAGGCAGCAAGCAGAGGGGAGTGAGCTGGTCCTCTATAAATACCCAGCCTGGGGGCGTGTGCTGCTGAGCGAGGCCAGGACTCCACCCTACCCACCTCCTTTGGGTTACATAATCCAGCATGGGGCCCCGGGCCTGTCCCCAGACACCGGCAGACCCAGAAGGAGGCCACTGTCAGGAGGGAGGCACCTGGGGGCTGGGCACAGGGCACCTCTGCCCCATCCATCCCCAGCCGACTCTGGGAACGGACTCCTCAGTGACACCACAGCAGCAGGAGGGCCTGCGGACCCCCTGGCCAGATCTGTTCTGGATCATCAAAGATGCCCCATGGATGCTGCCTGGAGGGACTGAAACTTCAGACCCCAAATAATGCTGGTCCTGACAGCCTCCCTCTGCTGCTCCAGGGGCCACTTGTTAGAACTCAGCCCCCCTCCCCCTTGGTCCCAGCTATGCATTGAGGAGGCCATTTCCAGCCTCAGGTGGGGACAAGGAGAGAAAGTCCAGCAAACCCCCAACCAGACCCCAGGAATAAAGACTGACCCCCCAGCAACCCCCAAATTGAGCAGATACCAGAGACCCCCCCAGTATCCTCCCAACCTGAC
>NC_138382.1:80595773-80611259 GCF_054177405.1 Leptonychotes weddellii | reverse complement strand
CCCCCCGACCTGACCAGGCATAGAGACCCTCCCCCAGCAACCCCCGACCTGACCAGGCATAGAGACCCCACCAGTGGGATCACAGTCATAGGATGGAAGACCTTATATGGAGCTGGCTCTGTTGGCCGAACCCAGAGCTCGGACACACCGGACACACGCAGCCCATGTCCAAACCCAGTGTTGCTGGACACTCAGACATGGTGTCTTCTGTCATCTCAAACTCAGACACAGGGTCACTCCATATTCAGGTGTGAAGTCACTTTTCGTCCACGGTGAGGCCCAGCTCCCCAGTCGCACAGTTGGACACACTGTCACGGCTCACCTTGGCCCATACTTGCTGGACCCCTCTGGCCAGGGCAGCTATCCTCTGGACTTGGCTCCCCAGAGCACTCTCCTACACCTTCACCCCTCTATTAGCCAGGCCTCCTCGGCGCCAGGAGGCAGGCCTGTCCACACCCCAATTGGATGGGAAGCAGCAGGCCTCCCAGTGGCCAAGGGCAGACCCCAGGACCAAACTTCCTCCCTATGCAATGCTGCCTGCTCTCCTCTCTTCTTCCCACAGGAGGCCCAGTCCAGGGAGGCAGGACCCTGAGTTCTAATTACATGTCCTGGAAAGAAATCCCAGTTTAATTTGAAGTAAAATGAGAAGCTGCAGTTGGAAACGTCCCCTAGAGGAGCCAACTGCCTGAGCTGGGACACATTTCTCCGCTGTCCCCTAGGACCAGGAAGGGAAGCACGAGGCTGAGGCCATGACAGGAGCAGGGACATTCAGGGCTTGGGGACTCTGGGCCCTCTGCCAGCAGGAAGATGTCCCTGGGGTCTGCAGGGACCCTACCCCTGCCCTGACTGCCAGCTGGAATCAACCCCTCAGGACCAAAAGGTGGGGCGGGGCTTCCAAGGGGATTGGGAGGGTGGAGGCAGTGACATGGGGACAGTGTCAGGAAGTCAGACACAGATGGGTCAGTTACAGATGGGCTGGGGATGTGGGTGCCACCCTAGGGAGGTGGGCAATCCACCAGACCCGTGGGTCTCCTGTGGGCAACCCACCAGTGCTCCCTTCAGCTCTCCCCCAGCCCAAGGCCCCATCATATGTCCCGGGTTACTGCCCTAGGGTCAGCCCTGCACCGGCCCCTGCACTCAGAGCCCCCCAGCAGCCCCCGTGGCCCCCTGCACCTTCACCCTCCACTCTCCTCCCCATTCACCGAGGCCCACCCCTCCTGCCTGCTCCTCTGCTCAAGGGGCTTCTTAGGGACCTTCCTAGCCCCCACAAAAGGACAAACCTCACCCTCAAGCTTCCCTGGCCTTCTGCTCGTCACTGCACATCACTAGCCCGCGTGCCACGTGCTCATTGTTCACTGTCTGCCCCAGAGAAGGCAGCCTCCGTGTCACCACCGTGTCCCCAGCAACTAGAGCATTTGGCAAGTACCTTCCAAGTGAACGAGGGGATGGACGGCCAGACACTGAGTAAAGGAGAGAACGTGAAGAGAGATGGAAGCCAAGGAAGCGGTGGGAGACTGGATATGGGCAAAGGGAATCCATCCTTCTTCCCTCCCTCCCATTCATTCTCTCCCTTTCCCTCCCCATCTCATACCCTGTCCTTGTGCATCAGCCCCCAAGCTTGTCCCACACCACATCTCAGCCGATGGGCTGCTGCCTAGTTCACTGGTAACACAACAGTCTGAGAACTTGTGTGCCAGCCCTGCTTCCTCACCGGCCATCCCAAGTGCACACTCAGCTCCTCCCCCATTTCCCGCTTCGAGATCAACAGACATGGACACCAGGGTTCTGGATCCCACTTCCCCTCATCCACCCAGGACGTCTCTCCAGCACTTCCTGTCTACAGCCGCCGCTAGTCCTTGCCTCCCAGACTGGCACACAGGCTGTAGCCCTCGTCCTGCCCCTTCATCTCCCTCCCACCACTGCCCCCAGCTTTCTGCCTTGCTTTGCTACAAAACTCCCTGAAAAGAAGAGCTGCCCACAGGTGCTCACCAGGAACCCCTCCTCCGTCCCCGTAGAGCCTTTCCCAGCAAGCTACCGTCAAGAACCCAGCACTTGCGTGTTGCTGAATGCCATGCTCAGCTGTGTGCCCCCCTCTTGCTCTGTTCAAGAAGAGCTCTTCCTTCCTGAAACACCATCCACTTTCCTCTTTGGGTTCTCCACCCACCTGATTGGCCAGTCCCAACCTGCAGACTCAGGTCCCTGGGCTCATGTGGGCAGCGTCCCCAGGGATCCCGTCTAGCTTTGGGCTTGGAAGACCATCGGTACACCTGCGTCCTGCATTGACACCTCCAGCCACAGCCTCCCCGAGTATCTAGATGGCTCACCCCTCATGTCCTTCCAAACTCATCATGGAGGACTTCTCTGAGCATCCCACACACAGCAGCCTCCCAGCCCACATTCTGCACTCCTTACTCCCTCTTCCACGTGGGAAACTGAAGCATGGTGTTTCCACTTATGGAGTGATCTTCATGGCGCTCCCACCCCCAGGCACCGTGACGGTCATGAAGCACACAGGTCAAGACCTGTCCTTGTCAAGCATATATTCAGGGGCGGGGGCGGCGGAGGGCACAACTAAACATCACATGTAAGTGAAGGATAATGATCTAGGAAGACTGTTTACACTAAGAAGAAACAGTAGGGTTGCGGAGACTGTGCCCCCTGGGCAGAGGCTCAGTGGTCTTGTTCACAGCTGTGTCCTCAGCGCCTGGCAGAGGCTCAGCAAATTCTGCATAAATGAGTATTGAGTGGTTAACAAATGACGATTAGCAGGGGGAGTGTCAAAAGAGGGCAGCTCCAGCAACAGAGGCATGGATGAGAGGGATTGTAGGCAGGGCAGCCCCTCAGCTCATTCCCGTGGAGCTAGGACTAGGTGCTGTGACCCCCGTGCCAAGGGTGAACGTAGGCTTGGTTTACAGGAGAGTATATGAGGGTAAGAGGGTTCCCTGAGGCAGGGGTGGAGTCCCCGTCCCACCCCAGGCTCCTCTCATGACCCGGACACCAGCCTCAGAAGCACAGGGACCCCAGCTGGCCTCGAGGGACAAGCTGGGCTTCACCAAGCAACGCAGCCTCCCCAGCCAGGGTCCCTCCCCTCCCTACCAAGTAAACCCTAATTAAAAACAACAAAATAATGAGAAGTAATGCCCCTCCCATGGCTACCCACAGGGACCTCAGCTCAGGAGGGGTTGGGTCAGGGTAGCTCCCTGGATTCCCCACTGGCTAGCACTCACGCCGAAACAGACCTGGGGCCTCCTCCTACCCCATAGCCACATGCACACACACCCAGGTTCACAAGTCCCGTGAGCTGCAAGCAGGAGCAACACAGCAGGTTCCCTGCGTGACTCTGGGCCCACACGTGAGCCCCCTACCCACCCAGGGGTCCCCTCCCAACGTGGAGCCACCTCTGGGGATGATGTGCAGAGAGAGGGAGCTTGAAAACCACCGGGGCCAACTCCCGGCCCTCCTCCTGCGGACACAGAGAGCAGAGAGTCTGCGTCCCAGATGAGAGACAAAGAACACGGCCAAAAAGAGAAAGACAGCAAGAAAGAATGAGAGGGAAAGAAACAGAGACAGAGAGGACAAAGGAGAGCGAAAGGGTCAGAAATGCAGAGAGGGTTAGAAATACAGAGACAGGACCAAGAAAGTTGGGGAGAATGAGGGAAGGAGGGACAGAGACGCCGAGAGATTGGGGGGCGGTGGACAACAGAACGGCAGGGGAGCAGTACTCGGGAAGAAGCAAGGGAAGATCAGAGAGAAAAGACATGGACAGATGGAGGGGTCTCCAAAGAAGGGTCAGGGGCCAGCATTAAGGTCTCAGGACCCTTGGGACCCTCTCCCTAGGGCTTCCAGAAGGTGGGCCCATCCTCTTCTCTCTTGTGTGTCCCAGAGCAAGGAGAGCAGCCCGGGGTGCCCTACCCTCAGGAGGTCCCTCCCACCCTCACTGAGGGACCAGCAACCTGGACCGGGAATCGGAAGACCAGGGGTCCTGCCAAGGGGTCAGTGGGGGCTCCTCTGCCTCCCTGCCTTGTTCCCAGAAGCCCAAACACTCAGCACCAAAGATTGCATCCTGGGAGGCAGGGTCACACCACCCAGCCCGCTCCCAGCAGGGCAGAACACAGAGCACCCCCCACCTCAGTAACCCGTTAATTCAGCAGACACTCTCTGATCTCTCCTGGGGGCCCGCCCCAAGCGAGGCTCTGGGGACACCCTGAAAAATAAGACACCATTCTTGTCCTCAGGGACTCACGTCTAGAGAGAGGGAGTAAACAGCAGTGACACCCCTAGACACCCTACACTGCGCCCAGCGGACCGGGGGGAGTGTCCTGCCCTTGGAGGGGCCGCACTCACCACCAGCATCCCCCACCCCCCCCAGCAGCAGCGGTGCGGCTGCCGGTCTCCACAACGCCTCAGAGGGCTTTTGGTAAATTCTGCCCTGACCCCACACCCACCCTGGAGCAGGGAGCGCCCCTGTGTCCACCACGTTGTGGAACCCCACATCTCCCAGTAGAAGGCTCCCCACTCCCTTCCCTTCCCAGTCATCATGAAACGGAATGGAATTCAGAGAGTTGTGCAGAAAACCTATTAATTCAGATCTCAGAGGCATCCGTGCCATCGGCGCTGGTGAAAGGGTACCATCCTGGGGAAAAGCACGAGGCAGGAGGAGCCCCAGACAGTTCCGTCGTCCCTCCAGGGACACCTGCCAGACGAGAGCCCAGCACTGATGCTCGCTGGCGTGTGCTACAGACACTCTGGGCCGAGCCATCAGCAGTTGGAGCAAACAGGGAAGCAGGACCCCAGGGCAGGGCAGCACCCTGAGAGCCTGGCTCGGGAGCCCAGAGGCTATTTAGCCAAGTCTGTGTCTTCTCCCATGCAGGGAGCCCGGGGAGGCTTGAGCCCCAGACCTGGGGCTTTCATGGTCACCTCCTCCCTCCTGTGCCTTCTGCCCAAACCACCTCCACGTGTGCTCACCTGCACCAAGGCAGGTTAAGGGGTCGTTGGGCAGCTTCTGCCCAGCACAAGGGTGGAGGCCCTGGCCACAATCACCCTTCCTTGGGAAGGAGTGTTCTGGGCCACAGTGGGGCCTGCTCCCTCCTCTCTGATCTGGGTTCTGAGCCTCTCCGGGGACCACAAGGCCCCAGGGAAGAAGAGACTGCAGTCCCTGGCCTGGGGTGGGGCCTCTGGGGCCTGGGCTGTGCAAACAGGTCCTACGGAGCAAATTCCCCAAGCACTCACCCACGCCACCCCCAGAGCAGAAGCTCCAGCCTTCAGCCTGCTGGCCAGAGAAGCAGGGCAGCGGCTCTAAAGGACCCGCCAGGCAGATGGAGAGACTGAGACCCCGAAGGGTAGCGGCTCAGTGGCAACAAGCAGGGTGGTCTGTCTGCACCCCGCACCCCAGCCCGTCCCCAAGTCAACTTCTAGACCTCCTGGGTTGTCTTGGGAATCACAAAGTGGTAATTATCAGGGTCCATTTGAGGAGGAAAGGACACACTGATCAAGCACCGTCCTGGAGCCAGAAACCGTGGAAACACATACCGTTGACAAGCTCATCCACACACAGCACAGAGCGCTAAGAACGCGCTTCCCAGGGAGCTCTTGGGGCAGGAAACAGCTTAGCGCAGCGCGCGCGTGGTGCCTCCCCCGGGCCACAGGCCGACATGGGCGGGGCTGGAGCCCAGAGCCCTCCCCCTGCCCGGGGAAGCCCCTCCCCCACGGTAGCCCGGCCACGGAGGCAGCGGGCCCACACCCGTGGCTCTGCAAGTGAGTGTTTTCACCTGACACAGAACACTGAGAGTGGGCCCTTCAGCCAAGATCACCACACCCAGGCAACCGCCCAGTCCCACACGGCGGGGGTGCAGTCGGGCGTTTCCTCACACGCAGCCACCTGCACCCGCCGCGGCCCAGTGTGGACACTGCCGCCCAACCTCCAGCCCCGAGAAGGGCACAGCCTGGGCCCTGGCCGCCTACCCTGTGAGAACCACCACGAAGTCCATGACGTTCCAGCCGTTCCGCAAGTAGGAGCCCTTGTGGAAGACAAAGCCCAGGGCTATGATCTTGATCCCCGCCTCAAAGCAGAAGATGCCAATGAAATAGGGCTCTGTGTCGTCCTGAGGAGAAGCAGAGAGAGGGTCGCCACCACCCCCAGTCCGGCAGGCCACACTCACGGCCCAGGTCTGCCCCTCCCACTCAGCCTCACCACCCACAGACTTCTCCAGCCCGGCACTTTCATCATGGGCCTGTTTGCTCCTCTGCCCTGTTGTCCCAACAGGAAATGGGGCCCTGCTCCCACAGCCAGTGACCTCCTAGTCACAGCGGGGAGGCATCCTGGGACCTCCTACCCTTCGAAGCCCTGCAGAAGGGGAAGCAATGTTGACATTTGTGGGCTTCTTCTGCAATCCATCCAACACCCCATGTGTTAAGCACGATTATCATCTGTTTCTAAAGGAAACAGACACAGAGAGGTCAAGGAACTGGGCTGGAGACTCACAGTTTGTTGGAACCAGAGCCGTACTCAAACCCAGAGGCGATCTGGGTCTGATCCTGGGCTCCAACCACTGGAGAAGTTGCCTGGATAATGTCCCAGCTCCCTAGAGTGCAGCCCAGGACCCACTTATTCATTCAACACACATCTTCTGGATAATCATAACATGCAAATGCAAATCTTGGGGGAGCAAATACAGCCCAGCCTCAGGGAGCCTCTGGAGAGCAAGACATCCAGCTAGGCAGCAAGGAAAGGAATTCCAGGTGGAGGGAACAGTGAGCAAAGCAATCTTGTCACTCAGCCAAGAGCATCAACTGGGGCCAGGCTCCCCTGGTGCTGAGGTGCTGAGCAAGGTGGGAAACAAGTTGTAGAGAGCTCGGGGAGGAGGATGCCACATGGAGACACGCACAGACGGTGTGGTAAGTGACCAGGGGCATCGCTCACTTGGGGCTGCAGGGGAGGGGCGGGCCAGATTGGCTCCTAGTGGCTGCTCTCAGCTCGAACTGAGGGCCAGCGGCCTGTGCCTTCCTCCCCCAAGAAGCCTGGTCCTCAAGAGCTCTCCCCATCTGACCTGGTATACCGTCTGCCTGGGCCTTCCCAGCTGTGCACGGCAGAAGCTACCTCCCTGAGGGGCCCAGTCAGCCCAGTGTCCATCATGGCCCAACTCCCCCATCCTGCTACCCAGATGCTGACTCATGACTGAAATCATCCCCTGGAAGCTTCAGGTCTAGTTTAGTTGGAGGGACCCCTCTCCCCAAGGGAAGGGGCTGCTGACATCTGGCCCAGGAAACAGCTTGGCTCTAACAAACACATCCTCACAGAAAGCTTCCGGACACACAAAAGAGCAGGCCAGAGCTGGGAGATGGGGTTGGCCCCCCCAGATCCCTCTCTTCATTGCTCTTCCCCCAGCCCCACTCTGGAGGGCTGGCTTGGGGAGGGGTGGGTGGGCAGACAGCCATGGGCTTGGTTGGGGGTGGAGCGGGACGAAGACCGCCAGCTAGGGTTCTGGCTACAGGCTGCGCGGGCAGTTGATGGGTGGCTGGAAAGCAGAGCCCCCAGAGACGGGGAGCTGTGGAGGCCCCACCCCAGTCCAGGTTGGCAAACAATGGAGCACCTGCACGACCTAGCCTCCTGCCCTAGCAAGCCTCCAGGCCTGAGCCCTGAAGCTGCCACAGCCCCTCCTCTCCAGACCCTGCTCTGTGTTCCAGCCTTCTCTCCATCCATAGGTCTGAAGGCCAATGTCTGCACACAGGACTACGGTCAGCAAGGGCTCCTCAGGCCTCCAGGCCAGGCCCAGGCTGAGCACATTCTGCTTGTCTTCCCAAGAGCCCACCCCCCATCACCACAAAGCAAACCTTCCCTCACCTGGGAGGCAGGAGTTCAGACTTGCCCAGATGCCCAGCTGGCCCACTCAAGCCTGCCACCCCTCAGGGACAAGCCTAAGACTGCCCTCTGTACACTGGCCTCCCTGTCCCTGACCGCCACCATCTCCTGGCCCGCTTCCTTCTGGCCCTAACACTGCCAGACTTCCCTGGAGGTATGGCCACACCCTGTGGTCTGCAGAGGTCCCCTGCTCTCACTTTCTCCGCTCCAGCTTCCAGAGCAGACGCCCACCACAAGCACGTGCCAGGCCAGCACGCACAAGGGGCCCACAGGAAGCCGGTGACCCTATCTGGCTCCACACGGGGCAGGAGTCACCCACAGGGGCCACACCCACTCAGGCCTGGCGGCATGGCTTGTGCTGTCTTCACAGCCCTCCTCCCCACAACCCGAAGCCCTGGCCTTCCGAGCACCGCAGAAGACGATCCAGGGAGCCGCCCATTCCTGGTCGTCCATTTCCTTGCCTTCTTTTGGTGCCTTGCCCAACTGTGAGCAGCCCCAAGTCAGCCTCCCTCTGTCCTCCCTTCCCCACCCCTGGGCCTGTGATGACGGGGAAGGGGCGTTCAGGGCCCATGCTAAACACTGAACAGCCCCTGTATCACCTCCTGCCTATCTCCACTGAAGCGAGGGAAAGAAGCTGTGGAGAGGACCAATCGCTTGCCGGGGTACAAGGAAAGAGGGATTCTCCTCTCGATGCCCAATGCCCCTAGGAGAGCCTGGGCTGTGTCTCAGGGACCTCAGGACTTTTAGCAGCTCTCCAGCCAGGCCCCAGACCCCCTCTCCAGACCCCTGCACCTGCTCCTCTCCCTGCTCTCAGGCCTAGGAGCCTACACCAATCCCCGGCAAAGGGTTCAGGTCAGAGGAAAGACTGGGGACTAGGGGACACAGCCTCACCTTTGAAATGAGGCTCACTGCTCCAAATACCACCCTCTGCCCCTCCAGAGACCCTGCCCTGGGGTTCTGACTGTCATGTGCAACAGGGGACACCACAGGGATCTGTGGAGCTCTTGACAGGAATGGGTGAAAATGATTCAGGACGTTTGGGAAGAATACTTGGGAAGGAGTGCTTCCCATATGAAGGGGACGGGATTCCCCATGGGGAAGGAATTCCAAGCAGAGCCAGGAAAGACAACTCTGAAGGACAGGTGGACAATCCCTAGACCCAGGACCATACCACAGGGACCAAAGACGATCAGAGCCCTGCCCAGGAAAGCCCCTGGGCAGCCAGAAAGGTGGGCACTCACCCAGAACCTGACATTTCCCTGGGCCATTACGAATGCCCCTCCCCCACCCCTGGTTTCACCTAGTTTCCTAGATCAGCGCTTAAGGTGGTGGAACTGAACAGCCCATCTGAGGTTCGGGGTGGCTAGTGGCCCGGGGCAGATAGCCGCTAGCTAACACGGCCTCTCTCAGGCCATCCTTCCCATCAGGGCTGCGCTAGCTACCCCAGTCCTCCTGGCCCTGGGGGAGGTGTCAGCTGCCTGGGTTCTCACCTTTTCCTCCACTAAAAGGAGAAGAGAGCTACGCAGATTACCCTGCCCGAGGAAGCTAAACTGAGCCACCGATGCTAAAGGGCGTGGAATCAGACAAGCGGCGGCCGCCCGCAGCCCCGCCCGCAGCCCCGCCGCCGCTCACCAGCCGCTCGGACATGGGCGTCTTGTCCCCGTCGGGGAGGTGCTGCTCCAGCGCCAGCACGATGCAGTTGGCGATGATTGTGGCCAGGATCATGTACTCAAACGGAGTGCGTGGGTTAAGGACTGGCCAGGAGGCGCACGGCGCGCAGTGCAGCAGGCGCGGCGAGGCCCCCTCCGGAGGGGCTGAGGACGACGGGTCGGAAGCCCACCCCGCCCTGCCTACCCTCCCCCTCGGGGGCCGCCTCGAGGCGGAGCCTCTGGCCGTCTGGGCGGCCAGCCCCTCGGCACGTCCCGGCGGCCGTCAGCACCGCGGACAGCGCCCCCGCCGCGCGAGGCTCGGCTCCCGCGACCCGAGGGGAGGGGACTGCGCCCCCCGCGCGAGGCTGGAGGAAGGACCCCGCGCAGGCGCACACTCCCACCTAGAGACACGTAGCCACATGTACCTACACAGGCACTTGAACATACATGTACCGCGTCCCGCACGCACGCACGCGCAACACCGGGTTCATGTAATGCCCGCACACACACGCAAGCACCTGCAGCCAAGCACGCGCCTGGGCTCGCGTCCACCCGGGTGCTCACACCTGCACAGACACGGATTCGCCCTCGGGTGCCCTCCAGGCTGGCCGCGCGCTCTGCACCCACACCAAGGGAGTGAAGGGACGAGTCCAGGGACAGGGGGCTCCGCCCAGCGTCCATCCCGCTCCCGCAGCCGCCACCACCACGACCACACGCGCGCGCGCGCGCGCGCACACACACACACTCAAACACACACCACACACGCACACGCGGCGCGCGGAGGGCCCCGGAGCCCCGCCCCGCCCCCTCCTCGCCGAGAGCCGCGTCCCCGAGCCGCCTCTCCCCAGGTCGCACCCTCCTCCCGACCCCGGGCAAGATGGCCACTGGGCGCCGCACGCGTCCCGCCCCAGCCCCGGGCTCCCCCCCACCCCCGCCCAGGCCGCCCCTCCCAGACCCGCCGGGGCGCGGACGCCGGACGCCGCGCCCGGTCCCTGTCCCCTCGACCTCGGACGGTCCCCCGGCCCCCTCGCGGCCCGGCCCCCGGCAGGATATGGCCACTCGGTGATGCGCTTGGCGTATTTGCGGACGACGTTGTCCTCGCTGAAGACGAAGAGCGAGCGGTTGACGGTGAAGCAGTTTTGCTTGACCGGGATGGGGTTGTACAGCGCCATGGTCCGCGCGCGTTGCGCGATCGACTGCTTGTAGAGGACCCGCTGGCCGGGCTGCAGGCCCCCCGGGCCCGGGCCGCCCGCCCCGCCGGCCCCGCCGCCCCGAGCCCGCTCCCCACCGGCGCCCCCATAGCGGCTGCCCAGCTCGTCCCCGAAGCGGACCATGGCTCCTGGGCGCCGCGCGCATCCCCCGGCCCGGCGGCCCCGGCAGGGAGGGCGCGGGGCGCGCCAGCCAGGCGCTCGGAGCGGAGCAGCAGCGGAGCCGCGGGACCCACACCGGACCTCGTCCGGCCCCGCCGCCGCACCCGACTCCGCCGCCCGCACCACGCCCTATAAGGGGTCGGTCACGTGGCGGCGCCCGGCCAATCCGCGCTCGCGCCGCCCGCCCGAATGCCAACCGCCCCGCCCCCAGTTGGCCGCCCCCGCCCTGTCCCCCGCGGCCGGTCCCCGCCGCCCGCCCTCTGGGCTGCGCCTCGGTCCCCGGGCCTCCGGGCTGAGCCCCGGGCTCGGGCGGGCGCCGGGAGCGGGCGCCGTCTGCGCGTCCCGCTTCGCGCTCCTCCGGGCGCTGGCCAGATGCTGAACTCGGCCGCTGCGGCCGGGAGCCGGGCGGGGCTGGCTGTCCTCGACGGACCGCCGAGCTGAGCGGCCCCAATGGACGCTTCCTTTGCCCCCAGGAGCAGGAGGCGTCACAGCCGTGAGAAGCTCCAGCCCAAACTGCGGAGGGTTAGGCCCCTGGCTCCCCGTGTTTCTTCCCACACCTCACTCCCCTTGCTGCGGACCACTGGCCTCCTCCAAGATGCTGGCTCCCGGGCCCTCTCCTGCCATCCTTTCGGAGTCTTTCACATCCTTATAGACCATGCTCTCAACTCCCTGGTCTTGGGTTTTCAGGATGCACAACTCTGTCCTGGGACCCCTCAGCCCTCAATCGTACCCTAGGCCTTCCTGTCAACATGCACTGAATCAGCTCCAAAATCTCAGCTCAGAGATTCCTTTGTTCCATCATCCATTCAGTAACAATTAAAGAGAGCCTGCTGTGTGCTCTCCACCCATCCTTCCATCCATTCAGCGACTCCACTAAACACCTATCAGATGCCAGGCACTAGGCTCCCAGCTCTGCCTTCATGGAGCTGACATTCTTACACAAGGAATGACAAATGCTTCCACAGTGCTTACTTCGTGCAGGCACTGATGTATTCCATTCGCACACTATTTGTTCGTTCAGTCCTCACAACACTCAGATAAGAAGCCTCCTGGAATCACTCCTGGTGAGTGACTGAGGGGATAAAGCAGATGTCGCACACTGTCCCCTTCACCGGTGGACAGCAAATCAATACGGCAGCAGCACCAGGTGGCAGTGAGTGCTGTGAGAACAGAACAAGGATGGCAAGTGACACTGAGTCGGGGAAGACCTCTGTCAGGAAGCGAGCGGTGCCAAGTGAGTCCAGCACAGAGCGCAGGGGCCCAGGGGCAACCTTGGGCTGTGCTGATGGAGTTATGGGCTCCCACTTCAGTTCTCAAAGTCAGAGAGGAGTTCTGTGCAGAGGGGTCATCATGACTCCAGTTCTGGAAGAATCCCTCTGGCTGCTGAGTAGGGAACGGTGGGGGGCTGGGGAGTGTTGCCCAGGATGCATTCAGAGGTGGGCAACTCAAGCCAGCTATCGGTGGCTCACACGGTGCAGTTTTAACCTCACTTAATAAAAAGGCATAAAGTATGCCATTTCAGGAACACAAACTCTTTCCATCCTTCCTCCCTCCCATGGTCGCAGTGTATACTTTTTGTCCTCATGCTTGTCACCTCATGGTCCAAGGTCCATAGCCCAAAGCATCCCATCTTTATACCACCATCTCAAATGAAAGAAGGGGCAGGTGTAAAGAAGACATCCATTTTTTAAAAGTAAACACATAGCATCCTTTTATAACAAAGGAAAGGTTTCTCAGCAGCTCCCCAGAAAATTTCTCTTTAAACTCTGTTGGGCAGATCTGAACCATGTACCACTCCTGGTTTCAAGAGGGTGGGAAAGTAGATGTATAGCAAAAAGGACCAGGACTGACATTACACACTGAGGTGGGCACGTAGTGACCCAGACATAAACAGGGTCACTTAGCTGCAAAGTGGAAGGGAAGAGTATAGGGAGGCTGCCAAAAGGCCTGTCACTGGAGAAATTGGGGGGTCTTTGACAGCAGCCCAAAGGAGAGATGGTGTGGTTTGGATGAGAAGCATCATGCCCAGGGGCTCTATCGTGCAGCTGACTGGATGGCTGATGCACTGCTTATAAGACTTGCCAGAGAAGGAATGGAGGCTCTTAGTTTTTTACCTGACTGTTGACTGGTACTCTTCACTGAAGCAGGGAAATGAGGGAAGAACTTGTTGATCACAGGGTGGAGATTAAGAACTTCGTATTTGACATAAAAGTGGAGATGCTGAGTAGGCAGTTGGATGTTGCAAGGGATGTTCAGACGATAGGTCGTGGCTGGAGATATGAATCTGGAAGCTGTGTGAAACACTTTGTGTCTGCCCCTCCCATTCTCTCTGCCCTTCCCCACTCTGCTCTGTGCCATGCACTGACCTATGTAGACTGCATCAGCTCACTCCCTTGACATCCAGCTCTTGGTTGTACCTGGCTGATGGGGAGCACCAGTAGGCACTTGGAGGAAGAAAAGAACAAGGTCAAGGTATGTATCCCCCGAGCTCTCTCCTGCTGGCTCACCTGGGGTTGGCCATAAGTCTCAATTGAAGGTCCCAGCTCCTGTCAGCCCCTTCCGGTTCCTGCTCCCTCTCCTTGTTTCTGCAGACCTGGGAGTGGTGGCAGTGCCTGGAGTCATCAGTCCCTCGAAGTTTTGTTATACCCTGCACAAATCATGGTAGATAGTCCCTTTGAGTGTGCCACCCTGGCAGACCACTGCCTGACTCAGAAATCATCACTGAGGGAATAAGTGTAGACAGAGAGCAGAGAGCCCGGGGGACAGGAGGGCACTCAGAAAGAATCAAGTAGGTGAAAAGGAGCCTGAGAAGGAGCAGCCAGAGAATTCAGGGAGGGAAGGATCAGGAGAGCCCAGTTTCCAGGGCCATGGGAGGAGCATATGTCAAGAAAGAGGTTAGGGTGCCTGGGTGGCTCAGTCGGTTAAGCGACTGCCTTCGGCTCAGGTCATGATCCTGGAGTCCCTGGATCGAGTCCCGCATCGGGCTCCCTGCTCGGCAGGGAGTCTGCTTCGTCCTCTGACCCTATCCCCTCTCATGTGTTCTCTCTCTCTCATTCTCTCTCTCTCAAATAAATAAATAAATAAACAAAATCTTTAAAAAAGAAAGAGGTTATACTCATCTGCCAAAAACTGCTGAGCAATCCAGAGAGATGAAGACCAACATTCAATCGTTAGCAAGACAGAAGCACCTGTTACCTTGATAAAAGCAGTTTCCGTAGAAGAGTAAGAAATAGCCTGAATGGAATGGATTAAAGCAGATGACTCATGAGGAACTGCATACAGCTAGGCACACACCTTGTGCAGTGAGTTGTTCTGCAAAGGGGAGCAGAAACATGGTACAATATAACCAAAGAGAGGTCCAGCATTTAAGGAGTTTGTGTGCTTTTTTTTTTTTTAGGATGGGGATGTTATTGGACTTGATATGCATATTGAAATTACTCAATAGAAAGAAAAATTGGTGGCGCAAGAAGGGTGTGTTGCCTAGTCTAGGTAAGAGGGCACAGGACTTGGGACAGTTCATTGGTTGCAGCAGAGGGGAAGACCAGCCACATGATTGTAGGCACAGGTGGGTTGGTAGATTGGGGGTGGACGAGGACTGTCTTCTGACTGCTCTACTTTCTCAGTGAAATAAGAAACAAGATAATCAACCAAGCGGGAGAAGGGGCATTGCAGGCTGAAAGGAGGAGGAGCAGGTTGAAATGCTCCTCCGCAGGAATGAAAAAGAGAATCCACTGGGGGAAATGTGGTGGGGCAGGCAGTTCTGAGCTGAGCGGGATGCAGAGGGAAGCATCTTTGGGAGTGAGGAAGTTAGGACAGGGGGCTGGAGTCTGTTACCCCTTGATTACACTCTTCTTCCTCCCTGGACCTTCCAGCTCACCTGTTCTACACCCCACTCCAGATCTCAGTGCTTCCTACTCCCCAGCCCCCTCCTTTCCTGCCAGGGCTCCCTGGTCCCTCACCCTCTGTCCTACTCACTGGCAAATGCCCCACCCTGAACCTCCAGGAGTACCCCCATGAGGCTCCAGCCGCTGCAGAAGGTCACACACTGGACAGACTGGTCCCCCCCAAGGAAGTCTTCAGGGGTCGCCAAGTTGGTACTGCCCATGCTGTCCCAGAAGCGCTCCCCATAGTCAAACCTAGGGAGAGAGGAGAGCGACAGCATTGTCATCATGCTCCACTGTCCTCGAAATTCAGCCCCCTGTTGGAGGGTAGAGGCCTTGCCCCCATTCCCTCCACTATACCTAGAAGCCCAGCACCTCCTCAGCATCTCCTACAGACGTCCCTCCCCTTCTTTTTTCCCAGCCTTACTGAGATATAACTGACATTTAACATTGTGTAAGTTTCAGGTGTACAGTGTGATGATTTGATACGTGTATATATTGTAAAATGATTACCATAGGAAGGCTCGTTAACATATCCATCACTTCACATAGTTACCTTTCCTTTTGTTGTTGTAGTAAGAAGGCTTAATTAAGATAACTGGAAGTTTATATCTTTTGACCAACATCTCCCCATTTCCCCCACCTCCCAGCCCTTGGCAACCACCATCCTACTCTGTTTCTGTGAGTTCAGCTTTTTTAGATTCCACGTCAGTGAGTCTTTTTTTTTT
>NC_138382.1:80551297-80595273 GCF_054177405.1 Leptonychotes weddellii | reverse complement strand
TTTTTTTTTTAAGATTTTATTTATTTATTTGAGAGAGAGAGAATGAGAGACAGAGAGCACGAGAGGGAAGAGGGCAGAGGGAGAAGCAGACCCCCCGCTGAGCAGGGAGCCCGATGCGGGACTCGATCCCGGGACTCCAGGATCATGACCTGAGCCGAAGGCAGTCGCTTAACCAACTGAGCCACCCAGGCGCCCTCAGTGAGACTTTCTCCAACTGATTTACTTTGTTCAGCACAATGCCCTCAAGGGTCATCCATGTTGTCATGGGCGGCAGGATTTCCTTTTTAGGACTGTACTCAGATATGTCATTGTACACATGTCTCACATCTTATCTATCCATTCATCTGTAAATAGAGACTTAGCTTGTTTCCATGTCCTGGCTATTGTGGATAAAGCTGCAGTGAACATGGGGTGCAGACATCTTTCCAAGATCCCAGTCTCATTTCCTTAAATATATACCCAGAAGTGGGATTACTGGATCACATGGGAGCTCTATTTTTAGTTTTTTGAGGAACTTCCATACTGGTTTCCAGAGTGGCTGCACCAGTTTGCATTCCCACCAACAGGCACAAGGGTTCCCCTTTCTCCACATCCTCGCCAACACCTGTTGTCTCGTCTTTTTGGTACTAGCCATCTTAATAGATGTGATATCTCACTGTGGTTTTGATCTGCATTTTTCTGACTATTAGTGGTGCCGAGCACTGTTTCATGTAATTGTTGGCTATTTGTATATCTTCGTTGGAAAAATGTCTGTTCAGGTCCTTTGCCCATTTTAAAATTGGATTATTTGGGTTTTCTTGCTCTTGAGTTGTACACATTTCCTATATATTTTGGATATTGACTCCTTATCAGGTATTTTCTCCCACTTTGTAAGTTGCCTTTTCATTTTGTTGATGGTTCCTTTTGCTGTGCAGCTTTTTATTTTTATTTTATTTTTAAGATTTTATTTATTTATTTGACAGAGAGAGAGAGATAACAAGAGCAGGAACACAAGCAGGCGGAGTGGGAGAGGGAGAAGCAGGCTTCCTGCCGAGCAGGGAACTTGATGCGGGGCTCAATCCCAGGACCCTGGGATCATGACCTGAGCCGAAGGCAGACGCTTAACGACTGAGCCACCCAGGCACCCCTATTTTTTTATTAAAGATTTTATTTTTAAAGTAATCTCTACACCCCACATGGGGCTCAAACCTACAACACCTCGATCAAGAGTCGCACGCTCCACTGACTGAGCCAGCCAGGTGCCCCTTGTGCAGAAGCTTTTTTTCAGTTTGACGACCACTTGTTTTTTGCTTTTGTTGCTTGTGGGTTTGGTGTCATATCCAAAAAAACTTTTGCCAAGACCAATGTCAAGGAGATTTTTACCAATGTTTTCTTGTAGCAGTTTTATGGTATTGGGTGTTAAATTTAAGTCTTTAATCCATTTCGAGTTCACTTTTGTGAGTGGTGTAAGATAGGAGCCCAATTTCATTCTTTTGCATGTGAATGTCCAGTTTTCCCAATGCCATTTATTGAAAAGATTATCCTTTCTCCATCGAGTATTCTTGGCTCCCTTGTCAAATATTAGTTGACTGTATATATGTGGGTTTATTTCTGGGCCCTTGCTTCTGTTCCATTGGTCTATTGTCTGTTTTTAATGCTAGTACCATACTATTTTGATTTGTATAGCTTTGTAATATAGTTTGAAATCAGAAAGATTGATGCCTCCTGCTTTCTTCTTTCTCAAGGCTGCTTTAGCTATTTGGGATCTTTTGTGGTTCCATATGAATTTTAGATTATTTTGTCTATGTTTATGAAAAATGTCATTGGAATTTTGATAGGGATTGCATTTAATTTATAGATGGCTTTGGATAGTATGGACATTTTGACAATATTAATTCTTCCGATCCATGAACACAGGGTCTGTGTGTGGGGGGGGGTGTCTTTTCATTTATTTGCATCTTCTTCAATTTCTTTTATTAATATCTTACAGTTTTCAATGTACAGATCTTTCATCTCCCTGGTTAAATTTATTCCTAAGTATTTTATGTTTCTGATGCTAATGTAAATGAGATGTACCTCCCCTTCTAGACTGCACCTTTGCCACTCTGTGTTGGGTTCCCACATGGGGATTTGGGGAGGGAGAACTAAGAGGAATTTTTTTTATAAGTTAATATTTAATTTTTTAAGTAATAAAGGTAAATAGAACAGGAATCCAAGACTCCTGCACCTCCAACTTATCTGCATCCTTCAGTGTTCAAGCACTGGGCCACCCCCCTTCTGAATTAGGCCCCCAAATGCCCCCTTTGCATGCCCCCCGCTCTTGGCTACCCTCCCCAATCGTCCCCATATTGCTATTTACTTTTTAAAATAAAACAAGTACATGCAAATCATAAAATATGCATAAGGTTTAAATAACCCACCAACCAGCTTAAGAAATAGACCCAGGATATCCCAGGAAGCCCCTGTGTGCCACCCGACCTCCACTGCCCGCAGAGGCCACTGCTTCCTGAATTTTATGCTCACCCTTCTCTCCCTCTGTGTCCCTGCACAGTATTTGTATAGTTCTCCAAGCTGTTGATAGAACTGAACTGTATGTATCCTTCTGCAACTTTATTTCCACTCAATACTCTGTTGTCACTTCACATACAGCTGTGAATCATCTGTTGTCATCACATATATTAGTCTGTTGTACAATTATTTGTCCATTTTACTTTGATGTAGACGTGCTACTTTACGTTTTCTGCTATTTCAAAGAATTCTCCAATAAACATCTAATATAGTTCTCCTGGTATATGGGCAAGAAGCTCCAGGAGACCCAAATCGAGGAGAGGGATTGCTAGGCCATGGGACAGGATCTCAGCCTCACTGGGTACCACTAGATTAGTACCCAGATGGTACGACTGATGCTCCTTCAGCAACCCCCCCCCAACACTCTGGTATTATCAGGACAATATGTTTGTCTATCTGGTGGGCATTTCAAATATCTCACTATGGCTTTTAATCTGCATTTCGTTGATTACCCATACAGTTGAGCAGCTTCTCCCATATTTATTACCCATGCATGCTTCCACTTTATCAAATCACCCATTCAAATCTTCATCCACCTTTGATGGGGTCATTTTTCTCCATAATGACTTGTAGAAGTTCTTGCATGTTCTTGTATGAGCCTGTCAGATGTAAGTGTTGCAAAACCTTCTCTCATTCGTGATACAGATGTATTTATTACAATGTAACCTAAATCTACCCAATTTTTCCTTTGTGTTTTGTGATTTTTGAATCATAGGAAATTCTTCCTTAATTTTCTCTTGTGAAGACACGCTCTTGGAATGTTATTTTGGAGTGTTTAGAGCGCATTCTCCTATATTCTCTTCTAAAATTTGTACATTTGCTTTTTGCATTTTAAACCACATGCAACTAATTTTTCTGTATGATGTGAGGCAGGAGTCTGCTTTAATTTTTTATATAATTATATTGTCAGAACACCATTTGTTGAAAGGCATCCTTTCCCCACTGCAAAGTCAGCTCTTTTATATACCACAGTTGTATGTATGTGTGGGTCTGTCCCTTGGGCTCTCGGTTCTGCTCAGATGATCAATTTGTCTATCTCCGTGGCAGCACCATACTGTATTAATTACTAAAGCTCTACAATAAGGTAAATATCCCTACCTGGTTTTCTCCTTTAGGAGAATTTTTGCTATTCTTGCTCTTCTTTTGTCTATGTAATTTTTAGAATCAAATTGTCAGGTTATACAAACACAATGGGCTTTTGACAGGAATTGCATAGACTCAGAAGATCAATTGTGGGGGGTGTCTGGTGGTGCAGTGGGTTAAGTGTCCGACTCTTGATTTCGGCTCAGGTCATGATCTCAGGATCGTGAGATTGAGCCCCACATTGGGCTCCAGGCTGGGCACGGAGTCTGCTTGGGATTCTCCCTCTCCCTCGGCCCCTCCCACCCCTGCCCCCCCTCACCCCTCTCCCTCTTGATCTAAAAAAAAAGAATCAATTTGGGGCAAATATACATCCTTGTGATATTGAGACTTTCAATGCATGAGCAAAATATAGATCTTCATTTATCTGAGCAGTCTTTGGTTTATTTCAATAAGTTTTATAATTTTCTCCATAAATTATTGGTCCTACACATTTATATGAGCTTTATTCTGCAGTGCTTTACATTTTCATGCTATAATAAAGGGTTCAATTTTTAGTCACATTTTCTGTTGCTCATATTTATAAATGCAGCTTTCTTTGTATATTGATTTTGTATAAGCAACATTGTTAGATTTTCTGCTTAATTCTATTTATTGTTAGATTTGTTTTCTACATAGATAATATTAAAAAAATAAAGTTTCATTTCTCCTTTTCCAATTCTTGTATCTTGTGTTTCTTTTTCTTATCTTCCCGTGCCAGCTGGTACAATGATGTCCCGAAATGTGACGGTGGGCACACCGTCTCATTCCTCATCTTAAGATACTCTCAACCTTTCACCATGAAGCATGTTTGTTATGTCCCTTATAAAAAGTAGGTGCCCTTCATCAGATCAGGAAATTCTCCTCTAGTCTTAATTTCTAGGAGTTTTAATCATGAATAGATGATGAATCCTACCAAATGTCTCTTCTGCATTAGCAGGGTCATCTGGTTTTTCTCCTGTACGCTAAGATGGTGGCTCACAGTAATTGATCTCCTGAAGTGAAACCACCCTCTCATTCCTCGGGCAGATCAAACTTAGTCATGACTGATTATTGCCTTTAGGCACTAGTGAGATTTGGTTTACTAACAATTTGTCTGGAGTTTTCACAGCTGGTCTCTGAACAACATCACCTCACAGTTTTCCTCTTGCACCCATTCCTACCAGAGTTTGGTATCAAGGTTATGCTGTCCTTTAAGTGAGTTGGGGAGCATTTCTATAGAGAATTTGTACTTTAAAAGTTCAGTGGAACTCACTGGCTGGGGCTGATGTTTTCTTTGTTATTCTGATTGCTGATTCTCTATAAGGGTTGTAAGACTGTTCAGATTTTCTATCTCCTCTTGGGTCAGTTTGATTCAGTTCTGTTTTTCTAGAAATGTACTAGCCCAAAGTTCTTCATATCATCCTTTTAATCTACGTAGTGTCTATGGCTGTGTTTGCTTTTAAGTCCTTATTATTACTTACGTATTTTCCTCTCTCCCTCTCTCAATCTTTCCAGAGGTTTGCTGTTTTTATTAATCTTGTCCAAGAACCAATTTTTGGCTTTACTGATTGTCTCTATCATATGTGTGTTTCCTATTTCATTAATATCTACTCTTTATATTTCTTCTCCTCTCCTTTGTTTTGGGTTTATTCAATTATTCAGGTAGATGATTAGCTAATTAATTTTCAGCCTTTCTTAAAAGAAACACACACAGGACATTATTATTATTTTAAACAGTTGTGGCTGCCGTGAAAACAGGAGTCCTCAAACTATAAGAAACACAATTCACAAGGGGCTCAGCTGATATGCTCCAAATCGATCATGGCCTTCATGCCATGGCCACAGTTCTTCGGGTCAAGGACTCCACGCTGGTGTTACTGAGCCAGTCAGGTGCCCAGTGATGGAGGATGTTCCCACCCAGCCTTCTGTCACTATCTTCACTAAACGTCAGAGCTGCGCCCATCTGATGGCTCCCTCAGCCCCCTCCCCATGGTCTCCCAATTTATTTCCAGTAATAATAGTATCTATTCATTGTCACCTAATACCATCTAATAAAACCCTTGTACATTTAATCCCATCTGCATCATGAATGAACTTGGAAAACATCACGCTAACTGAAAGAAGCCAGATATGAGAAGCCCCCTATTACATGACTCTATTCTATGAAATGTTTCCAGAATAGGGAAATCCGTAGAGACAGAAAGGAGCTTAGTGGTTGCCAGTGGGGGAGGGATTGATAATAGGTGTGGGGTTTCTTTTTGGAATGATGAAAATTTTCTGAAATTAGATATTGGTGATGATTGCATAACATTGTGAATTTATTAAATGTCACTGAATTGTACATTTTAAAATGGTTAAAATGGTGAAGTTTATGTTAGTGAATTTTACCTTAATAAAAGCTTTTAAATAAAAAAATACAAGCAATTTTTAAAAGTAAAGATGCTGGGCCCCTTCCATCTCCTTTCATCAGTGTGGCCACCTTCCTACAGTGCTGTCTGTGGCCTAGGAACACCGTGGCCCTGTCCTGTCCCCTTTCTGCAGCCAAAGGGCCTGTTCAAATTGCGACCTTAACGGCGTCACAACCCCACCTGCATCCCTTCCAGGGCTCTCTGTGGCTGCCACTTAGCCGCCAGCCTTGCCGTCCACAAGTCCGCACACGTGCTATATGCTGTCCCTGCCTGGACAACTCGGTCCACACCTCAGGTCTCAGCCAGAAGCTGCATCATCATAACAGCTGCTTCTCCGGCACAGCGTCCGGACATTCTTAGGGTGCATTTATTTGTGACTCTTTCACCTGTTTCCCTGGCTAGAAGGGAAGCCCATGAGGAAGAGAACGAGGTCTGTGCTCCTCCCTGCTGTCCTCTGCTGTGACCTGATGCTGGGTGACAAGTAGCAAAACTCCTTGCTAAAGACCATTCCTACTCCCTGTGCCCAGCACACTGCCCTGTCCTGCCTACCCCAACTCCAGAAGTGCTCCTGGTCCCTCCCTCCTCTCTGCCCTGGCCCAGCATGGAGGGCTGCTCCCTGTCCCTTCTCCTCAGCAGCCAGAGCCTTTTGTCCAAAGCACAGCTCCTACCACATCACTCTCCCTGTGACTTTCAAAATCCAAGCTCCCTGACCAGCCTGGGAGATCTGTGGTCAGCTGGCCTCCTCTCCAGCCCCCACTGCCCAGCTGGTGACTCCGGGGCTCCTACTGGCCTGCGCTAGACTCTCTCACTGCCCCTCCCCACCCCCACCTTTTCAGTTAGTTTCTCCATCCCTGGGTTGGTCCACCTGGACACCACTGACATTTGGAGGCAGGGGATTCTTCATTGTTTGGCAGCATCCTTCTAGATGCCGGCAAATCTCACAGTACTTCTCCGCTGTGACAACCAGGTCTGTTTCCAGATCTAGCAAATGTCCCCTGGAGGGCAGAGTCGCCCGCACTGAGAACCACTGCTTGGGTCCTGGTAGTTCCCAAATCCATACAGATTTCTCTCCTGAGTTTCATACCTGGGGATCTGGACATTGTTTCTGGACATTTTCCCCTGGAGAAACGGGATTTTTATAAAGACCGATGGGAGGAAGTTGACAAATTTGTAACAAAGTTAATCTGAAAGAGCGAACAAATAAAATGATGAGAAATAGAACATGGAAAAGAGCAATGAAAGAATAGTCCTAACAAGATAAAATGGCAGTAGACCATGTTGTTTCCGTACCCTTCCAGAGAAATTCTAGGGGGGTTGGTGCAAATGTAAAGTGACATCCCCAGGACAGCAGCCAGGATGTCGTAAGCTCAAGTGTGACACCAGGTCCAGAAGCCTCTGCACAGCGCGTCATGGGCTGACCCACGGACTGCACCGCACAGCCAGGGGCTGAGAACCACCAACTTAAAGGAAGAAGCTGCCAAGTTGGACTGCAGAAGAATTTGAAATTCTTTTAAGGCAGAAGCAAAAAAAGCACTCAAAGCCTAATATATATTTTTAAATAACCCATCATAAACAAAGTAAATAAGCACATTTGGAAAATATTATTGATGCATAAGACAAGGGATGAATATTCTTGCTATCCAAAGAGCTCTTTCAGATCAATAATAAAAAGATTAACAATTTCACTGAAAATAGGCAAAGGACATGAAAAGTTGCTTCACAGAGAAGGACAAACATAAACATGAAGAACCTACAATGACATAAGGCAGAGCCCCAGGTGGGCAAAGGCCTGGACGTACCACGGCACCCGATGGGGTCACCAGGGGACCAGGACCTGGACTGAGGGTCAGTCATGACCCTGCCACGTTGAGCTGTGTGGCCGCGGGCATGGTCCTTAATATCAGCTCCATCATCTGTCAAGGAGAGGACAGTCTGTCCTGTGTGGTCAGCACAATTATTAAATGATTGCACTTAACAGAGTCAAACAAACAGCAAGAGCTTGAGAAATGGTAGCTATTGTTCTTTTTATTGATATATTTTTACATAAAAGATTTGGATATTCATGAAACTGTTCATCATGAGGAAGACACTGGGGGTGGGTGGACTTTAAACTTGCTTCCTTTCTGTACTGTATTGACAACAGATGTTTTCTATGTGAAAATGTAAGGAACTAAGACACATGCGTGAAAGGAATAAACCACCAGGAGAGCGCGGCCGAAAGGAAAGGGCGTGTGTGAGCACACAGGCCAGGAGAAGAGATGTTAAGGTTTGTGGGAAGGAAAGACTAGTCAATAAATGCTTTTGAAATCATCGGCTTTCAACCTGGAGGAACATACAATTCTCGTATTCAGAGTAACCGGTAGAGGCCCTCGGAGGGCCGGGTTCCAGAAACCACCATAAACGGACTATCACAATACAGCGAGTCGAACAAAGGCTGTGGTCTCCCAGTGCATATTGAAGTTATGTTTACACTGCACTGTAGTTTATTAAGTGTGCAACAGCATTATGTCTAAAAAAAGAAGTGATGCATATCCCTTCATTAAAAAGGACTTACGCGCCAAGAAATACTAACCATCAACTCAGCCTGCAGTGAATCACAATCTGTTTTCTGGGGGTGGGTCTTGCCTCCATGGTCAGGGTGCTGGGCACTGAAGGCTGGGGTCCAGGGAAGTTTCCTAAAATAAGATGACAGCGAAACTTGCGGCATCGATTCTTCCCCTCACGAATGACTTCCCTGTAGCAGGCGATGCTGTTTGATAGCATTTTACCCACAGTGGGACTTCATCCTCTCAACTCTGCTGCTGCTTCAACAACTATCACATAAAACGATATTCTAAATTCTTTGTCATTTCAATAGTCTTCACGGCATCTTCACCAGGGGTACTTTCCCTCTCCAGAAAGCACTGTCTTTGTTCAGCCACAAGAAGCAGCCCCTCAGCCGCAGACAGCCTACCACGAGCCTGCGCACCTCCGGCCGCTCCTGATCCTGGTTCTCTTGTTTCCACCACACCCGCAGCTGTGAAATCTACTGAAGGCCTGAACTCCTCAGAGTCCGTTTCTTCCCAACTCTTGTTTATCATGGCATTTTGGCCTCTTCCCATGAATTCAGAGTGTTTTTAATGGCATCTAGAATGATGAATCCTTTCCAGAAGGTTTTCAATTTACTTTGCCCAGATCCATCAGAGGAATCACTACGGCCTTACGCAATGTATTTCTTAAACTCTAAGACTTGGAAGTGGGAAGTACTCCTTGACCCACGGGCTGCAGAATGCAGGGTATGTTAGCAGGCATGAAAACATTCATCTCATCGTGCGCCTCCATCAGAGCTCTTGGGGACCAGGTACAGAGTCACGGAGCAGGCATATTTTGAAAGGAACCCTTTTTCCTGAGCAGGAGGTCTCAACAGTGGGCTTCCAGTGTTCAGCAAACCACACTGTCATCCAGGCCTCGCTCCATTTACAGACCACAGGCAGAGATGGAGCACGACTCTCAAGGGCCCAGGGATTTTCAGAAAGGTCAACGAGCACCAGCTCCCACTGCAAGCCACCAGGTACTTTAGCTGCTGACAAGAGAGTCAGCCTGACCCCTGAAGCTTTGAAGCCAGGCACTGACTCCTCTCTCGCTCTGACAGTCCTAGATGGCATCTTCTTCCAGCAGAGGCTGTTCTGTCGACACTGAAAATCTGTTTAGTGTTGCCGTCTTCATGAATGATCTCGACCACACCTCGTGGGTAACCGGCTGCTTCCACCTGCCCTCATGTCATGGAGGTGGCGTCTCTCCTTAAACGTCAGGAATCCACCTTTGCTGACTTCAGACTTTTCTTCCGTAGCCTCCTCACCTCCTCAGGCTGTGCAGAACAGAAGAGTCAGGGCCTTGCTCTGGGTGAGGCTGTGCTGGCTGATGCTCCATCCAGACGACCAACACTTTCTCCATGTCAGCAGGGAGGCTGCTTCACTTTCTTATCACTGTGTGCTCAAAGGAACGGTACCTGTGACGTCCTTTAACAACGCTGCCTTTGCATTCACAACGAGGCTACTGTTTGGTGCAGGAGGCCTGGCTTCCGACAGGCCTTCCTCACTCAGCTGAATTCTTCCTAGCAGCTGATTTAAAGTGAGGGCCCTGCAAGTCTTCCTTCCGCTGGAGCACTGAGAGGCCACTGAGGGCTTACTGACTGGCCCAATTTCAGAACTGCTGTGCCTCAGGGAACAGGGTGGTCTGAGGAGGGGAGAGAGCCGGGGACCAGCCATGCGACAGAGCAGTCAGAACACACACTTGCCGGGTAAGTTCGCCATCTTACACGGCGTGGGTCTCGCGCCCCAAGCACAGTAGTAACTTCAAAGGTCAGTGGTCACAGATCACCATACCAAATAGGATAATGAAGAATTTTGCAATATTGCGAGAATTACCAAAATGTGACACAGAGGCAAGAAGTGAGCAGATGCTGCTGGAAGAATGGTCCCGACAGACCTGCTGAAGCAGGGTCCCCACAGACCTTCGGTCCGTAAAACACGCAGTGTCTGCAAAGCACAATAAAGCCAAATACAATCAAACAAGCATGCTTGAGTATTTTAATAAAACCGTTACAAGAAAAAAAAGAGAGAAACCAGTGAAAAAATGAGTACACAAGCCACAAATTAAAATAATAATAAATGGCTAATTAAAGCAAAAGTAGTAACAATGTCTTGGGGTATAAACTGCAGGGAGTAAAATGTATGACAGTATCACAAAGGTTTGGGGGAGTGGAATTATCCTGCTGTCAAGTTCTCATGTGAGATGTAAGATATTATATACGTAACAGGGTACAATGTAATATTACATGAAGGTGGACTGTGCTGAATGGAAGATGCATATTCATATTGTAAACCCTGGAGCAATCTCTAAACAACAAAGGGTACAGCTAATAAGCCAACTGAGGAGATAGAATGGATTTAATAGGAAAGAAAGCAGAAAAAAAGAAACAAAGGAACGAAGAACAGATGAGATAGAGAGAAAGTAAGTAGCAAAACTGGCCAATTTAAATTTCGGAAAATGGGCTGCTACCAGGTTGGAGGCAGAAAATGAGCCTGGGACATTTTGACGTGCCATAAAGTAAGACGTGCTCACGAAGGACAAGACATGCCAAAAGGAGACCGAAGCAACCTTGAAAGAGGGCCCACCACGTCCAATGTTTGACATTTTCGGCACCCACGCAAATAATAGTAAGATTACAACCCACTGAATCAAATAGGAAATTGTGAGTCCATATGCCTACAAATAAGTTCAAAGTGTGGTGAAGGATGGGATCTTCACACAGTCTCCAAGTGCTTTTCCATAGAATATTCATGAATTTCAACGGGAAAACGGAGACTGCCGTGGGAGAGGCTTACAGACACCATCGTGATCAAATGACTAAAGGTCGCCTTGTCAGTACGTGGACCAAATCCGATTCGCCGGCCACCTGACGGGACATGCTGGGAACACGGTCCCCCTTCCGTGGCATTCCTGTCAAAGATGCACAACCTGCATCTAACCCAGAAGACACGGACAAATCCAAAGAGAGGGCCTTCTACAAGCAAACTGACCTGTAGTCTTCGGAAGTGAAAACCAAGGAGACACAACTGTATCGGATTGAAGATGATTGAAAACACAGGACCACTAGATGCAACAGGGTACCGAGCTGGACCCACGTGCTTCGGTGAGTGGGGCTGGACGGAGGCAAATGCCGCATGGGGTCTACGGGAGCAGAGCAGCACTGTCCTGGTGCTGGTCACACAGGAGGACGTCCTTGGAGGGACAACGGAGCATCAAGCTGGCTATCCTCAAATGGTTTAGAGAAGCAAGGCTCTTTGTCCTGTCCTGCAGCTCTCCTGAAAGTGTGAGATTCTACCTGGCATCTTTGGCTTAACATATATTTTTAAATTGTGAGATAACGAAGTGCGTGCTGTATGGTTCCAATTATAGAAAATTCTAGAACGGGAACTGTTCATCTGTACTGACAAGGGCAGATCAGCTCCCCTGGGGCAGGATGACTTCAAAGAGGCCCTGGGAAGTTTTGGGGGGCAGTGAAGGTGCTCTTTAACATCTTGATTGTGGTGGTGGTAGTTACAGGAGTACTTCCATTCGTCAAAATTCATGGAACCCTTAAAATGAGTGCATTTTATGATATGTGAATTATATCTCAACGAAGTTGATTTTAAAAGTTTAAAAAAGCCCACCAGCTTTTTGTTGTTGTTATTAAGTATTTATATGCTCTTTCTAAAACTTATATAAAAATACAAAGGCCCAGGGTGCCTGGGTGGCTCAGTCAGTTAAGCGTCTGACTTCAGCTGGGGTCATGATCCCGGGCTCCTGGGATCAAGCCCCTTGTCGGGCTCCCTGCTCAGTGGAGAGTCTGCTTCTCCCTCCACCCCTGCCCCTCCCCTCTGCTCATGCTCTTGCTTGTTCTGTCTCTCAAATGAATAAATAAAAAATCTTAAAAAAATAATTCAAAGGCCCTAGGATAGCTAAAATAGTTAAAGAATCATCTTTAAGAATAAGAACAATTTGGAGTATTTATACCACATGTGATTTTGATACTCAAAATGAAGCTACAGTAATAAAAACATAAAGATAGGCAAATAATCATAAATGGAGTCCACATGCACATATCAATTAATGCTCTACAAAGGAACCAAAGCATTTCAGTGGGAGACTCTTCAAATTTTTTTTAAAAATCAAGTAAGTACAGAACTACTGAAAGCCCACACTGGACAGGAATGTCCTCTACGTCCCTCTTTACTCAAGCATTCATTGAAAATGGATCACACACCAAAATATAAAATCTGAAACGATAATGCTTTAGAAGAAAATGGCAAATGATCTTCCCAACCTCGGAGTGGGACAGAGAAAATACCTCTCCCCCACCCAGAAGAGACATTGGACTTGCCCAAAATTATAAACTTCTGCTCTTAAGAAAATGAACACAAAGTATCAGACTGAGAGAAAACATTTAAATACTTCTGACAAGGACCTGTATGTACAATACACAAAGAACTCCTATGCTCCGTAATGGAAAGATAGTCCAATTAAAAAATACACAAAAGGCCGAATACTTTACAAACGAAGATCTACACATGGACAAGAAGTGTCTGAAAAGGTGCTCATTATTAGCCATCGGGAATGCAAATAAAAACCACAATGCCACTACGCGCCCACCAGAGTAGGCAAAATTAAAGATGGGAAGCACTTAGTATTAGCGGGGACACAAGCAGAGCTGTCTCACACATGACTGGTGTGGAACGGCATCCAGGGCTTATTCCCCGGACAAACAAAATCACATGCGCACAAACAGTCTGTACCAGAATGCTCACAGGTGCTTTACTGATAATAGCCCCAACTAGAGACACAAATGTTCGTGCAATGGGGGATGGGTAAACAAATTTGGCATATCCTTACTATGGAATTCGCTTCGACAGAAACCAATGCGAGCCAAAAAAAAAAAAAGACTGAGCAAGAGAAGCTAGGACAGAGTCATCTACAGCATGGTTCTGTTTATATGAAGTTCCACAAAAGGAAAAAACAAACCTATGGTGAAAGAAACCCAGGGGCGCCTGGGTGGCTCAGCTGGTTAAGCGACTGCCTTCGGCTCAGGTCATGATCCTGGAGTCCCGGGATCGAGTCCCGCATCGGGCTCCCTGCTCAGTGGGGAGCCTGCTTCTCCCTCTACCTGCCGCTCCCCCTGCTTGTGTTTTCTCTCTCTCTGTCAAATAAATAAATAAAATCGTAAAAAAAAGAAAAAAAAATAGTATGATGTCGGGTGCCTGGGTGGCTCAGCTGGTTAAGCGACTGCCTTCGGCTCAGGTCATGATCCTGGAGTCCCAGGATCGAGTCCCACATTGGGCTCCCTGCTCAGCAGGAGGTCTGCTTCTCCCTCTGACCCTCTTTCCTCTCGTGCTGTCTCTCATTCTCTCTCTCTCAAATAAATAAATAAAATCTTTAAAAAAAAAAAGAAAAAGAAAAAGAAAAAAGAAACCTGAACAGGAGATGCCTCTTGGAGACAGGAACCAGCCGGGAAGAACAGAAAGAAACTTCCCGGGTGATAGATGGGAAATGTCCTATTCTCTGGTAAGGGATGGGTTACATGGGCAAAGGTATCTGTCAAAACTCACTGAGTTATACACATAAAATCCATGCATTTCTCCATATGTAAACCATACCTCAATTTTCTAAGTATTAAATTTATAGTTATTTCACACCCTACACAAAACAAATCCCACCCAGATTCAAGAGCTAAACTGAAAAATAAAATACCGGAAAAACTGCTGGAGACTGTTTTTATAATCTGGAAGCAGAGAAGGTTTTTCTAAATACAGTGCACAATCAGCAGTCACAGTCAGATTTTACCGCATAAAAAGCTTAAATTCAGTGGGGTTCAAAGCTACAATACATAAAGAGTTCATACAAATTAGTAAGGGAAACATGAACACTACAATGAAAACTTGCAAAAATTCACATTAGAGGAAAGGCCAATCCGCAATACACAGAGACAGGTTGATCCACCACCGAAGAAGGGTAAAATGTAAGACACTAAGGTATCGTTTTGCTCTGGTTGACTGGAAAGGGTGGAAGCATGACAACGGGGTGTGTGAGGTACCCTCCAATGTACCCTGTCGGAGACAAAGGCTGGCATACATTTTATGGGTGGGTTTTTGGGGATTGCTTCCAGAACGTATGCTGTGGAATGCCCTCTGACCCCTTCTCTAAGAGAAGAACCACACAAGGAGGGCGCACGGAGCTCTTCCTCCCAGCACCGTCAGTCAACATCCACATGCACATCAGCAGGGACTTAACTGCAGCCACTCAAGAGGTCACAGACAGGACAAACGTCCACACAGACGAAGGGAGGCCACGAAGGGGCACCGCTGGTGGGTTTCCTGGTTTCTCTCCAGTTCTCGCGTGTTCTGTTTGGCAGTGAGAGGTGCAGCCGGGGTGACTCTGCTCACATTCTAGCTTAGCTGCCCCCTGGGAGGCCTCAGTCAGAGGGCCTCTCGTCACCCCACCCCACCTCCGAGCCAGAGGCCCACACGGCTACCTGCAGTTTGTGCCCCGCGAGAGCAGAGACCCCTCCCCCCCGCCCCATCCCCGGGCCCTATCCACAGGGCGGGTTTAGGGACATCAACACCATGGAGCTCTCCAAGAGCAGGTGGCACTGCAGCCCCGGACACGAACGTCAGGCTGCTCAAAGCCAAACCCTGTGGGGGCTTGTTTTAGATGCCCACAACTTGCTGTCCAGTGGGGGGGGCGGGGCCCACTTACCCCACAGGCCAAGTTTCCCACTAGACTGGGTCCTGATTCAACAGATGGCTGTTTGCACACCTAGCACCTGACCCAGGGCACAGGATTAGTTGCCTGCAAGGTAACGAGCTCAGAACCCAAGCGGGGGGCTGCTGGGGGCAGGGCCACACAGGGCTGGTGGGGTCCGCAAGGCCTGAAATCCAAGCTCCAGGTAGACCGCCTGCCACCCTACCCACTGCCTCTGGGACAAGGCACCCTATGGGCCCGCTCCCCTAGCACAGCCCCCACTCTAAGGCACTACCCAGAGGAGAAAGACCACAGGCCTGGGGAGCCGAGGCAGAGCCCTCCTGGAGGAAGGGGCGTCGCCCTTCTGTAGGATCAGCCCCGCCTCTTTCCCACTTGGTCACAGACGCTCACGCACGCTCAGGCCTGAGTCTCAAGGGCCCGAAGGGGAGGCATCCTGCCTGGACTATTTACAAAGTGCAGAGAGCTGTTACAGATAAATGTCTGACAGTGTCTAACGGAGTGACTTCTTTCCATGAAAAGACCAAGCACTCAGCTGTTTTTTCTTGAGCTTACAGGTGCCCCGGTGAGGGAGGCCAGCCCGGCACAGAACACAGAAGCAGTGTGTCTGGAACTAGGGGTTCCTGCTGAGGGGCAGAGACCACAGCCTGCCGCAGGAAAACAGCCCCCCAGCCTCATCACGTTCAAAAGCAGACCGATTCAGGATTCTGGGGACCTACCTGGTACTGCCCCATCAGCCTCCAGAATGATACCTGGGCCTCAGCGCCTGGTGCCGGCCGTACAAAGACACGCACACGCACACACATGTGGGCAGCACACGCAACATGCATGCACACACAAAGCGACATGCGCAGACTCTCCACGTGTCTGCCTTCGGGTGGGTGCAGGTGGTGTCCCCCGCAGGCGCTGCGGTGGAAGGAAGGCGTGTGCTTCCCAGTCCCCCGGTTCCGGCCCCGGCGCAGGACTGGACCCAGCCCACCGGCCCCCAGGCTGCATGTGAGCCCGTGAGCGCCCCCCAGCCCCAGGCAGCACAGGGGTTCTGCAGAAACCAGTTGAAACATGATACCATAATAAAAACCTCATTTAAAGTACTTTTTTTTTTATTGATTTCATTGAAAACAGAACAAGAAATGGTCTGAGCCAAAAGACTGCTCTTAAAACTGTCAAAAACATTTTAACAGAAAAAAATAAACATGACTGCATCATGAATGTTTTAGAAGAGCCGCACAAAACCCCACTCTGCTACTGCACTAGTTACAGTATTTAAAAAAGTATATGACCTGGCAGCCGTCACACAAAAGGTGATGGCAAATTTATTCCACGACAAGACTAACATTTTAAAAAAAGTTTCTTCCTGCATTTTATTCTAAAATCACTTTGTTCTCTTTATACAGTTGATAGTTTATTTTCACATGGTGAGTAGAAACCACACCAGAATCAGCACCGTTGTCTGTGTTTTGTGTTTTTTATTTGTCCTAATGTTCAATAATGGTAGAAAATAAATCAGTTTATTCATCATCATAGCATGTGGTTTAAAAATCAACAGAAGGTGCCAGCGTCACTGAGCTGGCAGGGCTGGTGCGGGGTCCTCCGTGGGCCGCGGCCCTCCTGCACCCAACAAACCGCTTCCTTGGAAAGAAATGCATTAGAGGTCTGATATATAGGACTAGATATAGGACTTCTTTAAAAAGCAAACCCACGTTTTCTCCAAAGTTAGGGACGGCTCGGCCCTGACCTCTCCTAGGTCGAGGTGGGGACGGCGTCTGCGCAGCGCCCAGGAACTGGCACCTGCCACGCAGGCCTCGGGCAGGCAGGTCTAACGGAGCAGCTTGCGGGTGACTGTGCCTTCGGTGGGTGCCACGCGGGGGGCCTGGGCCCACAGGACTTCACCAACAAGCCCCACAGTGGAACGGGAACCAGGGGAGCAGAAGGGGAATGAGAAACGTGGAAACGACAAAACCATCATCAGAAACTCACAAGGTCACGCCAGCGCCGAATCCCAGAGTGTTCCAAAGCGCCCGCCCCCAGCCCACGGGCCGCCACGCCGGGGCCTCGCAGCTGCGGCCCACATCCCTGCAGCCCCAGGTCGGGGCCTTCGGGCACCCGCTTCTCCTTCCTCTCCAACCGCAGTGTGAGCAGCACCGACGCTCGGTGCCCCGGCCGGCTGCCACTCATAGGGGGTCGGCGGCGAAGGAGCTGGTGTCAGGCAGGCCGTTCTCCTGGCCCTCCTGGGTGGCGCTGGCCTGCCGATGTGCCAGGGCCATGCTGGAGTGCCGGCATTTGGGGGAGCCACACCGGCAGCTGAACAGCTTGCCCTTGATGTCCCAGAAGCGCTCCCCATAGTCAAACCTAGGGAGAGAGGAGAGCTGAGGGCGGCACCCAGGCCCCACACCGCCTGGGAGCAGGGTGGACCCAGCCTGAGCAGAGCCATCCGTCCCAGCTCAGAGCTGTGGGAACACAGACAACCACTGAGGATAAGCCTGCGTTGAGCAGCACATGTCCGCACCCCAGAAGGTCCCCAAACCCAGCCAGCCCCTGGGGACCGTGGCGCCTACCCCAGCTGCTCCCCAGCCTCAATCAGGCGGGTGCTGAAGAAGGCAATCCTGGGAAACCGCAGGTCCTGGTGTGACATGAACACACGCACAGGCACGAGGTTGGGCTCGCAGTGGTGGTTGATGAAGCGGCTGACGTTCCCGTAGAACCGAGCATCGATGCAGTATACCTCGCCATCCTAGCGGGCGGGAAGGAGAGCAGGGAGCTCGAGCAGGCGTCTGTAGACCTCAGGCAGAAACACGACCCCAGAGCAGGGGCACGACAGGCCTCAGTGCTGCAGGGAGGCTGCCCACTCACACCACTAGTCTGGCTGCACGAGCCAGACACGGGCCATCTGATGCTCGGACGCCACCAGGAGCAGGAGGAAGGGAGCAGGGCTGCAGGGACCACGGGGCGGGGCAGGAAGCCAGCGTGCGGTGGGGGGTAGCTCCTCGGGGACTTGGTGATGGAGGAGCAGCAGATCCCAAGGAGCGGCTGGGAGACATGGAGTGTGCGGGCAGGTGCTACAGAGGGACGGAAGCAGCACTCGGGCCGAGGGCTGCCAGGTGGCTCCTGAGAGGTGGTTACAACCACAGGACAGGAACACCGCCATGTCCTGCTAACCCAGGGGCACAGAGAGGAGCCAGTGCCTAGGGAGTCCCAGGACCCCGCCCCAGCACTGCTCCCGGGATTACGATACGCAACGCTGCAGCAGGGACACTGAGCTGACAGTGAGAAAGGGTGGTTGGCTTGGGGGCCTGACCTCACCACAGGAACCCTTTAAGTAGCAGAGTCTTCTCTGGAAAGACCCAGAGCACTAAGGCCTGAAGTCGAGGGGCCACATGGTGAGCAATGTGCATGGCCTGGGACAGCCATCGAAGTAGCGGGCATCTGCCCTGGGACGCAAGGAGCCGAGTCCTACAACCCCTCAACAGGCTGCAGGCACTTCTCCCCAGAGCAACCCCTCCTGCCCGCCCCTGGAGGCCTGAGCAGAGAGCCCGCTCACACCATGTCTGCCCCTCACAGTGGACAGCCAGTGAGCAGGGATCTTCTCACACGCCTATGTTTGTGGGAACTTACTACATCAGCCACAGGAACCGAGCACCAAGTCTGGGAGGAAGACCAGATATACAAGGAGGGGAAGGGGGCCTTCCAGGTGTGTGTCCTGTGGAGGGCAAAGCATTTACCAGAAGCCAAAGGATCCTCAGTGGTCAAAGGAAGACAAAATGGTGACAAAAACGGGTGGTCTCTGACAACCTTCCCACAAAACCAAAGGCGTATGTGCCCCTGATCCAGCAATCCTGGCTCCTGGCAGATCCCAAAGACATGCCAAACTCCAAAATGACTCACGTGGCACAGATTTTGGCCTCTGCCTCTAGATGTTATGGACTAAATGTGCAGGTGGCCCCACCCTGCAGGAAGCAGCTCCCCTCCTGTAAACAGCCCAAGAAACTGACCAGCACTGGAGGGCACGCAGCCTGGACGTGCGGGGCCCACAGGGAAGACCCTCGTGCAGAATCAAGAGTGAGTAGCGAGAACCCATGACTGCAGGGCACAATGGGGCTCAGACTGTGTGTGCAAGTCCCTGCCTGAGCCCAAGTCAGGATGGATGCCGGGGATGCTGGGGCGGGCAGGTGGACGCCGCCACCCTGACAGAGGCAGAACCCACGCTCAAGCCCAGCCAGCCGGTCGAACGAAGCACACGACACACTTCGGAGGCAGGCTGGAGCTGCCGACACATCAACGCGGACACAGGCAAAGAACCAAGGAGATGGACACATTCTAAAGAGAAAAGAAAATCAACAGAGTTCAGCCCTGAGGCGACCCAGATGCTGCGCTAACAGACAAAGACACTGCAGCCCCCATCAGGCGGTCCCCGACAACGTAAGACAGAGCACGTCTCTCCGTGAGTGAATATCTCAGAGACATGGAAACAACAAGAAAGAATCAAGTGGAAATCCTCAGTGCAAGCTCCCATCGCACCGCCCCCCGGCTGTCAAACCCAGCATGGGAGGGCTGGGCACAGCCTCAGGGACCTGAGGGAGGGCGAGTGCCCCACAAAGTGGTGCCTCGCGTGCAGAATGGGTCCTGGAGATGCCACCGCAAGTCACAGCAAAGGCTGAGATCAACCTGAACATCCCCAAAACAACGAGAATGATGTGCACATACTCCCAATATGCGACCCCTGAGCCACGGGAGCGCCTCAGAAACGGGGGCGGGCGGTAACCACCTTTTCTGTAAGAAGGGCGAGGAAGTAAGAAACACACATGGACACTTTGTGTTTCTACAAAGGATTACCTGTGGGGTAACACAGAACACGCAAGACTTTCTGAATATGACCTTTTCGGGTAGGGTCTACTTTTGAAGCACATAAATATTTTACATAACTAAAAAATAAAATCGAAAATTCTAGGATTTATTATTTATTTTAAAGCACTTTCTACCCCCAACATGGGGCCCAAACTCACAACCTCAAGATCAAGACCCTCACGCTCCACCAACTGAGCCAGCTGGGCACCCCTAAAATTCTAGAATTTGAAACAAACTAAGACAAATAAACACACCTAAACTAGGGGCCCACCCACACTGAGAAACGCTGCACCAAGCGCTGCATGGCTGGTGCTCGGCGTCCTGGGTGGGCACATTCTAGGCAAAGACCTGGCACGCACACTCTTGGGGTGCGACGCCCCTCCAAAACTGCAGACACCACTGGGAACCAGCGCCTTTACGGGTGGGATGCAAGCATGAAAGCAAAATTAGTCCAGAGTCAATGACATCCTGAGGGCGGGCAGCACCCGGTGTCCTGACTCGGTATCCAAAAATCTCCTCCACTGCAAGGACCCGGGCAGCTCAGAGAAGTCTGAGGCCGAATGTGGGGAGCCGGACACAGCAAAGCCGAGGGAGGCGAGGCCAGTGCGAACAGGCCCCACTGGGCACCGATGCTGACAACAACTGGTCAGAACACTCAGTACAAAAAAATCAGGAGCTGTTAACACGTCAGAGAGAAAGGAAAACAAGGCCCAGATCCCTTTACCACCAGTCACTCCTGCTCCAACCCTTCCTCAGTGGCAAGAACGTGTGTTGGTCTTGCCTGTCCCTGAGGGGTCACCGGAAAGCCCAGGTCCGGGTGGGGAAGATTTTTCTTTCCAACAGAAGAATCTGTTACGAAACGTGAAAGGTGAAATGCCCCTCAGGGAGGCCTAGGCATCAGGAGAAGGGCGGGCAGCCGAGGCTCACCTACTCCGGACCTGGGAGAAGCAGACCCTGCAGGTCCTCTGGGATGCCTCCACCCTCACCCCATCTGCAGAAAACACTAGAGACAGAGAAAGGGACGCGGTCCCCAACAGCACACACACGCAGGTTCCTGCAGGACAGCGCCAGGGTCGGATGGCTGCCCTCTGTGAGGAAAAACGGACAGGACGCAGCACCAAGGGGATGGGGGCAAACCAGAGGTGCACACTCTGGGGAAACCGAGGTCAGTCTCGCGAGGCACGACAGTGACCCCTGCGGGCGCACGCCGAGCTTCTCAGGAGCAAAACGGCACGTTTGTGACTGACACCACGTCGTCGGCATGGTAGATGAAACAAAGTGAGATCGGAGGGGTGGTGCGGACGGCTCTCGACCGCACGGGCTGTCGTGACATAAATAAGAAACTGCTCACAGAGGCAAGAAACAGGAATCCCGGAGGAAGTGTCTTCTCCTAACTAACTGAGAGACCACAGGGCAGCCTAAGAGTGAGGAGGCAGGCACCCAGCATGGGTGTGGGGCAGGCTGGTCAGACTCGGGGCAGGATGCGCGAGGGGCACACGGAGGGGCGGGGCGTCCTCAGGGCGAGAAGCACACGGCAGCAGAGGCCCTCATGCCAGGAGTGGACCCCACCACAGCAGAGGCCACAGCCCACCTGGGACCCCTAACGAAAGCAGCATCACCCAAAGCCTGCAGGACACGCGCAGCCCTCCCTCCATGCCGGGGCATAAGCAGCAGGTTCCACGACCCCGTAGGCAGAGAGCACAAAGCTAAGTCCTCTACCCACCAGTCCCTGGGCCCCACAGCCCCCCACACATCATCTGTGCCTTCCTTAGCCTCTTGCATGGCGTCTCTAAGTAGAACTGTTTTTCTGTGGTTTACCCCGAGTTTTTGCTCATCTGCCCACACTCAGCTTAGAGACTCTGTGGGGGCAAGGGACACAGGTATGCAGAGGAACAGGAGGGTTGCCCATCTTTGGAGCAAGCAGCTCTTCCAGACCTGACAGCCACTCAGCGGGGCCAGCATTCATTCATGTCCACATGAACGCTGTACCTTTCCCACAATGAATGACGTGCCTCGGGTCTGTAGAATGTCTCTTCAGATGTGTATGCTGCTTGCCTTTTTGAAGTTTTTCTGATAAAGAAACTACCTGTCCTCGTTCTAAGACAAAAACACTGTGGGAAGGGTGCCCCTGCAAGACTCCCCCACTCACTCCGAGATGCCAAGAGTGCATGCGCACCCTGTTAACCAGGGCAGATTCAGGCAAAGGAGGCTGGAAGGAGGGTATTCAGAAGGTTCTAGAACAGCAAGGAGAGGTCTGTGTGAGCACAGAGCCAGAGCCCAGGCCAGTCCAGGCCAGAGAGAAGGCAGGCAGCTTGGCAACAGCTGGTCAGATCCCGGAAACATTCTGAAGGTAGAGCCAGAAAGTCTCCCGATGCCTTCGACGGCAGGTGGGGAGGGAGCGAGCAGTGGGCACACGGGCCCCGTGGGCACAGGCACGACCACGCGATGGGGACACAAAGTCTGAGCTGGAGCGAACCCTGGGAAGCTCTGGTGTACTTGTGGCCCTTCATGCGCCAGAATGAACGAGCCACAGAAGCAGGCCGCAGGGAGCGGCATGTGGGGCCCAGCCTGGTGGGGTCGGACTGAGGGCAGACTGGAAGGGCCGGAGTCAGGGGGTGGGCAGCCGCGGGCTGTCGGCATGAGAGAGGGGCCTGCTGAACAGCTTCCCCACGAGGGGCCGGGGTCTGCCAGGGCAGGCTGGCTCCACGCCCAGACACCAGCCAACGGGAGAAGATTCGATGCTGTTCAGACGCCAACACCCCTAAGTGGTTCAAGAGATTGGACATAATCCCAGGCAAATCCCAGCAGCCTCTTTTTGTAGGAACACCCTGGTTCTAAAATGTATATGGAAATGCAGAGTACTCCAGAGAGCTACAAGGACCTTTGAAAAGGAACTACCTGGCTTCAAGATTCCCTCTGAGTCAAGAGGAGTGAAGACACAGTGTACTGGTTTGAGGGTCAGCAAACAAATCAAAGGAACAAAACACAGTCCAGGCACAGGCCTACGTTCGACGGTCCAGGCAGAGGCTTTTCCAGCCAACGTCCAGCCAGCACTGGAATCACCGTATATTCACAGGGACAAAGAGGAGTCTCGAGCCTTATCTCAAACCACACACACAGAAGATGGATTGTGGATCTAAAAGCTAAAAATATGAAAATCCTAGAGAAAGGAGAAAATCTTCACAACCTTGTGGGAGACAAAGAATTCTTAGGACACAAAAAGCACTAAACGATAAAAAAATTTTCTGTTCTACGGAGGACATTGTTAAGAAAATGAACCATCGAGGCACTGGCTGGGAGAAAAAGACACAGGTGTGTCTGAGAAAGGCCGTGAATCAGGAAACCTAAGGAATCCTTACAACTCAGGAAGAAGGTAGTAGCCCAATTAAACAATGGGCAATAAATTTTAAAAATTCCTGCACAAAAGAAGAGATAAGAGACCAACTGGGAGCACGTGAAAAGATGCTCACATCGATAATCATCAAGAAAATGGGGCGCCTGGCTGGCTTAGTCAGAACAGCATGTGACTCTTGATGTCGGGGTTGTGAGTTCGAGCCCCATGTTGGGTGTACAGAATACTTACAAATAAATTCTTTGAAAAAAAAAATCATCAAGAAAGTACACATTAAAATTAGAATGTCTGAAATTCTCATTTGTTGCTGGAGGAAATGTAAAGTGGTATAACCACTTTGGGAAACTGCTTGCTGTTTCTTTTAAAGTTATTAAATATACACTTTAACCCAAGAGCAGTCATCCCACTGCCAGGAATTACCCAGGAGAAACGAAAACTCACACCCACAAAAAACAAGCTCATAGCAGGTTTACTCCTAACAGCAAAACCTGGAAACATCCAGGTCCATCCCCAGGTGGTAGCACAAAGCAGCATGGCCACTGGTGGGTCAGGGGACCCGCCACCACCTGGGTGGATCGAAAAAGCCAGACACAGGGGAGTACATGCCCTGGCCCCACTTAAAGGAAAAACCCAGCCGCGGAGACAGATGGCGGCTCCATGGCCAACGAGGGTGGGGGTGCCGTGGGGCAGAGGAAGTGCTCCAATCTTGCTCCTGGTGCTGATCAGACCGTACACACATTTGTCAAAACTAAAATCACACGCTTAAAGTTCACTGAACGTCAATTAATTATAATAAAATTGACCCAAAAAGTAAGATGATCAAAAACCTATCAGATAAAAAAACCCAACAGAAGATCTACAGGATCGCACGTAGGGTACCACGGAACCTTAGTGGGGGCAACTGAAGATGACAAACAAGCAGAGGGATACACCATGTTCATCACCTGGAAAAGCAGGTGGCAGAAACCCCAGTGACCCCTAGTGGGCTCGTGGGTTCGATGTTGCCCTAAGTTGTACAACTTACACAGAAACTGAAAGAGACCAAGAAGAGCGAGACATCCCTCAAGACCCCAAGGTAAGAGGACGTAAGGTTAGGACGGTTAACATGGCGTCAGCAGACAGGACAGAGGGGAGCCCCGGGCACACAAGGACACCTGCGTTATGACAAATCCATGCTGCGGGGCAGTGGGAAAGAGGACGATCTTCTCAACAAATGGTCCTGAGTCACACAGAGTCATCAACGTGGGGAAAAAGCTGGACCCTGCAGCAAAACGCCTACACGTGGAGGCCGAGTGTAACTTCTGCAGACGCCCCACATGTGTCTCTGTATGGTCTTGGCCGTAAAAAGCCTGGCTTCACTTGGGACGTTACCAACACCCACAGTATGGAGGAAGAGGCAGAGAAATTGGACTACAATAAAAATAAGAACTTCCGTTCATTGAAACATCACCAGGAACTCAACAAGCCACAGAGGGAATACATCTGCGAGACTCAAATGTCACAGAAGAGCAGTTACCCCAGAACCTGTAAAGGACAGCCACAGACCAGGAAAGGCAATCAGCTCCGGAGACACGGATGGAGTGAAGACCAGGCAGGCGGTCCAGAGGGGACCCGGGGGCAGGGGCGCAGCAGCACCTGAGCACTGCGACCACCCAGGACACAGCTTTCTCCGCCCCGGAACGTGGCTTTCTGAGAGCCGACTGCAGGGGCAGGTCTGGGGGGTGGGGGGGCACAGCGGGAAGGGCAGCTACTCCGGGCTCTGGCGGCTATGGTTAGACGAGAGCCCTGGGTCCCCACTTCCACCTTGACCGTGCTCCCGGACGTTCTTAACCAGGCAAGTCATGAACTAAGAGCAGCGCGGGCACCAGGGTAGGGTGAGGATGGCGTGAGGCAGCTTCCAAACGTCCCCCGGAAACCCCGGTCCTGGGGTGAGGACCAGGGCCCACCCACTGTCCCCACAACCAGGAGGGCAGCTGGGACACACGAGGCTCCCGTTTGTTCGTCACCGTGCACACACGGCCCCTCTGACGGCCGTGGGCTCTAACCCCGGATGAGCAGCTGGGGTTCAGAGGGCTGGCAGGATGCGTCCGGGCTTCACGTCCTCAAACGAGGCAGGCTCCTCGCGGCACGAGCCCTGGGACCTCCCGGGTAAGTGGCCCGACTGCAAGCGCCCTGCGAGCCCTGAGCACACAAGCGCGCCGGTGGGGCCGGCGAGGACACTGGGCCGTTGTGGGCGAGCCTCCTTACCGCTCCCACGCCGCACGGCCGCAACCAGCTCTCTACGCCCCAACCCCTCCAAACGCGTTACCTTGTTGTCAAGATCAAAGAGGTAAGAGTCTTCTTCCCGAACGTCAGCTTCCGAGTCAGAGATGAGCTCCCCGACATACCTGCGGCGGGAGGCAGGGCGCAGGTGAGAACAGCAGGCGGCAGGACCCTCACCCCTGACCACAGGGCAGCCATGGCAGAGCCCACACACACACACCCCCACCCACAAGCTGGCCAAACGTTCTGCAGAATATGCCTGTGACTGAGCTGGGATTTAACTTCAGGTCCCAGAAGATGACGACACAGAAACCCCTTCTCTGACCAGGGATCCAGAATGACACTCCCTGAAAACCACTGAACGGTACCATCTTAAAGGAGCCACGACCTGGTGAGAGGCTAAGTGCAGGTGGAAAGCCAGGGAAGCGGGCGGATGGGTGGAGACAACATGAACTTGGTTTTCAGGGGCACCCACGAGTCCCAGGCATGGACAGGGCCCTGGCAGCCCCTCACTCCACACTGCTGTGCTGTCCCCAAAATGGCAGGGGTAGCCAGCAGCCCTGGGGTGACCCCGGCACGCACTCACTTACTCGCAGACGAAGGTGCCCAGGGGGATATCCTGCAGGGACCGCACGCCCCAGCCCATGTTCTGTGTCCGGTAGAGCTGCAGCCTTGCCCTGGAAAACAGGCCAAGTTCCCCGATGCTCAGCTCACGTCCGGATTACGCCGCCAGCCATGACAGCAAACAGAGCGCAAGATGCTGCCTTCCTATCACGAGCGCGCTTCCCGTGCAATGAAGCCCACGGCCCATCCTCAGGGAGCGGGAGATTGCCTTGGAATTTGGTCCGACTGCCCGTGTCTTCATCTGTAACACGGGGACAGGTCTGGCCAAGCCCCCGGGTGGCAATGAAGAGCAGAAGGGGCTGACACTCTGCTGGCCCCTCAGAGAGGTTGGGGAGCTCTCCCCAGCTCAGAGCCATGGGGACCCACCTGCCCCTTTGTGAGTCCAGAGGCCCTGGGGGAGACGGACAGGTCTGTCCTCCCCCCAGAGAATGTCCTGCCAACAGGGAGACAGGGACATGTGGGCTGGTCAGAAGCACTCTCTGACCGCTGATACTGAGAAACCCTTCGATACCGCGAAACTAGACTGATGTTGTGTGTGAATTTCCCCCCACAACTCAGACGGCCAAAAGAGGTCTTCTAATTCTCAAGCACATGCACAAGAGGAAAAGTTCATGGCCAGGGGACGCTGGAGGAAGGGGTCTGAGCCCAGCCAGTGAAAGGGGTGCTGGCCAGACCTCACCGGACCAAGCACCCCAAGTGACTTAAGAACAAGGCGTCTACACGGTCTGAAGCATTTTATACCAGAGCACGTTCATACTGTTATTGCAGAAACACTCAGAGAACACAGATTATTTCAGAAATGGTTTGAGTATTAAAACAGTTGCCGTGCACGTGTTAACTCGAAGGCAGAGGCAATGCTCGTGAAGAGCCCGTGTCCTGGCCTTTGCCTCCCTGGGCCATGGACAGCCCAGCCCCTTGGCCTCACCGACATCCCAGCTGCTCAGAAGCAGGACTTGTGTTATTTACACGAGCTTGTAACACCACCAGGGGACAAGGGGCTCAAACAAGAGAACGTCTCTACTGCAACACACCCCACCCTTGTCCGTATGAAATACATGCAAATACAGCGAACTTCCCCACAAACCCGAGATCATTTGCAAACTTTGAAAGCAGAGACCCCTGGCATCACCCTGCACTGAAGGGTGTAGAACGCTACCCTCAGGCAGGGGCTGGCAGCCCGTGCTCACCTGAGGCCGTTCTGCACGACGCGGTTCCGGCAGCTTCTCCAGCAGGAACAGGCGTGGTTGCACTCGAAGATCAAGGGCGGCTCCGCCATGTTGAACTCCGGCAGCAGCCGGCCGTCCTGGGGACAGACGTGCAGTCAGGACCGAGCATGGCTCACCATTCACGCTAAATAAACTGACACCAACACAGTTTCACTAACTAAAACGGGTATAAAAACGATGGTTTCCGGTCAAACTTCACACTGGGGGCACCAGTGTCCCGTTACCCATTCGTGCTCTGGACAGGAAGCATCGAACCAGGAGCATACACAGGTTTACGGATCCGTACGCCCTGGTCGCCCTCCCTCCTTCTCCCTGGAACTCGCCCAGCCTCGCCAAGGCCACCGGCCCACAGGCCTCTCCACTTCCTTCAAGGGGTCAGTGCCCCCCGGACCACTGCCCACGCTCACCGCCACGCTGCACTCTCGGCCTTGCAGCCTGCAGGCCCACAACTCTGGCAGCGACCCGGCCACCTGCTTGCCCGTCCTACACCCAGACACGGCAAAGCCGCCGGGCGACAAACCAGGGCCTCGCGGCTGAGTCTGAAGTCCCCGTGGCTTCAGAGGCTGCTCTGAACAGTGAGAACTTCCCTCAAAATGCTCGCTCCCCCAGACCTTCAGCATAGCAGTGCTTCACAGAGAGCACACAGCACTAGAGTGAGGGCCGCAGCCTCTGGCTCAACAGCCACAAACACCCCCCGTGCCATGCCCCTCTGCTCCCACGGTGACTCTGGAGACAACCGTCTGCTGTGGTCTTGTCCCTACCCCAGAACACCCTGGCTCCTGCCCCCACTGACAACCTCTGAACTCCCAACACCAAGGGCATTTAAGCTTCTTCTCTTGGACACCGGCTTCCAGAGCCGCCTCCTTGTCTCCCCAGCTGTCCCAGGCTGGGCTCACAGACAGCCACGCCCAGGCGGCCACAGAGGCTGGCTCCGACCGGTCTGCATTTCCACACCCGCTCACCTGCAGCCCTCCTTCCCAAGGCTGGCGGGCACCAAGGCTGGCTCACCGCCCCAGCATGCCCTGGCCGCAGGCTCACCTTGTCGTACCAGCAGCGCATACTGAGCTGGCCACACATGCAGTTGCTGGAAGAACAGTCATCGATGCACACGCAGTACTACAGGGAGACAGCTCGTCAGGTGGGGGGGCCGTTCTCAGCCGCGCCTCACGACTCTGACACGTGCTCTCAGAAAGCCAGGCCCGCGTGGAAGAGAGGTGACCGGTTCAGACGTCTGCATTCTCAAGGACACCAAGGGGCAAGCAGCCCCTGAGGAAGAGGGCATGTGGGCGGGAGAGGACACCCAGCCACTAAGACACAGAGAGATTGCACGAGGGGCTCTGGACCAAGAGCCCAAAGAAAGGGGAGGAGGCAGGGGTGGTCAGCGACGTGGGGCCGAGGGGCAGGGTTGGTGAAAGAAATCCCGAGGCCGGCACTTGAGGCCAGCCGCTCCATGGGAAGGGCAAGGCCCAGGGCCACAGCCCTGCCCTGAGGGCACACGTCCAACTTCAACGCAAGAGCAGCTCAGAGGCTGGGACGCTCAAGGCAAAGCACAGGCTCCTCTCACTTGCGTGGCCCCCAAACCACCACTCACCGGGGGACGCTAGGCACTGCTCTGGGGCTGGGGACCCAGCACGGGATGCAGGATCCACTTTCAGGAAGGATCTTTATCTGCCTTTCAACTCGTTAGTGGAAGGCGATCACCGTGAGGGAAACGCTGTGGACCCAGGCCCCAGAGGCCCACCGCACCCTGCCATCACTGACCTGCAAATGGGTGATGTTTCTGTCAATGTTCATGGGAGACGTCACGCAGTTCTGAGAAACATACTTGTAGTTGCTGGGGCACGGCTCGCTGTCCACAGCGTTGACACACGGGATGGGGATTCGCTCATAGCCTCGAGCAATGTCTCTGCCACGGGAAAGGGGGGACATTACCTTTCGCCGTGACAAATGACACCCCAACAGGGCAGCCGCCAAGCCCTGGGCCAGGCACTCTGGACTCAGGCCAGGGGATGCCTCAGCTTGGACAGAAGCTTTTGTTTCAAACTCTTCAACCCCCTCTGTCACCCTCTGCCTCAGAACGGTCTTCTCACCTGCTCACCGTCTTCTCCATCGGGACAGGCCTGTCAGGGGCTGCGTCTCGCAGCGCCCGGCTCATCTGCAGCGCATCCCACACCTGGGAGTTGAGGCTTGCACACTGCAGGGGTGTCTCTCCCTCCTTGTTTTTCAAGGTGACATCTGAATCCCGAGAAAGAAAGAGGCTAAAAGGAAAAATGTAAGCCAACAAAACATTCAGACCTTAATTTAAAAGACAGATTTATGACTTCAGAAGGCAAAAATAAAGGGAACACATCATTCATTTTGATATTAACCCTGCTGACCAAGTGCTTCGAGAAAGATCTGCCCTGACTCACCAGGAATACACTACATTACTCCTTTCCCACATTTACGGTCCAAAGTCACCTCAGTTTTCTTGTCAGGAAGCGTGTGTAAAGAACTAGGGATGGTATTTGAGGGTTTTTGGCTTTTCCATTCAAAGGCATGCTCAAAGATGAACAGGGCCAGCACGAGGCGGGTAAAGCACGCCGTGTACACGGTCAGCGCCCTGCAGGCGAGTCAGAACCGGACAGAGAGGGGCAGCACAGTGGTCCTGGGAACTGCCCCGCCGCAGCCTCCCACCACAACCCGCCCAGCTGAGCTGCCGCCAAGGTCCCGGTCTGAACGGGCCTGTGTCCCACATTTCCAGGTGAGGGGGGGGACCTGAGGTTGTGCAGCTGGGCAGGACTGGGTCCTGAGCTTCCACTGAGAGCACAGCGAGGACAGCTCCCCAGGACCCCAACTGCACCCACCCACATGTCTGTGACATAGGGACGGGCTCTGAGTGGCAAGTGGTGAGCACTAACATCTTCATCCCTCCGGAGCGGGGCCTGCCCCCTCCCCCTTGATGGGAGGTGCTGGGTGAGACTCATCCAAGTATCTGGGGAGTTTTCACAATGATCCTCCCTGAACCAGAAATAGCCACGCTGACCTCACAGGTGGAATGGGAGACTCACACCTCCACCTGCTCGGGGAAGGAGCTTCCCTTGGGGGACCTGGGGCACCCGGGAGCCTTGCAGGGACTGCGTGCAGTGGGACCACTCACAGGACACAGGCGTAGCGGTCCTCCCTGGCAGCAATGTGCAGAGGCGAGTCTCCGTGGACGTTCACGGCATGGAGGTCACACCTGGCAGCCAGGAGGATCTCGGCTATGTCCACACAGCCCGAGAACGCAGCCCAGTGCAGGCAGATGTTCTCCTCCTGCGCGGACAGACGGCGCAGCGCACCAAAAGGAGAGCAGAGACCTGGCTGAGTGCTGGGGGTGCTTCCTTTCTTGTTTTGTTTTCATTATAAAAGTAATGTAATTTCAGTACTGAATATTTTAAAAATAGAATAAAAAATCGTCTGGAATTAGACCAATCTAAACACAACACATTAGTAACATAACACTCGGGAGTACTCTGCTTTATCTACTTTTTAAAATCATATTCACTTTGGAACAGAAGTACAATTGCAGGACAGGACAAACCGTGTAAAATTTGACAAAGATAAAAGGTAAGCAAACTTGATTGCATTAAAATTTTACTTCATAAAACCTCTGTAAAACAAAACCTTTAAATCAAAGATCAGAAAAAACCATTTGTGCTGTAAATAAGCTATACGTGACTTACAATAATCAGTTTATTAGCTTGCTACACTGTAATTCTGAAAACAAATGCACAAAACGTATAAAACTTAAAACTTGTGTTAAAGATGAGGAATACACATATAAACAGGGCAACGGGCAGCCTTGCCAGGTGGGAAACAGCCTAAATTAGAACGGTGACGGAACAGCCAACCTACCGCACTGGGGACAAACGAGAAGGCCACTCTGACCCCCACGGGCTGACTGCCCTGTGCCCACTGCAGGTGGACCACTGGGCAGGCCAAGCTCACGGTCGTGACCTACTCAGCCCTTCCTCTACCGAACCTCTAGTTTGCTCCTGTCTTCCTCTAGAATACAAGGCAGTGAATGTTTCAGTCCTTTTCTTTTCCTGACTTGGTCTCAGGGCTTAACCCCTCAGAGGCAGCTTGAACACTGACTGCCCTCCTGGCAGAGTGGGTGCACCACTCAGGGGGCCCCACCCCTCACGAACGCCCAGTATCTCACAGGAGCCAAAGTCAAGCCTGGCTGTCCACTCGGCACCACCGCAGGGGCCTTGGCAGGACCGAGGCAGAGCCCCTCACTGTGCATGCCCCCACTCCACCCCACGTCAGCCCCCGTGGGACTGATGTGCCAGCTACATGACTCTGCCTGCCTCGTTCCTGCCCCCCTCCCACCAGGGAACCCCCTGTAACGCTCCAGTGCTCGCAGATAATCTGCCTCCCAGTCCCACACTCTGAGAGCATCCGATGCTTCCAGCTCAATGAACTAGAGGAAAGAGAAAAGTCAAACTGTGTGGTCCTCTCTGTTAGCAAACAGCAGCTAGCCCCAAGCACAGGCTTCACCGCAGACTCCTCTGGCAGCCTTAGTGTTTTCTGAAAAGCCTGGATTTGCCTGGGGCTTCCTTTCCTGGACGTTGTTCCGAGACGCCTTCTACCCCTCTCGTCTTTCCATTGTCCAGACATTTGCAAGCTCCAGAACAAAATGTGGTTTCCTTAGGGGCCTCTTTTGTCATTCCTTCACCAGAAGGATTATGATTTTATAACCGGAATTACAGGCTGAGACTGTCCCCGTCCACCCAGGCTTCTCTTAGCACAGGAACGTGCGCGCAGTCCCAGACCAGCTGAGGTCTGCCTGCTCTATTACGAGAGGCCTGACCCACACATCTGAAGTGACAGACGGCACTTTGGTTCCGGCAGAGACCGGGCCAGAGGGACCATCTGGATTTACCTCCCTGCCTGAAAGAACCAAACAGTCAAAACGTGTGAAATAATGGTTTTCAGGACACTGGACATCAGGCAATGGAGTACTGTAGGCCTGAGAGCAGAAACAAACAAGGGGGCCTGGGCCCACCTGCTCACTGTCCTGAGATCCAGGCCTCGGAGCAGGGAGGGCACCAGGAGAAGCCCCGAGACAGGAACTGAGAGCCGGTGGCCGAGGCAGCAGAATGTGGAGCTGGGAAAGAGGCCGCTGGAGATCTGGACATTCCCACCTTGGACCTCCAGGAGGACACACCCCAAAGCCGAGGCACGGAAGTCTCAGCGCTAGTGCCCACACAAGAGATGACCAGCACTAGGCTGAGGCCTGCTGGAACCCACGTAACAAACCTAGGAAGCAACACCCAAAGCAGACTATTTCCAAGTAACTTTGCTGCACCCAGAACAAGGCTCAAGACCTTTCCAGGAATACAGAAATTCACAGCAAGGTAAAATTCACAATGTCTGGCACGCAACCTAAGGTTACAAACAAAACTTTTAGACCTGACAAGTACAATGTCTAACAGAAACACACTGGATGAGATTAACAGCATAATAGGTTGTAAAGAAAAGATTACTGAGCTTGAAAACAGCAAAATTTCAATAAAACCAGCAAAACAGCTTTAAAACCAGATAAACTGCGATCCACAGTGAAAAAATAATTGAGGAAAATGAAAAGAGCATCAGTGAGCTGGGAACAACTTCAAGCCACGTGATAATTACAGAACAGGGACCCTTGCAAAGCAGGGGGCAGGCAGGAAGAGCTCTGGAACGGATGAGGACCTCGCTGACACAGCTTCATAAACCTTCCTGACCTCAGACTTGCAACACACACAAGTAACAACAAGGCGCATCATAATCAACTGCTAAAATCTAGTGATAAAGAGAAAATCCTAAAAGCAGCCAAAAGAACGCAGATGCACTCTATCTGGAAATAAGCACACGGTGCCAGCGAGAATTCCCCACGGGAAACTCCTCGGTGAGGACGCAGAGAGGCTGTGTGCACAAAGTACTGAAAGAAGCTATCGACCAAAGTCCACACCCAGCAAAACGTCTCCCAAAGTGAAGCCAAGATACAGAGTCTGCAGGCAGGAAAAGCTGCAAGCACTTGTCACGGGCAGACCGGCACCCCAGGACACGATAAACGAAGTCAGACGTGTAGAGGAGAAACGACCCTGGAATGAAGGACCTAGGTAGGAAAGGAAGTGGCTTCAGCAGGCACTGATCCCTGAGACTTTCGTCACTACAGTGTTTCCAAAAGATCACCGACTGTTGAAACGAAGTAACAACCTATTGCGGTGCTGGTACAGTGTCTGAGAGCAACAGCACGAGGTCCGGGAGAAACGGGACAGCCCTCTGTGTATGTAACACAGCATTTTCTCTTAATTGAGAAAGCATGGCACTGGCGTAAGGACAGACATGTGCGGGCCAATGGCACGGAAGACAGAGCCCAGGGACGGAGCCACACGCATGTGGACAAAGGGGCAAAGCCAAGTCTATGGAGAAAGGAGATGGTGCTGGGACAGCTGGACATCCTAATGCAAAACAAACTACTGTAAGAAAACACGGAAGAAAGTCTTTGGGATCTTGGGTCAGGCGATGATTTCTTAAAGAGAACACCAAACATATGATCCATAAATAGAAAATAATTGATAAACTAAGCTTTATCAAAATTAAAAAGCATCTGCCTCTCAAAAACAGTTGTTAGGGTTTGGAAAACATCTGATATAGAGCACTTGTATGCAGAATACACAGCAACTCTTAAAACTGAAGAATAAAAAATAAATGATCCAATAAAAAATGAGCAGAAGATCTGAAAGGACCGCCGCCCCCCCCCTGCCCCCCGGGGACACAGACTAACCGTAAGTGCTGGGGAGGACAGCCTCTCAGGCACAGTCACTCTGGAAGCTGGGCAGCTCCTTCAACAGGTGACCCAGGTTTTATGGGACAGAAATGATAGCAGGGGCCCACGCAGACACGTGCGTGCATGTCCACAGCAGCTCTATGTGTGACAGCCAGAACCCAGAAAACCCCCATGTCCGCGACCAGGTGAAGGACACCTGAGCTGACCTGTCCGCACAACGCAACGCTGACCCCCAGGCTGATGTTGCCTGAGCAACGGTCACACTGCGGGTCCGCCTACGGAAAGCCAAACTCACAAACTCGGTGACAGAAAGCGGAGCAGACGGTGGCTGGCTACGAAGCGGCAGGAGGAAACTTCTGGGAGCGTCGTGCACAGTCCTGACTGCAGTGACGGTTTCTGGGGTTAACTCTCATCCAACTGGACACCTTAAATGGTGCACCATTTACACATCAATAAAACTGCTAGGATGAAATAACAGCGCTGCTTTGTCACATGAACAACAAACACGCAGTTTAGTCCATCCTCCTGCTCCCCGAGGACCACCACCAGCAGCGGCGCTGACACCTACTGGACCCTGTGAGGCCGTCTGCTGCCCTGCACCCATACGCTCTTGATACCCTGCCCAGCGAGGACACATAGCTGCAGCTGCTCCCAGCACCCCATGCTTGAAGGGGGCTGCTCACGATGTGCCACAAAGCGTCCACAGGGCAGATTCTGACTGCCCTCTGCTGCAGCCACGCTGGACCTCATCACACCCCTTCCCGCTACCCTCATCCAAACTGCCCTGCGCCTCCCAGCCCCCGGGGCCCTGCAGGCAGCGCCACTGTACTGACCCCAGCTCTGAGGACATTCACGGAAACACCCCACAGCTGAGCCACGTGCTGCAGGCCCAGATGCTGGCCTCTGTGCTGATGTTCCTGGTTTCAGGGCAGGGCAGGACCTGCTCACAGACGTGGGGAAGGGTCCCAATGCCGAGCAGCCACGATGAGTGACCAGGTGGTGCTCACTGCTCCCATCCCTTCTTTAAGCGGGGATCTGGAGAGCCCTGTTCCGCTCAGGGCTCAGAACCAAAAGACACCACCTGGCTCCCTACCTTGGGCACTCGGGCTCCACGCTGACGCGCACCCTACTGAATGGTGTGCTTGCTTGGAGAAATCATGTCTTACTGTTAACTGCTTTCTTATTTCATTATCAATTTAATGAGTTTGTGCTACATTTTCCATTTATGGCTTTTGGTGACTCTCTGTAACAGCCGACACAACTCTGCAGGGCACTGTGTCTGTCCGCCCTGGGACCCCTGTCCCTCTGGATTGTTCCCGAGCGGGTACCCAAAGAACTTTCCAGAAATGCCCTTTTAAATTAACTAGAGAGGCGCCTGGGTGGTTCAGTCAGTTAAGCATCTGCCTTCGGCTCAGGTCATGATCCCAGGGTCCTGAGGTGGAGCCCCGCATCGGGCTCCCTGCTCAGCAGGAAGGCTGCTTCTCCCTCTGTGTCCCCGCTCGCTCGTGATCCCTGTCACTATCTCGGTCTCTCTCTCTCAAATAAATAAATCTTTAAAAAAATATTAAAATATATAAATTAACTAGAATCACCTGCTGTCTGATATACGGGCTGGAGGATTACTCCCAAAAGGACTGGTGAGTTTTCTGACCTTGGCCCCAGAACCCTGTTTTCTGAAAACAAGTATGCCCCATAAAACTAGCCATCAACACAAGCACCTTAGCTCTCATGACCTGAGCACACGGTGGCTCCCTTTCTCTCCTTCCTAGACAGCAGTGCAGTACAAGTTAGTGCTCCCATGCTGCCGGCCCAGGTGTGGGGTGTGCCCTGGGCTCCGTGGTCCTGATCATAGACACGGGAGTCAGTGATGCAGTCACAGTCCGGGTTCGCCTCTAAAAAGGCAGGTACTATCCACAGGGCCGGTCTCAGGAATCTCTGCCCCTCAGTCTACACCCAGCAATTGGCCAACACACAAAACAATCCCAGGGAACCACAGTGGGTCCAGGGGCCACTGAAAACCTGGGAAAAAAGGGCACAGCCACAGTCAGGCTTCCAAGAACAAGAACGTTCAGCTGCCAGCTCTGTACACCCTGGTCCCTCTGTCCTCCTCCAGGACCCGCTACCCTGAGGGGTGCTCAGCACCAGCGACAGCCAGAGACTCACGTTATCCCGGATGTTGATGTCGGAACCCTTGGACAGCAGTAGCTTCACGAGCTCCACATGCTTATACTCAGTGGCCCAAATCATGGGCGTCCAGCCGCCATCATCCTAATTTAAAAAAAAAAACAACACAACACAATACACACACACAAGAAAAAAACAACAACAAAATCCATTACAGCTCTACAGACAAGTAACATGAAGCACAATCTCACCCAGGATCTGTAAGACAACTCCACAAGACAGGAGCCAGTCCAAGTCCCCATTTTGTGCATGAGGAAACCTAGGCTCGGGGTGCAGCCCCAGGGGTCTCAGTGAGTACAGGACGGAGCCAGAACCTCTGCTCTGAGGGGGACGGAGGGATCTGCCAGGAGACCTCGCCCCAGGGCAGCCTGGTGGGCAGTCACCGCCAGGACAACACTCAGCACACCTGAGTGCACCTGCTTGGACCACGTAAGGACCAAGAAATGCTGACCAGACCGTCCCTCCCAGACCAGCAGTCCGGCTGGTGGGTAGCCAGACCCCAAGCATGAAGCAGGGGCAGCTGCTAACAACTGCAGACAGACAGATATCCCAGCCCAGAGACTGATGGAGGCGTGCCCAGTTCCCACTTCTTCCTAAAGGATAGGAAGCAGAAAGCCTGCCCCGGCCGACCCCACATTAGGATCCGTCATGGTTCTGATGAGTTGGCTTTCTACCATCCACAAACCTAGGCCTCTCTCCTTACTCAGTGGTGGTGGGTAGTTTTATTTAAAACAGAAAAAGGCAACTCTTCAGGAAATGAGTATCACATTAACCAACTCATGGTCTGGTGGCAGAAAGCTCAACCCTCCGTAACACCTCCCCAATAGCTTCCTGTACCCGCCCCTCAGCTGCCACATCTCTCTGGGAGACAATGTAGTCAGGCCATCCCTGTAGGCTGGCTGTGCGCACCACCTGGGCCCTGGGGGCACAGCAGGGACAAGCACGCCTCAGGGAGCGGAGCCGAGCCCAGCCCAGCCCAGCCCAGCCCAGGGGAAGAAACATACAAAACCGAACCAAGTGGGAGACGGAAAATGAAACACGGGAGGGGTCCAGCCCATGGACCCTGTGAGAGCAAAAGGTGGGCCAGGCGGCACAAGGCAGGGAGCTGTATTTCTGGGCCACCGGGGAGGGTCTCTGTCAGGGTGGCTTGTAGAGTGCTGGGTTGGAGGCAATGGCTGGACGAAAAGACGGGGCAGAGCCTGTGAGCCAAGACAGCCTTTCCAGGGCCCAGAGTCACGTGGGAGGGGAGGGGTCTGGGTCTCAGCGAGTGGGAGGGAAGCGTGCTCACTTGCTCTCCCGAGTCACTTACTAGATGCACATGGGACCTCCTCGTGCCAGGGCCTACATGCCACACAAAGACCCTGCCCTGGAACCCTGACAGCCACTGGGAGGGAAGATGGGGTACCACAGGAGGGAGGGCACCTGGCACACAGGTCAGGGACCTCACTCAGGTGGTGACATGTGCCCCGAGGCCAGGAGGCTGGGGCAGCCCAGGCAGGCGCCGTGGGAGAAGTCTCCGGCCAGGCAGCAGGGTAGAGGCCGTCACAGGTGTGGGCTTTTAGAGGGGCCAGTGTTCAGCCAGGGTGGGTGAGGCCAGGCCTTCCAAGGCCTTGCAAGGGGGGCTGCGGAGAATGGGCTGGGGCCAGGACTGCTACAAAGGAGAACAGGGTCACTGACCAGCCAGCCAGGTGAGTGTCCGTAAGTGCAGGGTGTGGCTTTACCTGACAGTTGACGTCCATCTGTCCATTTGAAAGCAGATACTGAACTACATCATAGTGACCCTTCTTGGCAGCGAGGTGCAGACAGGTGGAGCCCTCTGCATCCTGCAACACAATTTCCAGAGAAATCACATGACCTACAGCACGACCCTGAGCACATGACCACGTGAACGTTTGCTCCCCACATGAGGGAGGTTCCTTCGAGAAGGAGAAGGAACCCAGGCAGAGAAAGGCAGAGTTATTTTCAGAGGTCCTACAACTGGGGTCCAAGCCCCGTCCGCCGGGCTCCAGACTCCAAGCTCCTGACACCAACGGGGCCTCAGGTGGCAAGGAGTCTTCAAGTTTTAAGACACACCTGCATGTACATCATGTCAACCGCCTATCCCTTCCTTTCTCCCACGGTCCAGACAGGCCGAGGCAGGCCCCGGGCTCCTCAACAGGGCCAGGTGCTGTGCCCTGTCCCTCCGTTCCAACGTGGCGCCCAGGACTATGCCAGGCGCCTGCAGCACTCCTCACGTGACAAGAGGGCCACCCATACCCATCGGGACCTCTACAAGACAATGGTGGCCGTTGGACATTTTTAGACGAGTGCTAATAATTCCGTAATCGTTATCCATACGCCACAGAATTAAAAACAATAAATGGCAGAGAAGAGCAGGGGCCCAGAGTGGGGGCATGCTTGCCCTGCAGTCCGACGCACGTCAGGGCGGCTGCCTGCCTGAGTTTGCCTCCTGGGGCTGCAGGCGCATCTCCCCGTTAGCTTTCAGCTCTACTTCCTCAAGCAAGCTAAATCTATCCCACTGACTGAAGGACCTCAAAACAAAACAAAAGCCACCCTCCACTGTGGAAGTCAGACCCAGAAAGCTCCAGGAGAGACTTGGGGGTCCTGGGAGGGCTAGGGGACCATGTGTGCCCCAGTTCACAGGGCCAGGCTCAGGGCCAACCTGAGAGCCTGCATCCTGCACAGATGGACTCTTCCTGGGCATGCGCCTCAGGGACCTGTGCGGACACACTTCCACCATTTTCTCCTTACAGGGTCTCTCTTTGCCTTCCCCCCTGCTCCTGTCTGTACTGACCATGTTTCCTCAGTCCCTCTTTCTCCCTCCTTCTGACCTTCTAAGCAGTAATCCGAGACTTTCACACACACACCGTTAAAACAGATTTCTTACCAAGCCTGAAGTTAGTAACCCGCTTTTCTCAAGAAAACCCACACACTCAAACCCCATATTACTGGTGTTTAAATTTTTAATTGTATGATAAATACAAAAATGTATGATTGTTGGTGTAAAGGCTGGCCTTATTTTCAAGTTTCTCAGTTGAATGACTTTGCACTGAGTATCGCAAAACCTCCCCCTGTTCACACATCCCAGAGCTGAACAGGGGCATCTCCTCTTGGGGGTGGGGGCCCGCCACCCAGCGGCAGCGACGCGGGCCGTGCTATGGCTCCTCTGAGCAGTCCAACCTTTGAGCGCCACCAAATCCAACGGCTACACAATGGTGTCTCAGGGTGGTTTTCAAAAGGCTGAGCACCTTCCCTGTGTTTGCTGGTTCCTCAGACTTCCCCTTCCGGGGACTGCCCGTTCATTCTTTGCCCATTTTTCTTTTGAGCTCTTTTGTTTGTAGGACTTCCTTATTTTTTGGATATTAATCCTTTGCCAGTATATTGCAACATCTTCTGGCAGCGTGTAGCCTGCCTTTTGTGAACTTTGTGACATTTTGTTGACCAGAATTTCTTAATTCCAATGAACTCGACTTTACCAATCACTTTTGCACTTTTCTGTGTTTTCCTGAAGAAATCTCTCCCTATGCTGGAATCACAAAGATAATCTTCCCTCTTCTAAAAGTTTACTATTGCACGACACGTGTTCTCCATCCTTTCTGCTTCCATCTGTTTGTCCATTCAACGTGAGCCCCTGCGGAAGCACACAACTGTCTGTGGTGTGCTCAGTCCTCACAGGTGCTGTCCCTATGGACGGGGGGTGGGGGGTGGGGGCTGGGGCTCCTCGTTCCCTCGGCTTCTATCCTCTTTTCCTGCCTGTGGTTCTACAAATACTGCTTACTGCTCCACTTCACTTCCTCCACTAGACTTAAACTGTCCTTAAAGCTGTATTTCTTTTAAACTATTTTCTTTGTACTTCCTCTGGGGGCAATGACATTCCCCTAATCAGTCTACTTGGATTGATGTTTACTGCCTCCCACAACAGAAATAAGACAGCCTGACAACAGTAGGATTTCATTCGTGGCTCCTGCCCCATGCTGTTGGGGACACGTTTTACTTCTAAATTGGTATGAACTCCACCCTGTAAAAATATTTCGGCTTTAAACAGCCTTTTGTCTTTTAGGAAATTTAAAGAAAACAATGGTCTTTCCCAGGTGCTATTCCTGGGCAGACTCTCAGGCAGAGTTTCCATCCCTGTTCGGGCAAATATATCAATAAACCCTACCACCTTCTGTTCACTTGAAAGTGTTTTATTCCATAATTATTTGGCGGGGGTGGGGACACTTTTACCGGATGCAGCCTTCTGGGTTGACAATTTTTTTGAGTTTTCTTTCCCCATCGTTTCAGATGAGAAGTTGGTGATTTTTTTGTAATGCTGTTTGCCTACATGTCATGTGTCATTCTTTGGCTGCTTCTAAGATTTTCTTTGTTTTCAGTTTTCAACAGTGTGTATTCTTTGTATTTATCTAGTTTGGGGTTGGCTTAGTTTCTTGGATCTACAGATTGTTATCTTACCAAATCTGGGAAGCTTAGGACCACTTTTTTTTCCCCATATTTATTTTCTATCAGATTCTTTCTCCCCTGTTTCTGGGAACTCCAATTACACATCAGTTGGAAACTGTCCTAAAAGCTGTTTTTCAGACTGAGTAATTTCAATGAGCGGTCTTCAGTTGCAGTGACCATTTTCTTCTACTGCACCCTATCTACAGCTAAGCTCATCCATGAGCCGTCCGTCCGCTTCGACGTCTGCTCCCCTCAAACCACTGGAAGTGCTCCGGTCCTTTGTCTGCAGGTTCCAGGTGCTTCCGTGAAGCCCTGCACACTAACCTCTTGCCTCTGCAGTGGTGCTCAGCTTGGGCATGGGCTCCTGTAGCGAGACTGGGTATCCGTGCCTTGGCAGAGAATGGGGTAAATGCGTGGGACTCATCCACCCGTCATAATGAAGAAGATTAATAATAGTTATCTATGGACATTTATAAAACAATTAAAGGTTTCCAGATTATAATAAACACCAAAAATAAAGCAAAACACTAAAGCTTGAAAAAATATTCATACCACATATAAATAACTATATACCAAAAAGCGTTCACTTTAAGACAAGCTAAATAAAATAGTAAAAAAGCAAATAAATAAATAACCATTTTTGCATATCAAACTGTTAATATTTTTTAAAAGGTTGATTTTTTTTAAAGATTTTATTTATTTGACATGGGGGGGCGCGGTACAAGCAGGGGGAGTGGGAGAGGGAGAAGCAGACTCCCCGCTGAGCAGAGAGCCCAACATGGGACTCAATCCCAGGACCCCGGGATCATGACCTGAGCCGAAGGCAGATGCTTCACCGACTGAGCCACCCAGGCGCTCCCGTTAATATTTCTTTAAAAACTTATCATAGTCGCCACTGGTAAGAGCAGATGGAAGTGAGTGCTCAGACACTCTTGGTGTACTTCAGGAAGAGATATAAAAACCCTCAATATTTCAATCTAACAATTCCACACCCAGAAATATGTCCTAAAGAAATCAAATGTGCATAAACTTAGCTAAAAAAATGTTAACTGGAGCAGTGTGTATAATGATAACTGAAAACAGGGGTGCCAGAGTGGCTCAGTCAGTTAAGCGTCCAACTCTCGGTTTCGGCTCAGGTCACATCTCAGGGTCGTGGGATCAAGCCCCACGCTGGGTTCTGCATTCAGCAGGGAGTCTGCTTGAAAGATTCTCTCCCTCTGCCCCTCCCCCTGCCCACATGCTCACACTCTCCCTCTGAAAATAAATAAATAAATCTTTAAAAAATTGAAAACAAAAATATTAAGCAATAAGCAAATTTGACTAAAAGTGATACCACTGCATCATGAAATACAATGCAGCCACCTCAAATAATGTTATAAAACAATGTTTAATAGAAAAACAGTGATAATTTGATGAAAAAAAGGAAGTTGATAAATGACTATCAACAGTGTAAGTTTTTGGGAAGATGTGTATTAATGTGAAAAACTACAAGATAATTTTCATATTTTTACTGTAATTTATATATACATACGTATATAACGTAAGATTTGCCATTGTGGCCATTTTCAAGGGTACAATTTGGTGGCAGTGATCCCATTCACACTGCCGTGGGGCCCTCACCACCAACCCTAACCGGAAGCACGGTGCCCACTAAGCAGGGATGCCCACCGCGCCCCAGCCCCCATAACCTTTATTTAACCCACTTGCAGCCTCTCAATCTGACGACTCGGAGTCCTCACACGAGTGGACCCTACAGGACGCGTCCTTCTGGGACAGGCTTGTCTCACTCAGCACCTCCCTGTGCTGGGTCTTCCTTCTCGTTTAAGGCTGAGTGATGCCCCGTAATGCGCACAGGCCATTTTTTGCTAATCTGTCCTTCTGTGGGTGGACACTTGGGCTGTTTCCACCTTCCTGCTTTGTGGACAAGGCTGCTGAGAACATGGGAGTGTAAATACCCATTCATGCCCCTACCTTCAGTTTCTTTGGGTAAATACCCAGGATTGGAATTGCTGGATCACATGGTAGTTCTAGGTTTAATTTTTTGAGGAACCACAGAACTGTTTTCCACAGAAGCTGCATCATTTCACATTCCCACCAGCAATGCATGAGGGTTCCAATTTCTCTACATCCTTGTTAGCACTTACTTTCCATTTTGAGGTAACTGTTGCCCCAAGGGTAGGTGACATCTCACTGGGGTTTTGATTTGCATTTCCCTGATGACTGGTGATACTGAGCATCTTTTCATGTGCTAATTGGCCATTTATAGATCTTCTCTGGAGAAATGTCTATTCAAAGTCTTTGCCCACTTTTGAATTGGGTTGGATTTGTGTTACTGAGTGGTAGGAGTTCTTTATATATTCTGGATAGGAATCCCCCATCAGGATTTATGACTATTTCTGCCATTCCGTGGGTTGTCTCTTCACACTCTTAGTGTCCTCTGACACATTAAAGTTTTTATTTTTGATTAAGTTTACCTATTTTATTATCTGTGCTATTGGTGTTATATCCAAGACATCATTGTCAGACCCAGTGAATGTCATGAAGATCTTACTCTATCTTTTCTTCTAACAGATTTATGTTTTTATCTGTTACGTTTAGGTCTTTGATCCATTTTGAGTAAATATCTAAATACGGTGTGAAGTAAGGGCCCAACTGCATTCTTTGACATGTGGAGATCCCATTTTCCCGGCACCATTTGTTAAAAAAAGACTGCCCTTTCCTCCCACTGAATGATCTTGGCACCCTGCCGAGAACCATTTTAGATCGGTGAGGGTCCGTTTCTGGGCCCTTCTCTCCCAGGCCCTTCTCTCTTCATGTCGGCACCGCGCTGTGTTGATTGCTGTAGCTTTGTAGTAGGTCTGGAAGTCAGGAAGCGTGAGGCCTCCAGCTCTGTCCTTCTGCAAGACTGTTTTGCTGTT
>NC_138382.1:80505196-80550797 GCF_054177405.1 Leptonychotes weddellii | reverse complement strand
GCACCGCGCTGTGTTGATTGCTGTAGCTTTGTAGTAGGTCTGGAAGTCAGGAAGCGTGAGGCCTCCAGCTCTGTCCTTCTGCAAGACTGTTTTGCTGTTCAGGGTCCCTGAGATCCGTATGAATGTCAGGATTGGCTTTTCTGTATCTGTAAAAAATGGCATTGGGATTTTGACAGGGATCGCACTGACTCTGTGGTTCGCCCTGGGTGTCCAGGCGCTTCAACAATGTTCAGTCTTCCAACCCATGCACACGGGACGCGTTTCCACATACTTACGTCTTCTTTCACCTCTTTCAGCAATGTTTTGTGGTTTTCGGTGTACAAGTCTTTTGTCTCCTTGGTTAAGTTTATTCCTTATACTTTACTCTTCTTGATGCTATTATAAATGGAGTTCTTAATTTCCTTTTTGGATATTCATCTCAAGTGTAGTTCATCTCAAGTGTACAGAGATACAACTGATGCTTCTGTATTTTGTATCTCACAACTTTTCTGCATGTATTTATCAGTTCTAGATTTTTTTGTGTGGATTCTTTAGGATTTTCTACATATAAAATCATACCATTTATGAACAGAGCTCATTTTACTTCTTTCCCAATTTGGATGCTTTTTTTTGGGGGGGTGGCTAATTGCTCCAAGTGGAAGTCAGAAGAGGGAAAGTGTCCAAAATGAAGGAAGCTAGAGACCTCTGCATGGCAAACTCCTTATTCGCGGCTTTGTCTATTGTGAGGCGCAGGAGATCCAGTGTTCACTAGTATTTTCTCAAATAAACTGGTAACCAAGCAAGGTGACCTAATAACTACTGCCAGACAAATAAGTGGATGTTTGATGGCTACCAATTCCTAAAGACGTTCCAACAAGGAACTGGCCCCTGCTCATCTTTCTGAAACATTTCTACACACAACAGGAATGCGTACCTTAGGATCCACGAGGGCCCCGGCCTTGATGAGGTACTTCACGGCATCTAAATGGTTATTTTCTGCTGCTTCCATCAGTGGGGTTCTCTGGTCTTCTGAGCAGGTGTCAATATTCGCGCCCGCCTAGTGGAACCGGACAGTTCAGGTGCGTAGAGAGCTCCCACTGCAGCCCCCACCTGGCATTCAGACACTTCAGACACTTGCGAGCTGAAAGATCTCGCGAGTTGTGCTAATATCATTTCTAATGAGTGTAACTGAGTCTTCAGAACTGAAATCAAAGACATGATTGCTCTACTAGCGTCAAACCTTCAGCTCAAGAAGAGCATTTTCTTAACAGAGAATGTTTACAGCACATTAGTGACAGTACTTTTAGAAATGAGAAGTGATAACCTTCTAAAGCAGGAAAAGGAGGGGGCACCTGGGTGGCTCAGTCAGTTAAGCGTCTGCCTTCCGCTCAGAGTCCCGCATCGAGCTCCTTGCTCAGTGGCGAGTCTGCTTCTCCCTCCGCCTCTCCCCCCATTTGTGTGTGCACGCTCTCTCAAAAATAAATAAAATCTTTTAAAAATAAAATAAAATAAAGCAGGCAAAGAGGGATGTGGAGGGGGCTGCTCAGCAAGGCTGGGCCAGAAGGCAGGCAGTGACCTGGCCTACAGTGACCACAGGGACATCCTGACTCAGTGACCTCTTTCTCTGGCTGTCTTAATGCTTCCCAAAATAAACAGAATAAAAGCTGATTCCCAATATTATGTATTTTGAAGCAATTTCTAATTCTTCCAATAGACTATGTATTTGGAAAACTAATGGTCTAGCAAGTATGCTTAGATAAACTTCAGTCTGTTTGAAACTTAAGAAGAAGGTCCAACTTTGAAACGTGTTGTGTGCTAAAAGCAAACTGGATGTCTCACAATTAAAACCCTTTCCCCGTGGGGGTAAAACCGCCCAATTTCTTAAACTGATGTACCACAAGCTAGTATTTAGTTTATAAAATAAGTATTTATCAGGAAAAGGCTGAGAATAGTATTGTTTTTACTGTTTGTAGTTAAAAACAAAAGGAACAAAATGAGTTAAAAGATTTTTAAATAGATCCAGAGTGGTACACAGGGAAACCAGGGGACTGAGGTGGTTCGGGGAACCCTGAACGTCTTCTGGCAAATTTCAGAGGGCAGGATGGGGCTGGGGACCACAGGCAGAGCTGAAGACCAGGCACTAACAGAAGGTCAGGGGTCAGAGGACCAGGCCCCTGACCTTCACTTAGACCAGGGTCAGACCAGGCCCTGAGGACCCATGACCGATTCCCAGTGTGCCCATCCGAAATCAGGGGCAACAAGTGACAGAGGCCCTCATAGGGACACACAGACAAACCAGAACTGACACCACAAAAGTTGGCCCAGAAGAAAGTGATCGTCGAAAAGGTAGGGAAGACTGAGAGACAAAGCCAAAGAATCCCTGAGAACCCTGAGCCGGGGGAGAAGACAGAGGAGAGCAAGTCAAACCAGGAGGTCCCCACGTGACTGATGGGATTCCCACCAGAGAGAATGGTGAGAACAGGAAAGTGGGTCTTAAGGGAAAAGTCCCAGTTCGTCCAGCAGGATGGACTTAGTACAGACTCCAGGACAGACACACCACAGCCCAAGTGCTGGACACCAGGCAGGCCCCAACGCCCACACGTTCCCCAAAACCTCCCTGTGTGACCGTGCAGAGTGTGCAAGACCCCGTGTGGGTGTGCAAGGTGTGTGCATGCACCGCGTGAGGTGTCTGCAGTCCACGGCAGGTCCTCGAGCTCAGAGGTCAGCGCAACAGGTGTGGCTCTGTCCCTCTCCTCTGGGCTCTGTGACTAACAGAACATACACCTTTCTCTGTTAGGAAACACCTCACAGGCTCCCGACAGACGGCAACCACAGACACAGAACACTCACACAAGGAGGACAAGGCAACGGGGCACCCTAGAGTTGGGGAGCAGAGGGAGGTGACCTGCATCTGGACCCAGGGCAGCTGTCATGAATGACCAGTGGCAGGGATGCTCACACCGCGGATGTCCCCGGGGCTGGCCAAAGGCCGGCATGAACTGCTGGAGCTGGATGTGCTGCATCTGCATCCGAGACCAGCAGAGCACCCTGACCGCACAGCCCCTGAGCATGGGGAACGCCGCTCAGTGCCTAAAGAGTACATACTTCCTTCCGTTTAATTTTGTCATTTAAATCCAAACGGCCACGTGTGGCAGCGGGCCAGGGCCCGAACGAAACAAGAGCTATTTCCAGTGAGGCCTCAGGATGAAAGTTAAACAGGAAGGAAAGATCTCAAAACTGCTCTTCACAGGCGCTTCTGGCTGTGAGGGAACGTTCCTCAAACCCCGAGAGCACAGGAACCCAGAAGAGTGCGGGCTAGCAACCCCAGTCAGCGGCTTCAGTGCCGCTTTGGGGCTGGGGAGAGGGTGCAGAGCCAGAGCCTGCCTAGTGGACGGTGTGGGGTGAGAGACACCCCACCAAAGCTGAACCTCCTAGAAACAACACCCTTGGATTCAGGGAAAACTAGAAAAACCCACCGCACCTCTTTCCTGGGGAATCTCAAGAAAGCAGCTCAGGTTCTAAAAGAAGAAAAATACTCATAATCACAGGCTCCCAAGCTCAGGGAGTGAGCAGCCTGGGCCATCGACATCAGGTCAGCACACAGGGTCACAAAGAACACTAGAAAGGGCTGGTTTCCCCAGTAAGTCACATTTTATTTTGCAACAGTTTAAGACACAGAGAAGCTGCAGAATGGCAAGAGCTCCTGAGCTCTCGGCTTTCCCAGGACGGTGCCTCACACGAGGGCAGGAGGGGCAGGACCAGACCAGAGCACAGGCACACTGCCCCCCACCCCCGTGCCCACAGGCATGAGTAGGGTTTCTGCTCTTGGACTGAAAAGAAGACACACTAGAATTCCTACCGCGTGACTCGATGAGCATAAAGCGGGGAGGCAGACACAGGTAAGCCACATGGTGATCAAACCAGAGAGATGCAGAGACCGAGGCTGTGAGAGCCTGGAGAGCCATCCCCTCCAGCGGGGGTGGGCAGGGCTGTGTCCTGACCTGGGCTGAGGTAAGTGCCCTTCACGATTATTTATTAACAGGACGTTCACATGTTAAGAACTTTTCTGTATGCATCTTAGACACACACACACTTTAACGGTAAAAAAAAAAAAAAAAAAAAAGGCCAAAGAGAAAACAAGTCCTTTCAAAGCTAACTTCCCAAAAGAAAGCACAGAAGCTGGAAGACAGTGGAATCATTCCTTAAACAAAGTGAAAGAAAACAACCAGCAACGCCTCCCAAGAAGCCCCCACACTGGCCGCTGAGATGAGGAGTAGCCTGGGCAGCCCCTCACCCAACGCAGCCCACAGGACCATCAGGGCGACCCTGCCCCACCTCCTGCCTCGCCCCTGTCCTGCAACAGTCCCACACAGCACTGGGCCTCCAGTCCGCCCTCGCAAAAGCACAAACCACGTCCATGCCCTCCTCGCCACGGGGAGAAGACAGCAGTCCCCCTGGAGTGCTGACCCCCAGCCCTCCCCCCTCAGAGCACTAGCACCCGTGGTCACTGCTTCGATGACCATGCCCGCTGCCCTTGACCTCTCTCCAATGAGCTCGTTCTCCGTCAGATCAGCCACCCACCACAGTCACCGCCAAGAACCATCCCCTGCAGGACCACTCTGAGCAGCCCTCTCGGCTGCCCCCGAGTCCTGCCAGGCTTCTCCTTGAACTCACCTGAGGCCTCCATGGGCCTCCCCACCGAAATGGCTCAAGCTCACCAATCCAGTGCAAGGCCTTCTCCCCCCAACTTGGCGTCTGCAGCTCCCTCATCTTGCCTGTCTAAAGACGGAGGACATAACACCTGCACAGCAGATCACAGAGTGACCTCTGGAGGCAAGAAAGAAGAGTCTACAGCCTCCACGTGAGTAAAGAGAAAGGAAATGAGATGATTGAAGCAAATATCAACCCAAAAGAAAGCAACAAAGGAGATTAAAAAAAAACATGTCTGCTTGAAAGGACTAAGAATCAAAACAACAAAATAAAACATCAGAAATATATTTAAATGACAGAAATTACAGTAAATATTATCTAGACTAAAAGTTCCTATTAAAATACCACGGTTATCAGACTGAGCTTTTAAAAAATCTAGCAACATGCTACTTAACAAGACACATCCAAATCAGAGGCTCTTTGGCACGAGGGGGAGCTAGAAATCTACACTAACAGGTGTGTCTACTGTAAAAGAGACGCACGCACACGTCGACGCGACTGCGAACTGCTCCGCCCACACTGCTGCTTCCATCAGCACCGGTCAGAACAAAAAGAAAGCAGGTGAGTGGGGACGCACCAGCAGAAGCTGTGGCGTCAAGACAGAAGACACACACGCGAGGCTGAGGGAGGGGAGCAGCCCCGGCACTCTGGCCGCTGGCACTCTGGCTCCCACAGAGGCGCAAGGAGGAGACAGCCCACATGCGCCCCTCTCCAGCCAGCAGTGTCTGCGGGGCACCCGAAAGGGACAAGGCCGGGACCCCCCCCACCAGCATTTTAGTACTTCAGATGTGAACAAACAGGAATCATCAGGCATCTGAGGAAAACCTTTAAAAAAGAAAGACCAAAACGAACAGAGCAGCATAAAACTTCAAAATTACTGTAATACCTTCAAAGGAACAAGGGAAGAGCAGAGGTACAAAAAAGGAACTCTCAGGGAGCAAGCAAGGACTCTGGACCTCAAGGTGTGACTGCACAGATTAAAATTCCCCAGAGGGGCTGGACGGTGAGGTCAAGAACACTGCCCAGCAAGTGGAACGGGAAATGAAGAGCAGGTGCACGGCAGGAAGTGAAGACCAGAGATGAGTCCATAAGGCCTAACATGAACGGGGGCTCCAGAGGGCAGATGGGAAGGTGGCATCCAGAAACCCCAGAACAAGGGACAGGAATGTCTACACTGAAAGGACACACCAAATGCCCCAAAGGAGTCAAAAGACCACTGCACCGCAGTGGGATTTCAGACCAGTGGACCGAAGGAAATTTCCTGAAGCATCGGAGATAAAGGATCAGACTGAGAATGTGGTCTCCAGCAGACAGGGGACCCAACACAGGGCCAGGGTCAGGGAAGGGGTGGCCCAGAGAAAGAGGACAATGGGAGCAAGCAACAGGGCTTCCAGGTGACACAGAGACAAGAGGCGGTCTGTTCGGAGGGTTGGGGATGAATCAGCAGGAGGCCAAGAGACGACAGGAGCACTTGACAATTACGGCTCTCGTATGCGCCACGGCCCACAAGGGCTCCCACTGATCTCAGCAACAAGGGGACATGATCAAATGGGGAGGACTGGGGTGGGGTGGGGGAGTGGTATGTGAGCCAGGGCCAAGCCTTTCCACGCTCCAAAGTGAGTAATGAATACTGAAACCTGAATGTAGAACGGGAACAAAGACGACAAGTCTAGAAAGAGCCAGAGAAGCGGCTGCTGGACTGACATCAGGGCCAGGACTCGGGGGACAGAAACGCTGATTTTCTCTTGGAGCCAGGAAGTGCTGCAGGACTTTCTAGCTCTCTAAACTATGAATCCCATTGTATTTCACTCAACAAAGACAGGAGGGAGTGGGTGGAGGGCTCTGTGGGGAGCCGTGCGTCCGACCTGAATCAGCATGTGGCAGATGTCCACGTGGCCGGCCTCCGCGGCGGCGTGCAGCGGGGAGCGCTTGCTCTGGTGTTCCATCTTGAAGTTGGGGTCGATCCCGTCAACTGTCAACAAAAAGGTTTCACCAATTATCTCGGAAGCAGCCTCTGGTTCCCACCACTTTAGGGTGGTCACAAAGGCTGATAAAAGCACATGTGGACGACCACCGAGAATCAGCATCACACAACACCATCCCGAGTCTAGGTAACAGTGAAGCCAGGCTCCAAACACGCTGGAAGATTCAAAAGAAGTACGCTAGTTTCACACAAAATTCACCATGTGGGTCTATTATTGCCAGGAACCACCTAACAACATGAATCCCTTCACTCACTGCCCTTGTCTAACTCAAGGGCTCCCAGAGTTTCTCTGGGGTTCCTTCTGTATTTTCAAGCACTCCTGCTCTCAGCCTTCCCTCCAGGCCGGGGGCACCTGCTAAGCTCAAGGACAACAGGCCCACTGGGCAGCCTCACACACACGTGACCTGGTGCACATGATCCCAGCAGGCCTGACGCAGACAATCGGCTGGCAGACTGGCCACAGAGCAGCCAGGCAACCTCAGCACCCCACCAAGCCTAGGGGGAAGACGACTAAAACCGCCATTTTGGTCAACATTAAATAACTTACATTTTTGGAAAAAATCGTTGAGTTTCTTCTTTGACTGTCAAGTGAAAGGATTTTTAATCACTCTTTTGAACCCAGAGAAACAAAGCCTCAAGCTGCGAGCTCAGCATCGAATTACTGCCCCTTCCTTGGCCGGAGCAGAGCTGGAAAGGGTCTGAAAGCACCGGCAGGCGCGTCAGCCCTGAGACGCACGCACAGACGTCAGTGCACAGCGTCTTGATCTGCCCACAGCTGGCTTCCACCAGCACAGGCCTGGCACCTGCCCTCCTGCCAGCAGCACCCAGTCGGCCCCAGCTCACTCATCTTCCTTTTTCTGAAGCTACATCTTCTCTTAATTTAATCATACACCTAATTCCTCTTTTAAAATGAGAGATTCACAGAAAATATTTCTATTATCACAAATAACAGAATATGAACATCACGCACAGGATGAACACCACTGGGCCCAGGTCAGAGAAATGAGAGACAGATAAAGAAAAAAATGAGACCCAGCTCCTAAGAAAAGGTAACAAACTACTACCGGCCCCTGGGGCCCCAGGGACAGGCAGCAAGCCCCAGCGGACGTGACGGCTGCTTACCCAGCATGAGCAGCACCTTCTGCAGCTCTCCTTGCCTGGCGGAGAAGTACAGCTGCTTCGGATGGAAGCGAAGCTTCTTGGGTCTGCGGGGAAAGCACGGACAGCTGTGACCACCAGGTGGCCCCACCGGGCTCCCAGCCCACGGGCCACGGCCGCAGATGCACAGAAGCACGCTGCAGGATGGGAAGGCCTGCGAAGTCTACCTGCTGATGCCTCAGGGTCAGGGGCACCAAACTCACCAGGCTCAGGCATCCCACAGGAAAAAAACAACAAAAACGAGCAACTACCTTCTTCATCCACAGCAGGAGAATGGTTCCTGAGGCTTCTGTGTACTGTGACAACAGAGCGAACCATCTTTGCAGCATGGGGTCCAGGGAGGCCCTGAGGTGGCAGGGGCAGTGTGGTCACCCCTGGCCCAGCCCGCCCCCTTCAGCAGAATGCGGTCTGGGCCTGGTGAGCGGGGCAGGGGGACCCTCAGTCACCCTAACATCAGGGCCACAGATGAGGCTGGAGACTGACAGAGGGAAACTATGGGGGACTGGGCAGCGTGTCCTAACACCTGAGCCTCCCCTAATCGAGAGCACCATGACATACACCCCTTCCGGCAGAGAGGCGTGCTGTCCCAAGGGAGGGCATGTGGCCTGGCCTGAGGCGCTGGTGAACTAGGCCAGTGGGCTTCCCTGGGAGAGGATACCTGCCTGGCTCACAGGTCACAGACTCGGGGCCCTAATGCAGGGCTGCACTATCTGAGAGTTGGCAGGTGAGCCTAAACAGCCACTTGATCCAACCCTTCACTTCACAGATGAGGCATGAGCCAAGTGGCATTTGCTCTTATGTCCTGAAGTCAACACCAGGGGGTCAACAATATCCAAGGGAAATGTTTGTAAAAGCCTCACAAGGACTGTCCTCACTTATGACTTCAAAGAAGTCATCTTTTGCTCTTAGTGTAATGGACAACTTGCAATAATTTCCTGAAACAGTGTAAAAATACGTGAATGGTCCTGATGAAACCATTTATCAAAAAGCTGAAGAACGTTACAGTGACCTCCTTGGGAATGCACCGTGACCCTGTGGGGGAGCCCAGTGACCCTCAGGGGGTGCCGCACGGGGTGCAGACTCTTAGGAAGTGCGACCACGGCGCATTGGAAGCACTGGGGGGTTTCCAGACGCACGGGCGCAAACGGCCCAGTGGCTGACACGGAGGGAAGAGAAATCTCTGCAGGAAGGAATGTCCAGATGGGCAGATGTCAGTGGGTCAGGCCCTGAGCCACGTCTGAAAACGCAGACTGGTTCTTACTTTTCCGAGTCCAGAGCGATCAGAGCACTTTCCAAGGTCTCCTTCCCTGGTCCCTGGGAAAGGCCGGGGGCCGGCTTCACCAGCCCGGCAGGCCCCGTGAGGTCGAAGCCCTCGGCTGCCTGGGGGGCTGTGCCCTGCGGCTTGCCGTCCTCCAAGAGCGGTGGTCCAGCAGTGCTTCAGGGGTAGGAAACAAATGATATGCTGAATTGTAGACACGTGAAAAACTCCACTTCTTGTGGAGACCAACGAAAACACAGAACATGATTCACTTGGACCCTTCCAGCTGAGCGTGAAAACAGCTCCAGACTCGCTCTCTGTTCAGTCCTTGGATCAAAGTCCAGTTCAGGGCAAATTCTCAGGAAGAAAGTGACATTCAAAGCAAAAGGGCAACTTTTCCAGGGTTTCCAGGACCACGTTCAAGTTTGCTTTTGTGAATGAACTTCCCAGTTGGAGCTATCAAACCCACTGCTCTTGCCAGTGGGAGGAAATCCTCCCGGAAACCTGATTCAAGGCATGTTACATTCATTTATAGATTAGCAGGGTTAATACAGAACAAGAAGGATTCGGCCTCCTCCCAATATTCAGTTTGATACGTCTACAATTCAAGGCTCTTTTCAACAGCCTTCGATGAAGTATTACTTTTCTATCAGTGTGATATTTATTACGTTATATATTCCCAATATGAACCCTTCCCTTAACAAAACTCTTTTTTCGTTTAGCCAGGGCCTTCAAAACATGACTGACTGCACAAGCTAGAGCTAATGTCTCGTATTATACTCGCATGCAACAGAGGCACGGCTGTGTGGGGGCACAGACGTGCACAGACGTGCAGACACTCTTGCAGGCGCAGGGGACACGTGCACACACACATGCAGGGGTCAGCGCTCAGAGACCCACGGCTCTCCAGGGGAGCTGACCGAGGCTGCACTGGGCACATACCTGCCCGTGGTCGTGTCAGCCCTGCCCTCCACCAAGGAGCTCTTGTCCTGCCCGGGGGCCAGCGTCACGGTGGAGGTCGTGTCCGCTTTTGCGATGGTCACCTCTTTGGCCTTGGAGATCTCCTCCCCACAGTGGGGACAGTAGCTGGCATTATTGACTCGAGAGGCACAGTCTTTGTGAAAGCGGTGAGAGATGCTGCTCTCAGGCTGACACTCCATAAAATTACCCTGAAAACGGGAAGACTAGAAATCACTGTTTAAAATTACGGCTAACATGCATGAAAGTAAACGAAGTGCTACTGAACCTGCCTGTGAGGGTGGTGTGGGGGCCAGGGGCCCAGAGGCCAGTCGGGGCTCCCAGTCCCTGGCTAGGTAAGCAGGAGACCCATGTCCTATGTCTGTGGTGTGTCCACACGTGCCCCTGCTTTGTTTTTTGTTTTTGTTTTTTGAAGATTTATTTATTTGAGAGAGAGACAGCAAGAGCAGGAGGGTCAGAGGGAGAGGGAGAGACTCTCAAGCAGAATCCACGCCGAGTGCGGAGCCTGATTGGGGTTCAATCCCACAACCCTGAGATCGTGACCTGAGCTGAAGCCACGAGGCAAATGCTTAGCTGACGGAGCCACCCAGACGACCCCCACCCTGCTCCACCGCTGCTCTAGAGAGAGTGAGCAAAGTGGGGAGAAGCCACGTGACTGCCCCCCACACCCCAGGAGGCCAAGGCCTCACTCTCCGGCTGTTCTAACCCGAGAAGAGACTGCACAGAAAACCAGGTCCCAAGAAGGACCCCCAGAGGACAATCCAGGAAAGAGAAACCCGGAACAGAAAGGGGGGACAGCGTTCCGCAGGGGTGACCCAGCATCGCCAGGGGGCACTTCAGGCAAACCCGATGGCCTCAAAAAAGGACTCGCCGGCGGCACCAAGGACGTAAACCCCCAGCACGACGAGAAGCAGTGAGAGTAGCGCGCCCTTGCAGGGAGCTAAGGGTCACTGGACCCAGAGAAGCAGTCTCCCTCTTTTCCAGGAGAAGCAACAAGGATGTGGGAGACAACGAAGGGCACACAGAAAATCCCAAGAGCAGCCACTGCAGAGAGGCTCCCGACCCATGTGGTTGCTCAGCTGCGGGCCAAGCGAACTGCAGCGACCCCCGCATTCTGACGGGCACCCTAGGCGTGGGTATGTGTGGAATGAAGTAACTGACAGAGAAGACCCTAAAACCAAGAGACGACGGCAAAGCAGAAGAGGAGGCAGGCAGGCCCTGCCCAGGAGCAAGGCCGCCGTGTGTTCAGACACAGCGAGCAGGAGGAGGAGGGCTGAGGCGCCTGCCCCCCCGCGTCCCAGCTGTCCCCGGGAGGCCACAGGCTCACACGAAGCAAGAGGAGAGCGTATTGTGGGCGGGGGCCTCCAGGCGGGCCCCAGACCAGGGAGCTGCTGGGAGGTGTCTGCTACAAGCATCAGCCAGGGGAGGGAGGGAGGGAGGGAGGGAGCACTGGCACGAGCCTGCTGGGCGAGCTGGGCACTTACCGCTGTGCAGAAGTAGCCACACCCGGGACAGCACTGGTGCTTCACCATCCGGCCCCGGTGGTCTTCACAGAGCACCAAGAGCGGGGCTTTGCTGGACGGGCGCATTAGCTCATGCTTGACCACGTTGTTGGTGCACCTGCCCAGCTGCAATCACACAAGACCAGGGTCAGCAGCGGAGCCGCCAGGGGCTGGGGGAGGGGAAGATGCGAGTCCGAGGCGGACTCTGGGGGCTCCGTCCTCTGCGAGTCCGCCAGAACGGAACAGTGAGCCCGACAGGTGGCCGCGTGCAGTGTCAGAGGGTCCGCCGCAGGTGGTTAACCGGGCGAATCGAGGAAACAGCCAGGGCAAGCTGGGGCGTAGGCCAGGTACGGAGGACAAGTGGACATACACCAGGCCAGACAGGAAGGACGTCGTGGGCCAGCAGCGGGACGTCCTGCGAATCCACGGAGCCCCGCCAGTGGTCAGGGCAGCCAGAGCGAAACACCAGACAAAGGGCTAAGGTAAGCTGCAGACAGTGGGCGAGTGTGACTCAGGTGCACCCACAGGGCCTCGGGCCTCTGAGCAGGTGCCCCCTGACCTGCCCTGCAACTGCTCAGCCGACGGTGCCCCCCACCCCCACCAAGTGACGCAGACTCAGCGAACAGCAAGGTGCAGACCCACCTTCCCTGACAAACGTGTGCTCCAGTGGGAGAAGCAAAGACAAAGCACAGAGACTAAAGCTACCAAGCGGAAATCAGAAGCCGTCTGAGGAGCACAAGCTAGGGCGGGAGAGTGTGTAGGAAACTGTCACCAGTGCCCCTAAAGAAACAGACGTCGTGGCCATTCCCACACTGGAACAGGAGGCTACAAGGAAGACACGCCTGGGGAAAAATGAGCTCTCAAGAATTAGAATTAAGGTGGAAGAAAGGGAAATCCCCACAGAAGCGCTGGAAGAAAGATGGGGAATTTTCTGAAAGTGAAGCAAACAGACAAAAATTTGGAAAATGGAGAAGAAAACTGGAGGCTCCATCTAGGGGACCTAAAATAAAGGTAAAACGGAGAGAAGGCAAGGGTACACCAACTGGAAGGATGCGCCCGTCCCTGCCTGTGCGCAGGGCGGCAGCGGCCGGGCACCGGCGTGCTCCCGGCCAGGCAGCGGGACGCCAAGGAGGAAGCAGCCCAGCTGTGCGGCGAGCACCACGCAACAACAGGACAAAGAGCAATCCCAATATAAGAAGGAAACGTGTCCAACACGGAGCTCTGACCGACAGAAAGCACTTCCAGAGCACAAAGTCTCCGATGTTTAACCCCCAGCAACCTTCCGCGAGAAGCCACTGACGGTTACGTACAACCAAGACGAGAAAGTTGTGACCCAGACAGACCTGATGCGCTGAAAATGCCTACAGAAACGTGCAATTCCATCGATCTAGGACTGAATTTGTAAGAGGTACACAGAAAATAGAAAATGAGAAAATCATTGACTCAGGAAAATAAGAAGTTGTTTAGCAGAAGAAATGTAATCCAAGCATGCCACTGGCTCGGCTGCGAGCATTTCCAGAGTGTGTTATGAAAACCACAAATACAGTTTTAACCAAAAATGAAGACAGAATGCAAACTGCAGGTGAGGTAATGAGAAAGGAGAGCACCTCCACCACAGTCAGAAACCAAGAGGCAGGACCTCTTACGCAGACAGTCAAGAAATGGCCGCAGAAAAGTGGGTTATGTAAAACTATGGGGAAAAAATTTAAAATACAAGGAAAATCTCAAAGAGGTCGAAGTGGCCATCCCAGGGGAGGGAGACCGGGAGAACCAGCGTGAAGAGCTAGCATGGACAGACAGCAGGAACTCTGACTGACACGCAGTCAAGCTGACATCTAACATCGTGGACGTTTACAGTTGTCACAAGCGGAAAGGAGATGCTGCCAAACATCCGACTACAAACAGGATGATCCTGCACAGAGAATCATTTGGTCCAAAGTGGCAGAGGTGCTGCAGCTGAGGGGCTCTGCTCAGGAGTCTGAGCGCACGGCCAAGAGCCAAAGCAGGCCACACAAGGAGCCTGGGAGGTGGCCCGATGCCGCACAAGCACACCAGGAATGTTAGAAAGTCAAATAAAAACGGTAGAAATAAAAAATATGGGAACAAATAAATGCATATGACTGGCTCGTGAACATACTCCACAAGGAAGAAATTACTGAATTGAAAAAGGTCAATGTAATTAACCCAAACCTAAAATAGAAACAGAAAAAAGAGCAGAACACCCACCGGCTGAGACAGTATCACATAAGCTGACGTACATATGACCAGAGTGCCAGAGAGGGGAGGACAGCCAGGCCAAGAAGTTAAGGGCTGCCAGGCGAGAAGGCTCGGGGACAAGCAGGCGACAGATCAAAGTCCAAGAGGCTCAGAGAGACTGAAGGAGGATAAGCATCGAAAGAGAAAGACAGCCAAACCATGGCACCCAGGCCCAGAGACAGGAGAAAACCCTGGAGCAGCCGAAGAAAAACTCAACATCACAGCAGAGGAACAAAGATAGGGAGGGCGGCCAGCATCCTCGTCAGAAACCATGGAAGTTGACACAGCAGCAGCCTTTGCAGGTGCTGAGAGTTCTACGCCCATGAAAATACCTCCCCAGACGAAGGCAGAACAGAGACGTTTCCAGGCCCACGGAAGTGAGAGCACTCACTGTCGGCACCGAGCTGCGCGTGGGGGCGGCTAGGACAGCCGCATCCGGGGCTCCGACTCAACAGAGTGGGGGCGGTCCTGGGGTAGGGTCTAAATGAAAGTCAACCAAAGACTACTTTGATGTGTAAGCAATCTGAAAGACAACTATTTAAAGCAAAAATAACAGCAATACCCTGTGGTACATGCGAAATTAAAACGCATGACAAAAGCTGGGAGGGAGGATTTGGGACCACATACCGTAAGACCCTTACACCACGTCAAGTGCAGGTACCCCAGAACAAAGTACAGACGTGTGCCGTAAACCCCGGGGCAGTCCCCGCAGACACCAGAAGACGTACATAATAAAGCCAACAGTGGAATAAACTGGAATCATAAACAAATTCAATCCAAAAGGCAAAAAAGAGAGAAAAATGAGTAACGGATGACATTAACCCTGACACCATGAAGACGCTAGATCGTAGCCCAACTGCAGCAACAACGCATGAGGTGGGGATGATCTGCACAAGATTCAAGAACAGAGACTAAAGAAATGCACTTTAAAGACAGAGACAGGTGAAAAGTAAAAGGGTGCAGACAGTAATCCAAGGAAAGCGAGGTGCTTATGTGAGTACTGGGCACACGAGGTCTCGGCACAGATGTCTCTTGGGGTTGCAGAGGGACAGCGCATCAGACGCAGGTGAACGGAGCAGAGCCTCCGCACCGATGGGTCCATACGGCTGAAGAATCTAACACTCCTCCCTCAGCAACAGAACTGACGGACAGACTCAGAAAAGCATCGGACGACCTGAATAGCAGGTTCCTGACAGCAGTGGGGGTCACGTACACATTTGCCAACACTCAGAACCACACACAAAAAGGTGCCTTTCACTGTGTGAAGTGTAGCTCAATAAGCTGCCTGACAAAGAAAATGAAAAGACAAAGGAGCTTGTTTTGGGAAGGGCTGCTTGCTAGCAACTAAACATGAGATAGGGAGACCACAAAACAATTTTGGGGAAAACAACCGTGGCCTAAAAACTTCCTGGAATCCCACATAAAACAGCAACTAGACAGCAAAGCCACAACCCAGAGACATTTACAACAAAATCAAGCTACCGTGGCTACAAGACTCAAGTGTCTGGAGGCAAACTCCATTCAGCCACGAGACACATGCACCACTGGTACTGGAGCAGAAGGAGAAGGAAGACAGAGGTACTGTCTCGTGGACCCCAGGACAGGGACAGTGAAACACAAGATCCTCACTGGGAAACCCCGCAGGGAGGCCTGGGGCCAATGTGGTCCACCCTCCAGGAAATCTCAAAGCCTGGGGCTAACGTCCTCCTAAAGGCCTGCAGAGGGAGTGAGAAGAGTCTGGTCACCTCTGCATTAAGCTGCAGACGTACAAGGAGGACAGGGGAACAGCTGAATAGCACCATGACTGCGGGATCCATCAACTCCAGATGATGTGGCCACATGGCCCGGGTTGTTCCACGGAAAAATTGGAAGTAAAAGAAAAGGAGGGGGGAGTATGTGTAAATCAAAAGACAAAAAGACAATAGCGTCTATGGGTTTAGATATGGATGGTAAGGATGTTCAGAAAACACAGGGAGGTGAGCACTACAGATGGCAGAATGGGGGCCCTTCAGGCCCCTGTCAGATCCTGAACCTTGGTGGTAGGTTATCAGAGTGTTCGCCCCAGAGAGACTCAGGAGGCCAAACATCGGTCTTGTATTGTTTTCTGGATCTCTTTCACTTTACAACACACTGAATACAGAAAAGACCATGAGTCCCTAAGATGCTAAAGTAAAGGAGAGAGGGATGGGAGGGGGGAAACACAATCAAGCCCCGGGAATGTCAGGACACCAACTCCTTACTCTGAAAAATGGGGGAAAAAAAGACCAAGTAGCTATTTATTCTGTCTATCCAGGGTAAAGTGTGTTTCTGGGGTGCCACACAGCCCTAGCAGATGAGGGGAGCTCTTCTGGGTCCAGGGGTCCAGCCAGAAGCTGCAGAAGGGATGGCAGGCCTGCAAGACCGCCATTTCTACCGTGCTTCTAGGGTCCTGCCTCGTCCTGCTGCTGCGGGGAAAACGAGCTCGCTTACTTCGTGGTCCACACTTTCCGTAGCCATGCACTGGTTGTTGGCCAGAGTGGTGATCTCTCGGCTTTTCGGGGTTTCCATCCGGCAGCTGCAGAGGGGCACTTCCTGAAGGCCGTCTGTCTCCACCACATCGGGACCATTGGCCAGCCCTGAAGTCACACAAACACACGTGAGTGTCACCAACAGCAGAGCGCACACCCAGACAGGCTTCCACACCACATTCAGTGGCACGAAGTCCCCACCTCAAGACGGCAGTCCAGAAAGCGACCAATGACATAGTCTTTCTGGAAACCTCACGTGTGAGGAAAGAAAACAACGCCAATTACTTTGCTGGCACAAGGACCGCAGCAAGAGGGTCCGCCCGCCTGTCGAGCGCCCGCTGCCGGCGGGACTGGGCGGGAACCTCTCCCACTAACATTACTCGGTAATCCATGTTCTCAGGATCCAGGACCTAAGTTCAGAAAGAGACTATACCTTCATTAGCTACCCCTACATTTTTTGGTTTTCACACAAAAGAGCATTTAATACATGTTAAGACCTTGCTCTCCTCACTTGGTTTTAGAATTGCAGCCACAGAAGGAAACATTCGATTCCACCTGGGTTTACTTATTACCCAGGATGTTTGCTAGACTGAGGAGGAAGAGCTGAGAGACGCTAGGCTAACAGTGACAGCAGTAAGGAGGGTGGTACATCTTACCTCCTTCTAATCCCCAATTTACGGTGAGGACACCAGGGGAGACGGAGGGCCTGCAGCCCACATGTGAGTGCAGCCAGAGCCAGGCTGGCCTCGAGGGGTGGGGTGCAGGCTGGCTGCCAGAAAGACCCCTCCATCCAACCTGGAAACAGGGTCTGGCTGCTTCCAAAGGAGGACACATTTCATGCTCTCCTCTTGTGAGACAGCCAAAGTGGAAACATAAGGTGATCGACATCTCCAACACTCGCCATTAGCTCCCTTAGTTAAGAAGAACGGACTCTTGAGGCGCCTGGGTGGCTCAGTCAGCTGAGCATCCGACTCTTGATCTCAGCTCAAGTCCTGATCTCAGGGTCATGAGTTCAAGCCTAGTGTGGAGCCTACTTAAAACAATAAGAAAAAGAGGGGCGCCTAGGTGGCTCAGTCCTTAAGCGTCTGCCTTCGGCTCAGGTCATGATCCCAGGTCCCGGGATCGAGTCCCGCATCGGGCTCCTTGCTCCGTAGGAAGCCTGCTTCTCCCTCTCCCACTCCCCCTGCTGTGTTCCCTCTCTCGCTATCTCTGTCAAATAAATAAATAAAATCTTAAAAAAAAAAAACATAAGGAAAAGGAAAAAGAAAAAGAAGGGAGAGAGAATAACGGACTCTTGTTGCCACACCTATGTACGTGGGCCCACATGGGTTGGAGGACATGCCCTCACTGCCCACCACTACCCTTATGTGTAATCTGAGGCTGGTCCTCACCAGGAGACTCAGGATGCAGGGCCCTCCATAACTGACAGCAGGAGCCTGCATGCTCATTCTGCCCTGTGACACTGCTGAGCCTCTGGGTCACCTACACCCCAAGAGAGTGACTCCCTTCCTTCACGGTGAGAGGAAACAGGGAAACGGTGAGCTAGAACTAACATTAGCAACACCACAAGTTTAAAACTGGGAGAGCCCTGGCGAGGACTCTGCTTAGCAACTGCATTTTACAACAAGGAAGACACAGGCTGCCCAAGGGGCCGGCCAGCATGGCTGAGAAGGCCGAGGGTAGGAGTGAGGACCAGGCCTTAGGATTTAGTTTCCCACACACAGACAATGCGGCAGTGGCTCAGACGCCTCCTGAGCATGGGGTGTGCCCGTCTCCAGCAGTGGGAGCCACCGGGGGCGCCAAGGGAACGGCTCAAGAGAACCCCACCAAGTGCCCACTGCCACTGAGCTCTGGCTCCCCCCAAAATCTCCACGTCATCCACTCCTGGCCTCCCCCCCACCATCCTCTGCTGGGACCACAATGTTACTCAACTTCCACTCAGCAGACCTAGCAGCAAAGATGCCAAGAAGGACATGCGAGCAGCGGATTCTGATTGTGCACAAACATTCTGCAGGCTCAAGCCTGGACCACCCTCTGGACCCATGACCCAGAGCCATCAGCTGCCCTCTGCACCCATCACCGGAGCACACCCCCTAGGCCTCCAGTGAGCCTGAGGCACTCTGTCCCTCCTGTCCAGCCTTGGGCTCCACAACTGCCTCCCCCAAGTGTCCAAAACTCAGACACTAAAAAAAAGGCATGGCTGCAAATGCAACTTGTGTCTTCAATGCGCCGATTCTCTAAATCAAAAGTACGACTGGACAGACCAATCACTGACTAATCAATCAGTCATTACCAATCAGGGAAAAATAAAGTTTAGGAAATCAACTTACAAAATGTCATAGAATCTCAGAAAGCCTTCACTTTCTCCTCCTACTTCTCCAACTTGCAGTTTGGCACTTACTTTTACCAGAAAGAGAATATAAGCACATAAACACACCATCTCCCATTGCTCAGCTAAACAAACTGGGGCAAGGTCAAGGTCACTGTGCTTGTGAGCAACAGGAGTTTCCACTGTGCTCCCCACTGTCTCCTCACCTCCAACCACGGGGGCACAGCAGAGGGGAAATTTGATTAGATGAAATACTATTTCCAGCTTACATCCCAATCTGTGAGTTCCTGGAACAAACCTAAAAAGCAGGTTTAGAAAAATTACCCTTCATGTGGAAAGAAAGCATGAGGGGATGATGCCAACAACTTCAGGGCATTAGAGAGGCGTTCTACTCTATCTGGTGCAAGAAGAAGAAAAATGGTTTCTCTGACGGACAAGTCTACAATGTGTCTTACGCCTAAAGGTGTGATTTCCCACATTAAAGAGGCGATCAAAATTTCTCTAGTGTTCCAAACCCTAAAAAGCCAGTTATTTGTCCTCTGAAGACTGACAGGTTAAACTCCTATAGCAGCACACAACCCACAACTGCAAGGTCCACGTGGAGTGTAAATACCTTTAGGATTTTACATTTTCCCCATATTACATTTTAAACAGATTTTCCAAAATAGTCAGTGATTAGTTCCTTTTCACGGATGAAAGGTTTTTAAATGGTTCAAAGAGAGCAAACAGTGGTGGAGAGAAAGCCCCGCACAACTCGGGCCAGCTGACTGTCCGCACCCCCAGCATTCCAGGCCCAGAACCAGGGGAGCTGTGGGTAGGCCTGCACCTTCAAGGCCCAAACCAGCACTAGGTGTACCCTTTGTTTCAGCACAGAACACACCTGAACACCAATCACAATCGGAGTCAGAGACGATGACAAAGCCATGCTATTCAAAATTAAACCACCAGTGATCTCCCGACACAGCCAGGGCGGGAGGACCCCTCTCCAGCAGGAACGCTACATAAAAATGCGTCTGACCGACGGGCGGACGTGTTGTAAGCCATGACCACCAACAACCTGATCTTACGGGCGACGTTTCACTCCCATGCCGTGGGGGACTGGGCAAACGCGCCCCAGTGCATCCACTCGGCCACCTTTTCGGGATGCAGTTAATCGAACGTTTCATCATTACCCACCAGAGGGCATCACGTTAGTATGAGGCCGCCCCCAGCAAACAAAGAGCAAGATGGTGCCCAGCCTGGTCACAGCACAGAGGTTCACCTTCTGCTTGTGAGGGCAGCGTCCCCTTGACACGGAGATCCAGGGAGTCCAGAGAGACTTCCATGTACCCCGTGCTGTCTCCGGGCGCCGTCTGCTCTGCGCTTCCTGAAGATGACGTATATGCTTCAGAACCTGCATTCAGAAGGGGCCTGTGAAACACTGCATGCGGGCCGCCTCTCCAGCAGAGACCATGGGGAAGGCTAATTAACCCATGCAAAACCACAAACTCCAACACCACCCCTGTCCAGGACACTGCAGCCTCGCTCAGTTTCTTTCCTGCGCCTCATTTTGCTAACTCCCCCATTTCCACAGACTATTCATGGGAGGAGGGGGAGCTGTATCACGAAAAACAAGGAACTGACATGTGGAAACATCTTTCTCTGTAACTACACCAGTCAGATAAAGGCCAATCAAACAACCAAGGAAACATAAAACATAGTACATAAATGTTCTGTAACTACTACTTTAAAAATAAAACAGAGAGGGGCGCCTGGGTGGCTCAGTTGGTTAAGCAGCTGCCTTCGGCTCAGGTCATGATCCCAGCGTCCTGGGATCGAGCCCGGCATCGGGCTCCCTGCTCGGCGGGGAGCCTGCTTCTCCCTCTCCCTCTGCCTGCCTCTCTGCCTACTTGTTCTCTCTCTCTATCTCTATGTCAAATAAATAAATAAAATCTTTAAAAATAAATAAATAAATAAAATAAAATAAAACAGAATTCTCTGATCTGCAGGTCTGAAAGACCAGCTGATGTAAAGTGGCTGAGAAGCCACCCCATCGGTGCAGCGCTGCTGGGAAACCTGCCCAATCCCAAAGACATCTGAGTTCGGGATTCAAAGGGAAAGGACGCAGGGCCGCAGGGACGTATCCACCTGTCAGACATGGTGCTTTATGAAGGGCATCACGCTCTAGAGGGCAATGCAATCTGAATACAACTGAGGGGCCTGTGAAATGGGCGCTGCCCAGACTCAGGCCTCCTGTGCCCTCAAGGCCCGTCCACCATTCCTGGAGAACCCACATGGGTTCTTGCCGTTGTGAGCAGACTTCACGGAGGAAGCCTGTGAACAGTACACACTCACTCAGGATAATATCTAACACTAGCAAAGGGCAGGTGCCTGTTTTTCACAGCCAAGCTTCCAAACACTAGTCATTGATATTATGTCGGTGATCAGAAATAAGTGAGCCATAATACAGAGCAATGTGGTACCCGGGGCCTGTGAACGCATGTCGCCTCCTGCACCTGAGCTCATGGACAGACAGGATGAAGCCAGCCACTGTGAGAGCTCAGCTCATCACCACACATGTGAAGAATACGAGTAGTCTGGGCAACTTTAAACACCCTACACAAAGAAATAAAATTTGAGCCCCTATGCGAATAAACATTCAAGCATTCATCTTACATGCAGTCTTAAGTCTACCAAGACTGTTCGTTTGTTAGCGAGCAGAAAAGCCACACTGGCCGGTCGTCCGTGGTGAAGAGAAAAGGAAACGTGAGTGAAAGAGATGGAGCTCACAGGAGGCTCACGGGCTCCACACACAGCTCTCCTCTGTGCTTTGGGGTTAGCTCTGCCTCCCTGACATCCACTTAGCAAATCTGCTTGTGCATTGGGGGGCTGGAGAAGAACGGCTAATGTTTGTGGAATCAGAACAAGCTCCTTGGCTCTGTGGTATGAGCGTAAAGATAAACAAGCACATGAAACAGCCCCCCCACACTGTCAACAAAGGTTCGAAGGGCGACCCAGAGAAACAAGTCAAATTAAGCAGTGGGGCAGGAACAACTGGGCATCCACACGCAACAGGGGAGCGGCCTGCCGCAGAGCACACACAAATGCTAACTTAAATGGGTCAGAGATGCACGCATCAGGCCTAACACTGTAAAACTTCAAGAAGAGAATACAGGACACAATCTTTGTGACCTGACTTAGTAAAAGATTTCTGGGATCATAAAAAGCAGGAATTTTAAAAGAAAAGAATTCATAAATTAGACTTCAACAAATTTTCTTTATTTACTAGGCACACATATGTGCAAAATGTGTACATAATCAAAGACTTGTATCCGAAATCTTGCAAGAACTCTTCCAAGTCAGTGAGAAGGTATACAATCTGATTTTTAAATGAGCAAAACAGAGAACCCTTTACAAAGGAGACGCACGAGGCCATGGTGTGCAGCCTCACCACTCAACGAGGTGAGCACCCAGTGAAGGCACGGCGAGGCCTGGGGTGCCCCAGCAGCAATGGGACCAGAGACCGACCCTGACGAGTGTCGCAAGGACACAGAGGCGCAGAGCTCTCGTGCCGCTGTGGGAACGTGAGGAGACAGAGGGCGGTACTCCGGTCTCTGGCTGAAAACCTCTCGGCAGTTCCCTAAAGTCTGACATACAGCTCAGCTAGTCCACTCCTAAATATTTACCCAAGGTAAGCGAAAGTGTCTGATCAATAAAGACTGTATACAAATGTAAGAAACAAACACAGGAAAGAGCCCAAGCGTCCACCAACAGGTGAAGAGTGAACCACGGAATCGTTCCTGGCCAACGATCCACCGGTACTACAACGTGGATGACTCAAACAGTTACGCACAAAGCAGACAGACAGGGCAAGGGCACCTCCCCAGTCATCCACTCAGATGAGGTCCTACACAGTGCTAACCAATCTGCAGACAGAGTGTACAGCAGAGGCGCCTAGGGATGGGGAGGGCTGGCTGGGGAGAGGGAAAGGCCACCAAGTGGCAGCAGGAGCATTCACGACATAACTGTGGTGGAGGTCTCGTGGTCATACACGTGTGGAAACTCACCACCTTGCACCTGAATCACGTGCACTACAGCACATGCCCAATCTTCTGCAACAAAGCCATCAGAAGCGACCCCTGGCCCACTAGGCTTGCTCACCTTCTGGATTTCAGGGTCATTTCCTTCCCTGCATCCCCTTTAACAAAATTACTTCCAGAACAGGGGAATCTGACCAAAGGGCTGAAAGCCACTGTGTGGACCTAGGCACTGCCCACACCTGACACCAAGGGCAGCCACGGTAACCATACAATGTTCAGAAGCCACAGATTCCTGGTCACACAAGGAAAAAGATGAATAATCCCAATTAGCTCAACACTCAACAATGAAACCAGCATTAAGGGAGGTCTGCCAGAAGGAAGCCACCTGAGGGTCACCTGAGTGTCTCTAATGAAGTTCATACTTTTTTTTCCCCTTAAAACAGTAAAGCCCCTTTTCCAAATGAAATCCTACACAGAACCCCAACCCCACCCCCGGACGGCCTCCCATGGGCCCATTTCCCACCCAGACAGTCCTCGAATGTGGACACCACATTTACCCAGCACACCGCTTTGCTTCTTTTTATTTCTCCGCCTCCGTTTCCTAGCCGGCTTGATCCAAGGGCTGTCAGGCTTTCCTTTCCTCTTGAGAAACTTCTTCTTGATACTGGATTCAGAACTCTGAGAGCCAAAGGGGCAGGAATAGAAAAAGCAAAGCATGGGAGCTCCTGAAAGCAAAAGGTACTAGAAGTTTTGTTTCCTTGCAAAATAAAATACCTGCTATATCTTGGTTCTTCAACTAGAAGATTAATTTCACTTTCAGACACTTTTCTGGTCCCATTCTTAAAAATACTCATGTTTTCCCCTAAATCACACTAAGTTGTTATTTTACAGGAAAAGAAAAGCCAAGAACATTTAAATGGAATTTATAAATCTTACTCGAATCTGGCACAAGAAAGAATGAGAAAGTTCTAGTCAGGAACTAAATAAATAAATAAGCTCAGTGAGAGAATCCACTTTTAATCATATGCATCCATTCTGCTCATGAGAAAAGGAACAATGAATGCCTCAATCTGCTTCAGAATCTATGTCCACACTAATTATCTACATGGAGAATAAGGAAAGAAATTATAGTTAATTTTACAATATTTTAAGATTTTTATGACCCTTTCTAAAACCTAAGATGCAGAAAGGGCATCTACAAAGAGACGCAGAGCAAGAACTGCCACCACCTTCAACTGGTCTACAAGGAGAATCACACGACCCCTGCTCCCTAGGGATACAGAGAGACGCTAGAAAGGAGGAAAGCAGGAGGTACACCAGGCGCGGTGCTGGGTGCCCAGTTCTGACTGCGGTGGCCCACCAGTGGCCCCATGCACCCTGTACTCCATTTCCTCTGCCTCACCCCTGCCCTCCTTACTGCAAAATTTCAGACCCAACTTCCTCAAGCACTGCCCCCAAGCTCACTGTTGCTTCAAGGTGCCGTTCCAGACAAAGAGCAGCTTATCCCCAAACCCAACTGTCCCTTCCAAGTCCTCACCTCATCTACCCACACAACACACTGATGCCAGGGACCAGTGTCTCCCTCTTGGGAGGATTTCTCAGCTCACAACATGACCCTCCCGTCTCACATCAACTCCGCCTTCTCTGCTTCAAGCTCACCTGTTGGGTGCTTTCTGGGCCCCATCCTGACTGAGGCTTGTGCTCTTCCCCATCTCCAAGCCCCTGCTCCCCCATCCCCACAGACCCAGTGCCCCTGCCCTCTGACCGCTTACCTCCCTGTGACAACCAGCCCACAGAAGGTCCTGCTGGCTCTAATCCTGAGACACCTCAAATCCTTCCTTCTCTCTCACATTGGTCATAGGGCAGAATCACGGCCACTGTCCTTGCTGCCAATTCCTACCCATTCTACCACCCCTCACACACCAAAGCCCCAACCTCCCTCCCCTAGCCCTGCCTGCCCGATGAGGACCTGAGCCAAGCCCATCTCCTTTGGCTCTCTGCTCAGATGTCTTTCTCATGCTCCCTCCCAAGGTCTGGGATGAGATCTGCCATCACGGCCCCAGATTCCAAGCACACACTTGCAATGACGGCTGAGTGAAGGGCTGGACAGACTACAGAGCCTCCTGCTTTACTCTGCCACCAAACACGAAATCAGAGTGCAGGGCTGGGGTTACCAGATCAGACTCATCTCCATCCTCGTCTTCCTCCCCGGTGCCGGCTGACTCTTGCTCCTCTTCAGACTCGCCGTCCGTCTGGCCAGCCGCACAACAAGCCAAAAAGAAAACACAACTAATGAGACCCTTCAGTGGAGGTGACTTGATAAAAACACGTCTTACTGGACACACTGGCAGTCAGCGCTGAAGATGCACGTGCACAGGCGGGCTGGGGGGCGGGAGAGGACACAGGTGCTGTGTCCACGAAGTGACCGGGACCAGCTGCGAGTCCTGCCTGACCGCTGCCCAAGAGCCCGTCCCAGGTGGGCCGCTCCTCTGCTGTATTTCTGTACTGATCTGGAAGGCAGCCCCCTCGGCACGTAATAGACCATCATCTGTATGCTGAAGACTAGTGCACTTGATGCATTTTGTGTGTAGGAGAATTCAATTAAAAAGTAACAAAATACACAGTAAAAACATTTCCAGAGGCCAAAAAATAATACAAAATGCAAAACCTACCCTTTAAACCCACCCAAGAGCCCAGTTCAGCCCCCAGGACCATCATGCTAGTGCTGCTCACAGTCCTTCCAGCCCATGTTTGGCACGAATGGGCCTGAACACAGAAGCATGATTCTGCCTGCTGGCTGGCAGAGCACCAAACACAATTTTGTGAATGAAACTTTCTTCTAACTAAAAATATGTTTTGGAATTATTTCCATATCAAAGCAATATAGGTACTTTTTTTTCCTTTTTTTTTGCTGTATTTACCTTTTCTATCCACACAGGTAATACATGAATACATTTTCAATGCAAAAACACTAAAATATATGGGTATCCATTCACCCCTTCTCCACCTACCCCCTGAGGCAGGGATGTGGTAACACACACACCCTCAGCCTGGCTCTTTGTGGGGCTGCACCCAGTAACTTCCCCATTCCCTAATCGAGGCACACCCTTCTCAGTTTCACTCTGAGGCTGCGTTTTACACAAACTAAGATCCCCCAGGACAAACCAACAGACACACACTCCTCTCTACAAATGTGGAGTTCAAGACTACTGCCATCAGCAATGCCCAGAGAGGCACAACCAGCCCTCCAAGGGGTCGCACAATCACTGTGGTCTTCATTCCCCAAGTACACAAGGAACTGAGCAACTTCCATGGCTTCACATACTTTCCTACCTCTTCCACTTTGTCTCATGCGACCAAACCCTCAGTCCCTACTGCTACTGGGTACTTGCTTTATTAATTAGGAGAAGCTACACACATATACGATAACAATGCTTTGCCTATTAAATGTTATAAAAATTTTCCCTATCAAGTGGAGCTTTGCTTCTGGTCTTTCTTATTATACAAAAATACTGAGACTTTATCTGGACAAGTCAAACCTCTCATCTTTCTCTTTGTCGCTTCTGGATCTGTGTCTGGCACTAGAAGGCCTTCCTTATTTGAGATTAGAAAAACAGTTTCTAACATTTTCTTCCACAGTTCGGTATTTTATGTTGACACTTTAAAGCTTCTGTAATTTACTTTTTTAAATAACAACTTTACTGAAATATAACTTACCTACTCTAAAATTCATGCTTTTAAAGTGTACAATTCAGGGGCACCTGTGTGGTTCAGTCAGTTAAGCGTCCGACTTTTTTTTTTTTTTTTTAAGATTTTATTTATTTGACAGAGAGACGCAGTGAGAGAGGGAACACAAGCAGGGAGAGCGGGAGAGGGAGAAGCAGACTCCCCATGGAACAGGGAGCCCGACGCGGGGCTCGATCCCAGGACCCTGGGATCATGACCTGAGCTGAAGGCAGACGCTTGACGACTGAGCCACCCAGGTGCCCCTAAGTGTCCGACTCTTGATTTCAGCTCAGGTCATGACCTCACGGTTGTGGAATCGAGCCCTGGGTCAGGCTCCATGCTCGGCGCACAGTCTGCTTGAGATTCTCTCTCTCCCACACCCCTCCCTCCACTCACTCTCTCTCTCTTTCAAATAAAATCTTTAAAAAAAAAAGTGTACAATTCAGTGTTTTAGTATATTCCAAGTAGTGCAACCATCACCACTATCCAATTCCAGAACAGAATTTACATTTCCTATGTGACATGATGCGACAGTTCCCCTCTATTTTTCCCCCAAAAGATCAATTGTCCCAATAACATTTACTGAAAAGTTCATGATCCCCTGACCACAAACTAAAAACCCATCCTTAAAAAATAAACAAAAATTAAAACCCCCTCCTTAGAGTAAACTGTATGTTCACATACAAATAGGTTTGTTATGGATTTCCTGTTCCACTCACTCAATGCTTTCCCATTCCTGCACAAATCCCCATTTAATCACTCTCCAGTAGTTCTAACTGCTCTTTTTTCTCCCTGTGCTTGCTGCACACAATTCCCACATCAGCTATTCTATAGAAAGTCCTCTGAGGGTCTTGATGAGAACTATTCTGGACTTAGAGGCAACGTGGGGAGGATGAAACAATGATCTTCTCATTCAGACAAGTAACCGGCCTTCCCTCAGACAAACAAGAGGTCTTCACTCAAACAAGGGGTCTTCACTCAGGCAAACAAGGGGTCTTCCCTCAGACAAAGAGCAGGTCTTCCCTCAGATACACAAGGGGTCTTCACTCAGGCAAACAAGAGGTCTTCCCTCAGACAAACGGCAGGTTTTCCCTCAGACATACAAGCGGTCTTCCTTCAGACAAAGAGCGGTCTCCCCTCAAACAAGGAGTCTTCACTCAAACAATGGGTCTTCCCTCAGGAAAAGAGCAAGTCTTCCCTCAGTCAAACAAGAGGTCTTCTCTCAGACAAACAGCGGGTCCTCCCTAGCTAAACAACAGGTTTTCCCTCAGACATACAAGGGGTCTTCCCTCAAAGAACAGGTCTTCCCTCAGATAAACAAGGGGTCTTCATTTAGGCAAATAAAAGGTCTTCCCTCAGACAAACAATGGCTTTTTTCTCAGACAAGTAACAGATCTTAATGTGAATCTATGTCTCCTTTCCAACCTCCTTCAGGAAAGTTTCAGTTTTCTCTTCTAGGGAATTGACATTTCCTATTAAATTTATTGCTAAGTACCCTCGTGGTATTAAAGACTTACAGCTAAGTTTTAGGTGTGATACTGTGATTTTTGCTTTTAGAGTCCTTTTCTTTTAAAGATCCGTATGGAAATAATCTGCTTCAAGACAACCCACGTGTGGGGCGCCTGGGTGGCTCAGTTCATTAAGCGACTGCCTTTGGCTCAGGTCATGATCCCGGGGTCCTGGGATGGAGTCTTGCATCGGGCTCCCCCTGCTCTGCGGGGAGAGCCTGCTTCTGCCTCTGCCTCTGCCTGCCACCACCCTGCTTGTGCTCTCTCTCTCTGTGTCAAATAAATAAAATCTTAAAAAAAAGACAATCCATGTGTGGATAAGCAAGACTGGCCAAGCGTTAACAACTGTTCACTATTATCTGTATGTCTGCATAGCTTGACATTTTCTATTAGAAAAGTTAAAAAATAGCCCTAGACATTATTGCTATTATTGATACTGTTGTCGTTACATTTTCTAACTGGCTATTGCAGCTACAAAGAAAAGGAATGGTTTTATGTCTTGATCACATTTAAGTTCAGCTCACTAGCTATAATAGTTCCTCAGCTGATTTTCTTGAATTTTTTAAGACAGATGATTATATTCTTGGCAAACTCCTCTCCCTTGTCCTTTTAAATATTAATGTTTCCTTCTGGTTCTCATTTTACAGCATCACAGCAAGAATAATCAACACTGCAGCGCTCATGTTAGGGGAGAAAGGAGCAATCCCTCCCTCTTTTTATTATTGACATCAGAAATGTTTTAAAATGTTCACCACTAAGTAACCTTTTTTGAGGGGGGGTAGGATTCTGATATCTTTAGGTTTATTTAATATAAGCTATCTTTAAATACCATTGGGTAATTTGTATTTTAAAAAGATTGAGCCTGGGTAGATCAGTCGGTTAAGCATCTGCCTTCGGCTCAGGTCAGGATCCCAGGGTCCTGGGATCGAGCCCTGTGTGGGGTCCCTGCTCAGTGGGGAGCCTGCTTCTCCCTCTCCCTCTGCCCCCCAGCTTGTGCTCTATCTCAAATAAATAAAATCTTAAAAAAAAAAAAAAAAAGGCATCCAAATGGCAAATAAACATGTAAAAAAGCACCCAACCTTCTCGGAAATCAGGAAAATGTGAATCAGAACTATAATGCAACACCACTACTCACTGGCTGGGCAATACCAAGTGTATCAAGCTAGTGCGACAGAAGGACACTCATGCACGCACAGCTGAGAGCGGGAGAGCTGCGTGGCTATGCCTACCACTGGTCACATGACATGGCAATCCCAATGTGGGTGTGCCCCCCACGGACAAAAAGGAATGCTCACAGCAATGTCATCTGTAAAGGCCCCAACTGGGAACAGCCCAAATGTCCACCAACAGAGGAATGGATACATAAATTTGAACAGTCATCCAAAGAAATACTGTAACGTAGTGGCCCTTGAACATTCTGGTCTCAGAAACCCTTCGTTCTATTAAAAATTACGGGGAATGACAAAGCACTTTTGCTGATGTGGGTTACGTCTACTAACGTTTACTACTGTACAAATTTAAACTGAGAAATGTTTAAACCACAATGTAACTCCAATGAGTGAGAGGTAAAACAGTAAGTAGTGTCTTAGCATTATGACAGTAACAGTTTTGACCCCACGGACCCTGTGAATGGGTCCCCTCTGAAAGAGACCCCTCAGACCACTTTATAATCCACTGTGCGTAACAATGAAAATGAATGAATAATATAAACTTCACAAACGTAATACTGAGTAAAACAAGTCACACTCTGAAAAAGGAAAACATATGCATGATCCCGTTTACATGAAGCACAGAAACCAAGAAGACAATTCTGCGGGGACCGGAGGGCCCACAGGGAAGGCTGGGACAACTCAGGCCTGTGAGCTGGGGGGCGGCACAGAGGTGCAGTCACTCTCTGATCAGTGAACTGTTCCTTGTCACAGCTGGAATCATAAAGTCATCCCCCAAATCCAAAAAACATACAGCTGAACTTTATAAAATGCTAGTTTTTCTCATTTAATCTGTTAATGTGGTAAGTCTTATCGACAGGTTTCCTGTAATAAACCAGTGTCTAACCAATACTGTTCCAGGACTGAAAGCGGTTTGGCCTCAGAAGGAGCTAGTGTCCATCCCCATCTTTCTCTATTCTCTGAAGCAGTTCACATACTAAACCCATTACTGTTTATTACTATTGCTGATTTATTTAGATTTGTTCCTATTATCTTATTCCGTTTTCCATTTGGCCACACTGTCCTTGTGATTCTACTTTTACTGGTTTCTTGATTCTTTTTGTTGGCTTGCTATCCATTTAATTCTTTCCTTTATACCAATGTATAGAGTTACTCAGTATTACTCAGCATCCAGATTCTCTCTGGAAGAGGAGAATCCAGAAACCGAGTCAGCTCTATATGCCATATGGTGTTCGATAAAGGCGACGTTTTAAATCTTCAGGGGAAAGAAACGTCAGTCAATAAATGGTGCTCACATAATGTGGCTATAACCATTTTGAGGGAAGCCATGGGACCCTGACCTCACATTTTGCCTAAAAAGCTTTACTGAGATAGAATTCATATACCATAAAATACACCCATTTTGAGTATATCTACCTCATATTTTATCCCAAAACAAATGTACATGAATCAAGTACTTATACATAAAAAATGAAACCAATGAAGTATAAGAAGACAGCTTACACAAATTTATTAAAAATCACCAGTGAAAAAGAATGTGTATCTTATTTAGAACCCAGAAATCATAAATAGACTATTACCCGTGGCTTCCAACACAAGACAAGACACCCCCCAAAATTCTGAGAGCTGGAAGGGAAGTCTGTACCTACAGAGCACAGCACTTTGACTCAAAATGTAAAAAGTTAATCCACGAAATTATACATTTCAAGCAGGTCACTATTTCAATGAGATCACCTGGAACTTCTCTGCCTACCATTAGTTTTAGGAGACCTCATCAGATACAAAAGCCCATCTTATATAAAGATGGTCCAAAATTCTCTCAAAAAAGTATGATACAAAAAACAGTCCAATCACACCCATCTCCAACCAACCACCTGATTCTCAACTCCTCCTTCTCCTCCTCATCTACTTCAACCCCCCCCAAACTAAGAGCGTAAACACACACCCAGTGGTCAGCATCTACTCAGGAACTGTGTTCTACTCGGGCCTGCCCCTACAACTCCTGAAGACCCTGCCCAGTGCTGAGCCCCCAGGGCCACCTGCAGACAGTGACTTGTGATTGAGCCAGCACCTGCCCCCTCCCAGAGCACATCCTCGCGTAGACATGAGTGAACTGTGTGATGAGGACACACCAGGCACACCGAGATACACCTGGTGTGAGCAGACTGCACACGACCGCTCTGCAGGTCCAGTCAGCAGCCCTGGAAGCTCACTCCAACCAGGAGCAAGAGCCCCTCCCAGCGTCAGTGCCTCACGTGCAAGGGGATGCACCTGTGGTGCGCCTAGGACTGAACAAGGTCAGTCACACCAAGGCCAGTGACAAGCAGCTGCCACTGGCACACAGTCAGCCCTCAGTGTATGCCTGTCCATCTAGAACCTAAACAAGCTCCAGACGTTTACTTCAAAGAGTGCTGTACAAGACAGCAAACACTCCTCTGATGAAAATAAATCTACAACTTCAAGATAAACAGAATGCAAACACCCAAGTCAGAAGGAAGACAGGGAAATGACTGCGGCAGAGAAGGGCCAGACCGCCCCTCACAGGACCAACGACCCATCATCTGTAGTCCCTCCCCGAGGGGGTGAAAAAGGCCTACCTTCTGGGTGCGGTCGGTTTCTGACACACTGCCCCCCTTAGAGGTCCTGCTGTCCTCTGTGGGAAATGCAGCAGCCTGCTCGGCCCCCTGGTCCTCATCCTCATCAAGCTCCTCCGACTCGTCCTCCTCTGAGTCCAGCTCCAAGCTTTCCCCATTCACGTGAAGGGTGCTGGCGCCCAGGTCCTTGTCACCCTGGAACATGGGAAAGAGCACACTGTCACGAAGAACCCCAGCATCAGGAGCAACCTGCCAACTCCTGCCAGGGCATGGCCTGCAAGGTGGGATGCAGCGACTCTGCCACTGGGGGAAGAGCCAGGAAAGGGTGAGGGATGAGGGGTCAGGGAGCACTGGGAAAGAGGCTGCGCCCCAGAACGAGGCACCTCAGAGCCTGGGTTCCTTCAAAAGGGACCGAGGTCATCAAATTACAGACAACCTCACGTGGTGCTCTTGTGGCCAGAGAGGTCCTGACACAAACGTGGATTTCCAAGCACACATACAAACAACGCAGGCATGCCTTACCTTGGAACCCACAGTGGAATGAGTTATACTCTTAAACATCTCAATCACCGTCCTCTGTTTTAATACTTTGGTCTTTTTCTTAGGAACCAGGCTATAGGTTCCCATTCTTCGTTTTTTCTTCCGAGATACTGCAGCTGCTAAAACAAAAGGCAAGCAAGCTAAAAAAAAAAAAAAGTCAAAAGGGGACAAGAAAGGAAAAGAAATACCATTCAAATGTTTTTTAAAGGTAGGTGATAATTCACAAAATCTGATTACCAAAATCATCAGCATGCCACAACAGTGACAGGCATTTCTCACTTGTCCTAAGTTGCACAGAGAAAACTGACAGTACCTTACAGATCATCTGCTTTACTCACAATAAAACACTAAGCTGTGTGGACGGCCAACATGATCACCCTGCTATAAGCAGGAGAAGTGCAAGGGAGAACTCACCGATCATCAGAAGCAGGGCCCTGGAGCACCTCCCACACCCAGTCCCCTGCCTCGGGACGGTCCCGTCCCCAGGAACAGTGTGGCTGCAAGAGTGAGGCTAAGGAGGGACAGTGGCCTCACTGCCAGTCACTGGGGATAGGCCTCATCTGTCCGCCTGACAGACTTCTCACCCACGACAAGGAGTAAATTGCAGAGTCTCCAGATGTGTCCACCTCTAAAGTAAGTGTAGCCACGCAACACTGGCCAGTCTGTCCTCTCCTGGACCCTTTCCCCAGCACCTTCCACCTTGCCCAGCAGTTCACCAACTGAGGGGAAAGAAATCCTTGAAGCAAACTATGCAGGTACAAAAGGTCGAGGAAGACACAGCACAGGGAAAAGCAAATAGCTGGGGGTCTGGGGTTTCCAGACAAGCTGGGGCTCCTGGGGACTCAGGGCTCTCCACCCTGTTCTAGATAAAGCAGCTCCAGGTTGACTGGCTTTATAGAATGAGGCTCTCTATAATATTTTATTTTTTAAAAAGTTCCAGGGTTTTAAAAAATCTGAAAACCACTTAACAGAGGCACTGTACTAAAGGACTGCAGAACCTATGCTCCATTCTGTTCTCACTCTAAGAAGTGGAAGAAAAGAGCGCTGGAAGAGCATGCATGAGCGTGAACTACACCATGACAAGGGCCACACAGACAGCCCCGTGAGCACGGGGTACCGAGGACACCAGGTGTGCCTCAACCCCAGGCTGAGGGCCACACAGGACATCCAGGACAATCACACACGCAGCCCTGCACTGTGTTCACTGGGGTGGCTCTGGGCACATAAATGGTCACGAGGAAACGCAGCTCTGTCCATCTCATGCTAGAACAGTGTGACTGGGCGCCATGCAGGGATGTGCCCAGGCAGGGATGCGCATCCTGTACAGTCACAGGACGGAGAGTAAGATGCGCTTTGCAGCCCCTCAGTGAGTCTGCGTAGCCTTCCTGTTTGTGTTGCGGCAGGATGGGAAGCTAACAGAACCTCTGGGGCCATGACCACAGTAATTTAAAATACTAATAGGGATGATGTGAAATCTAAACTCGAACAAGGTGGCTCCAACACTCCCTCCACCCCCCAAGGGAAGACAGCAGGGCAGGGCAGGGGAAGGAGTGAGGTTTGAAGAAAGCAGACCAAGTGGTCTAGAACCTGGACACAGTCACGGAGGGCTGTGTCCACACAAGCCCTGTCCATCCCAAGACACCTGACCAGCAGGTAGGCTTTCTGTATTTCCCACAACTCTGAAAGGCGCACCAGCGATTCTGTAATAAGGCAAAGCAGCTGTGATGACGCTTCCCTAGGAAAAAGGAGACACCTGCAGGCATGGAAGTTGTGATTTTTGGTACCCTTCCCGGGAGGTGACCACACCAGGAGTGCTTGACCTGCATGAAGACGTCACAGAAAGGGCCTTTCTGCACTGGGGAGAGTCACCTCATCTCTGTAGGAAGTGTGGCTATCTTAGAGGCTCCAGAGGGAGGCCCCTCGCTTGAGATACGCCACCCCAGCATCCTCCCTGTGGGGCCACTCATGCAGCCCCACCTCCTACAAAGGCCCCAACAAGGGATCAAATGTTCACCCATCCCCTCAACTGACCATGAACAGAAAGAAGCCAGCTCAAAAGATCGAGAAACACCCAGGGAAAGTGGCTGGTAACAGAACCAAAGCACCCTTCTCCACAACCTTAACTCAAAGGTCTCCACAATACACGGTGTGTTTCCAACAGCACTTAATTTATAAACAGAGGGAAGTTCTCAAATCTAGAGTCTTCTACCCTATTAGAACAAGGGGATAAGACTCAATGAAAACAACCTTCATTTTGAGCTTGACAAGCGTAGGAAGCAATGCAGGGATTAGTCAAGTTTTTAGAACAGAGGTCCGACATTCCTCTGCAGGTCTACAGGTGAGCACAGAAGGGCCAGGACTCCAACTGCCACGCATCTAGGGCACACACGCACTTAGTCAACACGCTTCTAGTTCGGCAAGGTGCGGGGCTGTAACCCGCCATCAGAGCAAAGACGGCTGTCGGGTCCCCCTGTTACCTGTCTGTGACTTTGTGTAGCACTGGTTTTGAGGTAGTGACTGATGGAGGGGCGGGAAGGGGGGTAAAAGCTGCTGTCGTCCAAAATCAGAAAGAGTTTTGTTGCTCTCCTCCTTTGGCTCCTCATGATCGCGAGCTTCTCGAGCTTCTCTGGGATCCTTACTGGCTGCATGCTTCAAAACAAAGACAATGAATAACCGTAATTACACACAAGCAGATGGCCACTGAAACAACATGCCCCCAAAATGCAGCTCTTTTCCTCAAAAACTTGCCGTGACCAAGAGAGGAGATGAAAGAGAGAAGACAAAGTATAAAGCCTGCTGTCATCACAGAGCCCCTGGCTCTGAGGCGCACGTACCCGGTCACCCCTCGGAGGATACGGGCCAGCGTCTACAAGCCAAAGATGGCGCTGACGGGGACAGGGAGCAAAAGGAAGCGGCGGCAGCAGTGACCAAATGCGGCACATGAACCCTGAAATAATGTCTACCTGGCCTGCGAACCGCTGACGTAGCTAAATGTATTACTAAGTAAGGTGCTTTCACAGTCTATCGCTTTCACAGCTGCACTGTGCAACAGCCCCCCACAACAGACTACATTTTTAAAGTTACCTTTTGTCTTCAGTCTCAGCCTTCCAAGACCCCGGCAGCCTGTAGTACTGTCATTAAAACCCTCATCCCTGTTAGCGGTGCTGCCTTCATTCTGGACTGCCTAGACACAACTAACCCTCTCCCCTCCACTGGCTTCCCTAAAATCACCTACAGCCCTGAGATAGCTGGATCTCATGTCAAATTCCATTTAACCAAGTTTTATCATACGCACAGTAGGGGCAATCAACAGTGAAGAAACAGGCATCCTTCAATAAATGGTGCTGGGAAAGGGGTATCTCCACATGCAAAAGAATGGAGTTGGACCCTTACCTTACGCTGCGTACAAATACTAACTCAGAATGGATCAAAGATCTAAAACTATAAAACTCGGGACGCCTGGGTGGCTCAGTCGTCGAGCGTCTGCCTTCGGCTCAGGTCATGATCCCAGGGTCCCGGGATCGAGCCCCGAATCGGGCTCAGCGGGGAGCCTGCTTCTCCCTCTGCCTCTCTATCTCTCATGAATAAATAAATAAAATCTTTAAAATAAATAAATAAATAAAACTATAAAACTCTAAGAAGGAGGAGCAAAGCTTCATGATGTTGAATTTGGCGATGATTTCCGGATAGGACACCAAAAGCACAGGCAACAAGAACAAAAAACCGATAAATCAGACTTGATCAAAATTAAAAATTTCTGTTCATCAAAGGACACAATCAATAGAATGAAAAGGCAACCTACAGATCGGGAGAAAATATTTGCATATCACATACCTGATAAGGAATTCATATCCAGAATATATAAAGAACTCCTACAACTCAACAACAAAACAAACAACCTGATTAAAAAATGGGCGAAGCATCTGATCTCACATTTCTCCAAAGAAGACATACACTACACACGTGAAGAGATGCTCAACATCACTGATCATCAGGAAAATACAAATCAAAACCATAATGAGGTATCACCTCACACCATTAGGATAGCAACTATTAAAAACAAAAGAGGGGCGCCTGGATGGCTCAGCTGGTTAAGCGACTGCCTTCGGCTCAGGTCATAGTCCCGGGATCGAATCCCGCACTGGGCTCCCCGCTCAGCGGGAAGCCTGCTTCTCCCTCTCCCGCTCCCCCCTCTTGTGCGCGCTCTCTCTCTCTCATTCTCTCTCCCAAATAAATATTAAAAAAAAAAAAAAAACAAAAGAATACAACCCCAGAAAACTGTCAATTATACCCAATTAAAAACAAAATGTTGAAAAGGATGTGGAGAAATTGGAACCATTGCTGGTGGGAATGTAAAATGGTGCAGCCGCTGTGGAAAACAGTTCGGCAGTTTCTCAAAAAGCTAAACATAGAATTACCATGTGATCCAGCAATTCCACTTCTGGATATATACCTAAAAGAACTGAAAGCAGATCTTGAAGAGGTATTTGCACACCCGTGTTCACGGCAACGCTCCTCACAATAGCCAAGGGGTGGAAGCAGTCCCAGCGTCTACTGACAGGTGAATGGATAAACAAGACGTGGTCCGTCCACACCATGGATCATTATTCAGCCTTGAAAAGGAAGGAATCGCGACACCTGCTACAACGTGGATGAAGCTGGAGGACGTGGTACTGAGTGAGATCAGCCCGGCACAGAAAGACCAATTCTGTATGAGTGGAAACTCTCAGGAGGCCAGAGGAGTCGGACCCACAGACTCGGGGGTCGGGGCTGGGAACAGGGTTTGATGGAACAGAGTCTAGCCTGGGAAGACGAACGAGTTCTGGGGACAGACAGAGAGGAGGGCCGCACAACAGTGTAAAGGCCCTTGATATCCCTGCCCTTAAAAGCGAGCCTACCTGGGAGGGTGGCCTGGATTCCAGCTCTTGGGGCGATAGCCTGGGGGACTTACTCACACTCAGCTCAGTGACCCTGTCTGTCGCTTGGTAGGGAATGTGGCCCAGTCCTGGAGTGCCCTTCCTTCTTCGCCCAACACCACCGTCTTCCCCACCACCTTCATAATTAACCTGCCCTAGGCACATAGAGCACAGTTCACATGTAACTTGTCAACTCTGTAAAATCCTTCAGTCTCTCTCAAACATACCAGGTTGTCCCTAAAGAAGTCACTGCTGGAGCAAAGGAGTCAGGTAATGTTCCTTTCTGTCTCCTGCAAACTACCCCCATTGACTGTGTGGCCACAATGACTCTCAGCCTCCAACATCTCTTCTTACAAGAAATGCAAAAGATGATTTTAAAGTATACATAAATGAGGGGCAAAAATTAAACCTGAGGAGGAAACAGTCATGTGAGGCTAATTCTCACTTAGACACAAAATCTTTAAGAGATTATTTCTGAAAACCTGAAAAAAAAAAAAAATCACGAGCTGCTGAACTTGGGTGAAGATGCTAGACTCTGTCAGGGCTCTACTCTCTGACAACAGCAAAAAAGATGAAAGACACATCTACTTCCCATGGAGACAGCAGGCCGGCACCTGACTGCATGGAGGGGCACCCACTGCTGTGATGGAGCCCTGGGCACCCAGCCAGCCCCAGCCCCCCACACAGAGGGAGGTGGCCACAAACTGCTCTGGCCCAGGTGCCGGAGGTCTACAGGGTCTGGCCCTTGCTGGCCCTACCCACCACCCCACCCCACCCTGCCAGTGTTCTGTGCATCGGCTCTGCCCTTCCGCCAGGCGGCCAGTCCCGGAGCCACCAGCCAGACCCATGTCGGCTCAGTGTGAACACTCTTAGCCCAGCCTACTTCTCCTTCCAGATGCTTAATTCCAGTGGCAACGAACAAGGACTTGTACAGTTTCGGCATTCAAAACTACCTCTCTAACCAGGCCGAGAGCTCCAAGAACAAGGCCACATCTTTTGTCCAGAACCTAGAGAATACCAGTGGCAGCGGTTATGCGTGAAAGCGGATTGGGAGAATGGTGACAGGGATGAAAACGGAGAAGGCTAGGGGCGCCTGGGTGGCTCAGTCCGTTAAGCGTCTGCCTTCGGCTCAGGTCATGATCCCAGGGTCCTGGGATCAAGGCCCGAGTCGGGTTCCCTGCTCGGCAGGAAGCCTGCTTCTCCCTCTCCCACGCCCCCTGCTTGTGTTCCCTCTCTCGCTCTCTCTCTCTGTGTCAAATAAATAAATAAAATCTTTAAAAAAAGAAAAAAAGAAAAGGGAGAAGGCTGGAGGGCCACCATGCTGAGGCCCAAAGGAGTTTGCACAATTCAACTAGGGAGACAGTCTGCAACACAGGACACAGTAACAAACATTTCAATGCAAGGGAAAAAGGTTCCCTTCCAGAAGCTTCTGCTTTCTCTGCCCAAACAGTGAATGAGTTGCACCCTGTGCTGGTGCTTTTCTGACAGGACCAACACTGGGTGAGAAGGAGCCTCCACACTGCCAAGGGACATCAGCCATGCAGCAAGAACATGCCTTCATTTTTAAACTCTTACCAACAAAATGGTTTTATTATCACAAGCCTGCAATACTCATCACTGGAATGACTGATTTTAAAACACCATTTTCAATAAAACAAGGTCTCCCAAGAAAACCAAACGAGACTGAACTGGGTTCGGGGAGCAGGGAACTCCAAGGGCAGGAGAGGCCAGGTCTGGAGCCAGGGGGCTCCATATCAGAGGGGCCCTTGGGAACACCACTGCCTTGACTTGCCTTGACTTGTCACTACATCACTGTGCCCTCCGTCCTCCTATGGGGCCCCAGGGGCAGATGAAATTCCCAGGTGTGTCTTCAGGAAATCCACTTCTGAAGTCTCAGCACCCGCCTGTCCTCTGTCCCTACAGCTGACTCAAATGATATGTGTGACAATCAACTGCACATCATTAACAATTATAATAACTCAGCACACAGCTAACACTTAGATAAGCCTATACGGTCAGAGAAATTTCTTCAAGTTAAATTTCAAATTGCCTTTTTTTCCTCAGAGGAATATGACAGAGTGACAATAAAAGATCCCCAAGAATAAACATGTATTAGAATAAAATCCTGGAAATGAGAACAGAATAAAAGTATAATTTCAAGGAGACAGATAAATAACGTAAAGTTTCTGACTTCCATTTTAAAATTGATAATGGTAACCCAAAAAATGGCAGGCAAAAATAATGAATGTTATTCTAAACCTGATGTCTAATACAAAAACTAACTCAAAATAGACCATATATTTATAAAAATATAAAACTATAAAAATTTAAAAACTTCCTTAAAAATTACAGAAAAATCTTGGGACCCAGGGCTAGGTGGAGAGTTTACAGACATGATGCCAAAAGCACAAGCCATAAAAGAAAGAAACACTGATGACGTGGACTTGGTCAGAATGAGATACCTGTCCTCTAGGAAAGACCCTACTGGGAGGGTGAGGACAAGTCACAGACCGAGAAAAGTCTGCAAACGGGTCCATGGTGAAGGGCTCATACCCAGAACTCTGAAAGCTCACAAAACAATTAGCTGTGAAATGGGCAAGAGGTATGAAAGACATTTCAAGAAAAAGGACATACAGATGGCAAATAAGCACACGAAAAGATGTTCAGCATCACTGGCCATTAGGAGTGTTCAAATTAAAACCATGATGAGGTGTCACAGCTAAAATAAAAACTAGCAGCGATGCCAAATGCCAGCAACGATGTGAGAAACCAAACTGCTCATATCCTGCTTCTGGGAATGTAAAATGTTGGGAATCTGGTTTGGCAGTTACTTACAAAGCTAAATATCCAATTAACATATGACCCGCAATTATATTCCTGGATATTTAACCCAGGGAAATGAAAATTTCTGTCTAAAGAAAAATCTGAGCAAAGACAAGGGGCGCCTGGGTGGCTCAGTTGGTTAAGCGTCTGCCTTCGGCTCAGGTCATGATCCCAGGGTCCTGGGATCGAGCCCCGCATCGGGCTCCCTGCTCGGCGGGAAGCCTGCTTCTCCCTCTCCCACTCCCCCTGCTTGTGTTCCCTCTCTGTGTCTCTCTCTTCAAATAAATAAATAAAATCTTAAAAAAAAAAAAAAAGAAAAATCTGTACATAAATGTCCAGAGCAACTTTAATGTAACAGCCCCAAACTGGAAAACCCCCAAATGCCCTTGAACCTGTGAGCAATTAAGTTCTGGGACATACACACCACAGAAAAGCCCTCAGCATGAAAAGGAAAGGAGCCACTGACACAATGTGGTCGGTCCCACAGGAACAGAGTTGCTCTCAAAGGCCCCACCTTCTTACAGAACACCTGACGTGACCCGGCTGTGGAGATGGGAGAACAGGGCTTGGGGACATTGGGGACAGGGTGGGTGGGGATGGAGAGAGGCACTGGGAGCTGTTCAGTGCTGGGTGTTCACAGAAATCTACACTGTGCTCTAGCGGTGTAAAATGTTACCCTGGGGGAGACCGGGTGAAGGGTACATGGGGTCTCTCTATACTATTTGTGCAGCTTCCTGTGAATTCCTAATTATTAAGAAGGTTTTTTCAAGTTGTGCAACATACACAAGAATACCGCAAACGGTGGAAACCAAGTCAGGGCCAGGCAGACCAGGAGGGGTGAGGTCCACACGGTGAGACACGGGAGTCGGGCTGCCGAGCCCTGGCTATCCTAAAACAGGGATCCCACGGCAGCTCCAGGGGCCCAGCACCGCACCCTTGGTCCCCACAATCACTGCCAGCAGCTACGGGAAATGCAGTGGAACTCACAGTCAGGCAATCAAAACTACAGAAAGAAAGACGAGCACACCTCTGGGGAGAAACATCAACACAAACTCTCACCTGAGGAAGCAGGAGTCAGAGCAGAGACAATAAAAGAATTGTAACTAACGTCTTTTAAAGGGTAAGACAAAATGTAACTAAATAAACTAATTAGAGATACTGGAATCATCAATATATAGAATGAATAGCAAGAATGTAAAGCGCTAAAGAAGAAATCAAAGCATGTCAAGAGCTCCACAGAAAGAAAAACTGCACAAAGCATTTTTCTAGAACTGAGGAAAGACATACATCTCAGACTGACAGGGCCCGTGGGCACAGGCCTGTTCGTGCAGCCCTGGAAGGTTGCAGAGAGGAAACCGCACATGACCTACTAATGCCACACAGTCAGACTAGCTTTAGTATGCTCACCAGGAATGCCAGGTACAAGAAATCCCAAGGGAACACACCTAACAGACCAGAACTCATCCCCAGCCAGATCAACATAGAACTGGGAGGGAAAAACACGACTGTGGGGACGCTTGGGTGGCTCAGTGAGTTAAGCGTCTGCCTTCGGCTCAGGTCATGATCTCAGGGTCCTGGGATTGAGCCCCGCGTTGGGCTCCCTGCTCGGCGGGGAGCCTGCTTCTCCCTCTGCCTGCCGCTCTCCCTGCTCGTGCGCTCTCTCTCTCTGACAAATACACAAATAAAATCTTTAAAAAAACAAACAAACAAAACATGACTGTGGACATTCTGAGAAAACGCACCAGGCACAGGCACAGAATGCCCGCCGATGGCAAAAGCCGCCTCACCCAGCACGATGCTGGGTTCTCGCTGCCTGTTCCCTGCGCCCAGGAGCCTGGCATGAAAGCAGAGGCATGGGCATGTCTTCAGTGTGCCCTTGTCCCCTCCTTCTGTCACATCAAGAACCTAACCAACTTCATGGCTACTTATTTCCTGATAGAATCGGCGCTCAGTCTCCCCGAGCTGCAATGAAAGCCCCCAGGCCCAAAGCAGAAGAGGAGAGGTCTCTGTGCAAGCACGTGATGCATCTTGTCTTAGTGGGCAACAGGCACCCAGAAGCAGCACAAAGCCCAGAAGTGGGCTGAGAGGGGTCGTCTGCTCATCGTTCACGCCTGAACTGTCAGCAGCCTCTCCTAACCTTCCCAGGCCCAGAGACAACCACCTGCTGTCTCTGCCATTTACTGCCATTTACTGGCCTTTCTCCGTCACGCACGGAGTCCATCTGCCGTCACTGTGACAGAAGAGAACACAGACAGGAAGGAAACAACACGACAGACACGAGAGCAACCCCATCCCGACAGGGATCGCATTACCAGGCCCAGGATGGATTTTGGCATGGTCTTCCGTGCCCTGTGAACCTTGACGTCGGCACCAGGGGCCATGGGCTTCTTGTCCTCTGCGTCTTTACTTGCTTCCCCGAGCTTGGCCGGCGCTGTGGCTGGCGTCTGAGAAAAAGCACTGGGAGTCCTCCCTTTGCCAGAACCTCCGGGAAGGGTTTTCGCAGCATGACCAGGAAGCGAGGAAGCCAAAGTGCTGGTAATCCGCATGGGCTGCTCCTGCAGGGGTGGTTTATTCAAGAAGTACCCATTGCTCCCGATGACAGAAGTCTGTGTGAAGTCATCTGTGTTGATGTGGTTTTGCTTCCCCGTTTCACTGTCTCTTTCTGAAACCCCATTTTCAGCTATCCGAGCTAGTCTGTTGGTCCCTTCCTGTGGGCTGACCACCGTGTTCTCCTGAGTCTGCTGTGCTGCAGTCACGTGACCACTAGCCTCGCTCTTTCCACAGGACCCGTTGGCTTCGCTGTCTGCGGCCACAGGGGCCTCTCCGCCCTGCTTCTCTGCTGAGCCTCCATCGGCTGCCATAGAGAGCTCTGTGAACAGAGGAGACCCACACACAGTTACCATTCCTTGAGTGGTTTACATAAAACTATCCAAGGAAAAATCATCTCATTTCATGTACAAAGATTTAAGTTCAAATAGATTATATATAAAATGATGTCTTAGGGGCGTCTGGCTGGCTCAGTCAGAAAAGCATGCAACTCTTGATCTCAGGGTTGTGAGTTCAAGCCCCATGTTGGGTGCAGAGCTTACTTAAAAATAATAATTAAAAAATCTAAAGAAGAGTAATAATGAAATGATGTCTTAGTCACTAACTTTGAAAATCAATTGTTAAAGTTTGGAGAAGGCCAAACCCTGAACAGGGCAATCCGCCCGGAGCTTGGTGTGCCAGCTACCCTTCCATCCTGTGTGCGAGGTCCAGCCAGGGCCTATAGTCCTACCTTGGGGGACACAGTCTAAAACCAGAAGCACAAGATAAAGACTCCCCATTTGTTGAGTACATTAATTTTTAAAAGATAGCAAGATCTTGGGCGCCTGGGTGGCTCAGATGGTTAAGCGTCTGCCTTCGGCTCAGGTCATGATCCCAGGGTCCTGGGATCGAGTCCCGCATCGGGCTCCCTGCTCCGCGGGAAGCCTGCTTCTCCCTCTGCCTCTCTCTCTGTCTCTCATGAATAAATAAATAAAATCTTTAAAAAAAAAAGATAGCAAGATCTCAAAACCCATTACACAGATTTGCACATCCACCAGGCACAAACACACCACCGTAAAATAAAACTGAGCATGGTTTAAAGACAGAGAAGCAAGGCCTCAGAAGTACCCTCACAAGAACAAACGTAAAGAAAATGGGTAACAAACCAAGAAAAAGGGTCATATTTTCAGTACATCAGCCAGAAGGCCCATTACAAATACCCGACTACAAGCCTATTCTCTATAAAAGCTCGGTCTCTGAGGACAGCTTGACAGACCTTTTCCAAAACCAGTCATAAATAAATGTATTTTATATCAGAAGATCTACAAATAATCTAACCTCACTGAGAGATTAAAGCAGAAAACCCATGATTACACCACTGGATGCAGAAAGAGCTTCAGTCAACTTCAAGACTCCACCCGTCCCAGTCCCTTTACTCTACTGGCTCCCACAGGAGACCCCATCATTATGATATTAACCATCTGTTCCTCTGCCCTAGAGTGTGAGGTCTGCAAGGACAGAGTTTCGTCTGTTTGTCCACTATGTGCCCCGAGACAGAAACAGGGCCTGGGACATAGTATGAGTGCAGCAAATACTTTCGAAATGAACACAGTTATTAATTAAGGATTTTTTAAAAAACCCTCAGCAAGACAGAATAGGCAGGTCCTTACTTGGATGGAGTTGGCAAAGACCACACACCACGATCTGCAGGAAACATACGCTTATTCAGAAATAAGTGAATTTCAGGGCACCTGGACGGTTCAGTGGGTTACAGTGTCTAACTCTTGGTTTTGGCTCAGGTCATGATCTCAGGGTCCTGGGATCGCTCAGTGTGGAGTCTGCTTAAGTTTCTCTCTCTCCCTCAGCCCCTCCCCCTGCTCGCACGCAGATGCATGCACTCTCTCCCACGCGCGCGCTCTCTCTCTCTCTCAAATAAATATATAAATAAAATCTTAAAAAAGAAAGAAAGAGAATTCAATGTGAGATCAGAAATGCCCCAAACATCTCACACAAAAACAGATGCACCGGCTGGCACAAGAGGGAACACAGAAATGAGAGGCACTGGAGACAAAGGGAAGAACTCTGGCCTCTGCACCAAAACCATCATTTACTTTAAAAATGCAATCAATCAGCAATTAAAACATAAGAATACAGGGAGACTGCTGACTTCAAACTCAAGCTACAAAACTCAAGGGCATTTTCCTGCACTGGCATTAACTTGAAAATATGAGAGGGGAAAAAATACTATTTGCAAAAGAGGGAAAACTATAAAGAATACAAAATTTTAGACAAGATTACTCAAGGCCTTTGTGGAGAAAAAGATTTTAAATGAAAACATGGTCTTAAACGGGATGACAAAAGTATGAAGTGTCAAGCTGCCTCTAATTTAATCCGTAAGTTCAGTGATACCCAATCAAAATTCCATCAGTCTATGAGAAACTCCACCACTTTGTTCTAAAACGTAGAGGGACAGATTTTCCCAAACAGCAAAGCAAATCATGGAAAAGAAGAATAAAGGCACAGGAAGACAGAATCCCTGAATCAGAGAAGGATGCAACAGGCCTCCCCACAGCACCACCACAAGGGGGCTGGGGTGTCCAGTAGGCACAGCGGGGTCCAGGACAGCAGCCCAAGGCAGCAGGGCACAGACTGCTGGCTAGAAGGCAGATTTCCCAGGCCACGCCTGGACCTACTGGTTCTGAATCTCTGAAGCTGGGTTCCACACATCTGGGCCTCACCGAGACCTCTGGAGGCTAATCCACACATCTGAGTCTGGGAAATACTTGTCCTAGGTAGTCTGAAAAACTCAAAAGTTAACAAGGGAAAATGTAGAAAACAGATCTGTGGCCTAGAAACAGGGAAATTTTGTTACACATCAAAAGCATAAGTTATAACAGAAACAAGGAAAGATAAATGTGATTACATAGTGTGATGTAACAAGATACAGATATCTGGTCTCTGCCCGTGGCTCCTGACAGCTCCTGAGGTGACTCTGGATGGTCACCAGAAAAGACGAAGCCACAGTCAGAAGCTTGGCACTTTCAGCCCTACCCCCAGCCTCCAGAGAGGGGAGAGGGGCTGCAGACTGAATTAATAATCCATCACGCCTACGTGATGAC
>NC_138382.1:80484959-80504696 GCF_054177405.1 Leptonychotes weddellii | reverse complement strand
TGGGCTCTTCCTGACTCATGCCCTTTATAACAAACCAGTGACAGCGCATACATGTTTCCCAGAGTTCTGCGAACTCGAGGAAGGGGTTGTGGGAACCTCCAATTCATAGCCAGTTCCTTGTGCAGCAAGTTGTGTGCACCCTGGGGACCCTCTACTTGGGGCTGGCATCTGAAGTGGGGAGAGTCTGGTGGGACCGAGCCCCTAACCTGTGGGGTCAAAAGTGAGTTGACTTGCAGGCTGCCCAGCAGGTGTCACAGAGAGCCGGAGGCATGCCGGACGTGGGAAAGCCCACCACGTGGGGTCAGCTTGCTGTGAGAGGCTGGGTAAAGAAGGGAACGGTACTCTTCCTCTCAGAGGCCCGAACGGTGGCTGTCTACCATTGCTACTGATACCCATTATTCTGAAGGTTCTGGCCAGAGCAATCAAGCAAGCAAGAAAAAGTAACAAAGGGCATTCAGGTCAGAAAGAAGCAGCAAAATTTATTTGTAACTGATGTGATCCTGGGTAGAAAATCCAAAGTAATCTACAAACTACGGGAACCAATGACTGAGTTTTGAAAGATTGATTATAGAAATGAACCTATAAAAATTAACTCAAAATGGAGAAAAAACATAAATGTAAAATGTAAAACTATGAAACTTGGAGGAAAAAAAAAAAACAAAAAAATCTTCAAGATCTAGGGCTAGGCAAGGCGTATTATCCTTGACACCAAAGCACAATCCCTAAAAGGAAAAGTGATAAATTGGACTTCATCAAGATTAGAAACTCCTCAAAATTTAAACAGCAAATCTAACCAGCACAGAGATCCCACATGACACCCATTGATGGGTGTAATTAAAAACTCGGGGGCACCTGGGTGGCTCAGTTGGTTAAGCGACTGCCTTCGGCTCAAGTCATGATCCTGGAGTCCCGGGACTGAGTCCCGCATCGGGCTCCCTGCTTGGCAGGGAGTCTGCTTCTCCCTCTGACCCTCCTCCCTCCCACGCTCTCTATCATTCTCTCTCTCTCAATAAATACCTTTAAAAAAATAAAAAATAAAAAACTTGGACGAGGACAGGATGTCACTGCCATACACACGTCTATTGCTGACGTTCACGTGGTGGTCTCAGTGGCCACGGCCAGTGCTACCTGCACGCGAGCAGGGGCCTAGCTGCCAGTCTGACAGCCTGGGTGACCTGAACCCAGCAGTGCACCCTGTCTCAGCTCCCCCTCCTTAGAAGAGAGACAGAACCACACATCATTGGGCTGGCATGCAGCCAGAACACCCAAAGTGCTTGCAGCAGCGCCCAATGTCAGTGAGGAGGACAGTGCCATGATCTCGGGCAGGTTCCTCCTGTGCTAACCTTATGGGCAGCTGAGAGGATGACGGGATGATATGTTGCTCATCTGCTCAGCTCCAGCGGCCACGCAGCAGTGCAGGGCTGCTCGCCCATCTCCCCTGACAGACACAGCCAAGCGAAACCCAGTGTCTGCACCAGTCCCAAGCCATCAGCCTCATGGGGTCCAGTCACGATGCGGCTCTCCAAAATGAACTTCTCAGCAGCCCCCATGTGGCTTGTGTGACACGGTGGGACTCACCTGTCACGGTGTGCTCCACAGCCCTAACCAACAGAGTAGAGTGCCTCCCACTACAGCTCCTCACAGGGCTTGCCCTCTCCAGCCTCCCTGCACCTCCTGGCAAATATGCTGTTTTCCCAGCCTCTGGTTTTACCTTGTCCAAAATGTCATACAAATGGAGTCACAAAGCACATGGCCTATGGGTCCGGCCCCCTTCACTTAGCAAAACAGGCTCAGTATCACCTGTGTTGCTGTGAGAATGAAGCTGTTCCTCCTCCTGGTTTGCTGAGAGCCGCCCACCACCGTATGCGCCACAGGTCGTGGCTTCAGCTTTGAGTGATAAGAACAAAGCTGCCATAAACATCCACGTGGCCCTTCTCACTCTGAGTTTTCTGGGTGCACTTAAGACAAGGATCTACCAGATGTTTGCTTTTCACTTTTTGGTAAAGGTTCCCTTCTCTAGCAGATCTTACGTGTGTGCCATTGTGTCCATCTGGGAATGGGAGACGGGAAGCCATACAGCAACCCAGGTGAGAGCAAACAAGTCAGGAGCCGGGGACGGGTGAGGAGATGCCGGAGCGACAGGTCTTCTGGCCACTTCTCCTGCAGGAGCAAACTGCACCCTTACCTTCCCTCAGCAGCTCTGTTTTCACGCAGCAATCCTGCTTCGTCTCCCCCTTCGCCGGAACTGCCTGCTAAAGAAGAAACAGCCATCAGCCTCCATTCACCGGCAGGCAGACTAAGCAATTCTCCACCATGATTTCTCTAGATGGACGTTGTATCTGGATCCAGATAAAAACTCACTATCAGATGAATGGACAGCTAGGGGATATTCAAGCCGGCAGATAACAGTCACCTCCAGGAGGAGGAATGACATTCAGAAACCAGCCTGAGAAAACTTCTATCTTATCTGTATTTTTGGAGATAGTTTTTTAATAATAAGAATGTATTCATGCATTACTTACATAATTAGAAATCTCAAATATTTTGGTTGTTATAGGAATGCTACAAATTATATCAAAGTGCATTCTACTGCTGACAAGAATTCATCTAAGTATTTCAAATGTCTAACAACCTACAAAAAATTGCAAAAAGGGATAAACCAAGAAAATTCAATAAAAACACGAATCATTAAATATTTACATGGAGGCATGAATTACAAAAGGTCTCTTGGATCGCTTTTTAAAGCTTCTTGCCTTTTGGAGGCTTAGAGTCTGGCTGGAGAAATGAATGTAAACACACAAAACATTCCTGACTGGGTCCCTCCAGAGGCAGCGGCAGCCATCACCATGAGTCCATGGGGGAAGGAAAAGGGGGGAGACGCAGACCCTCCAGGCTCCCCACTTAAGAGTTTCAGAATCTAAGGGCACAACTCCCATAACACCTGTCTAACATCTCGAATGCATTCTCCAAAAGACACCACAACACATTCCCAGAACATTCCTACAGAACCTACAGAATCATCTCCCTACTGATTTCACTGACGCCAAGTGTGGGGTCCAAGAGCAGTGACAGTGCCCTACCCTGTCGCCCTGGACCACCAAGCCACCTCAAGGTCGCAGAGCAGCCTCCGGTCCCATGAAGCCCCTCCTTCCTCAGTGCTTCCAGAATGCTCCCACCTGCAGCTCCTAAACGGACCTGACTTCATCTCCCCAGGTACACAGGACAAGAGAGGGCACGAGCATGGCCCAGCTCCTCCTGCGGCCCTCCCACCTTTCCCTAGAGCATCACGTGTGGCCCCACTGGTGGTTGTCAAAGTGAATCCCCTTTCAAAGGCGGACCCCCTTCTGTAAGCCCTCTCTTAGCCACTCCTGCCACAGGAAGCCAGAATTCACAGTGCCAGGCACCAAGGAAAAATCCAGGGGCTCAGAGACTTCCTCCCAGAAGATGGGGAATACTTCCTTGCAGGCATCAGACTTGGATGCGTCCCTCCTCAAACCCCAGGGTCTTCCCAGCTCACCAAGGAGAAACAAGTGTTCACTGTCGGCAGAAAGCCACAGAGCCCAGCCTCTGCTCCCCCTTCCACACTTTGACCCCAGCCTCCAGCCCCTGCACCCTGCAGCCTCTCAACAGGCCAATCACCTTATCAGACAGCCTCTCCTGGACCCTGCCTTGTTGCCCCCTTGGTGCCCCCAACCATCAGACACACCACCCAGCCTGTCTGTCCGCCCCACCAACACGCAAACTCTGGGTTCCACAGGAGAAGCCTGTCCTGTTCTCTGACATAGCCCCAATGTGTCGGCAATGAGCGGCATGCAGAAGGAACCGATGAGCATGTGGTAACAATCACTGGGGCCTTTCTAAGAGGACCCAGTAAGAAAGGCCACTGGGTCCACTTCCATGTCTGTTTCCCGCACGGCTATACGCCTGGGTGGATTCTCTGCAACAGCCGAGATGCACAGCCAGGATCTGCTGCATGAATGAAGGAGGATGAGTGAGAGCAGAGCAGGGTACTGCTAGTGTGCACATCTAGAAGTCCAAAGGCCCAGAGGCTGAGCCCACGTGAGCTCAGCCCACGACCAGAGCGGAAAGAAGAAAACCCTCACAAATTCAGTGCACTGAGCCTACGTGTACTAGCAAGAAGGAACGTGGTCTTCATCACCATTTCAAAAGGGCTAAAAACCTACAAAATCAATACCAACCAAGAGAGGGTTGAAGATGGAATACGAAGCCCAAACCAGTAACAAAATCCTGTACTGGCAACAGCAGAACCAAGCAGAACTTCTGCACAGACTTCAAGTCCTGCCACTCTCCAGCTCGGGGTGGAGGCTATGGAAATCCTGACAGTACAAGGTGGGTGGGTGGGTGGCCTGAGTCTAACAGCAGGATGAGGGTGGGGATACTGGCTTTAGATCTAGGAACATGGTAGGGAGGAAGGAAGCTGACCCCAGCATGCACAGCTGAAGCTCTGGTGGTTGTCAAAGTGAATCCCCTTTCAAAGGCGGACCGTCCCCCTTCTGTCCCAGCAGCAACCAGCACACCATGCACAGACGTGGGTTCCTCTTTACCATTCCCCACCAAGAGAACTGAGGCTCCTGGAAGACGGAACCAGTTCCAGGGGGGAGCGAGGAAAATTCAAGACTCTCAAGACTCCTAGAGCACCAGGTGCCGAATCGCAGTTGTCCACCGTCGTATCTCCAGCCCTGAGATTTCCCCACCAGCTGAGTAGAAGCTTTTTGTCCATCTCCAGCTCCAGATGGCTACACCTGGGCTGGCAAAAACACAGCCTGGGTGCTGGGCGGATGCAGATCTGAGGTCACCAAGGAACCACTACTGAGACAGCTTCACAGAGCTTCCCTACACAAGTTTCCATCTTTAATCAACTATCAACGTTTAAAAGTAAGAGAGTTTAGGGGCGCCTGGTGGCTCAGCTGGTTGAGCATCCAGCTCTTGGTTTCGGTTCAGGTCATGATCTCCAGGTCCAGAAACTGAGCCCTGGGGTCAGGAGATGGAGCTGGGCTGGCTCCGCGCTCAGCAGGGAGTCTGCTTCCCCTCCCCCTGCGTGCATTCTCTCTCCGAAATAAATAAATCTTAAAAAAAAATTAAAAGTAGGACAGTTTACAAAGAATCTGGATTTACAGAGTGTGGAGAAACGAGAAGCTGTGGCAACACTGGCAGAGCCCAAGGATGGGCTCTTGGACTCCCCACGGAGCTAAGCCTTTGATACCCCTACACGTGGACCCAGGAAAACCCTCTCCTGCCCTGGCCTGCCTCACCTGCCCCCATTATCTGCCTGCCCTCTAAGCTTATCAGCACCTGACTTGACCCAGGGTCTGGTCTTGGCCATACACCTGACTTGACCCAGGGTCTGGTCTTGGCCATACATCTCAGCAAGGTGGACAGAGGGCCACAGCATCTAACCCCCGTGCCCGCCTGACCTCCCACAGTCAATTCAGGGCCAGGCCCAGAGTGCTCAGGTCTTGCCCCATCTCCCAGCCCATCACAGCTGCATCCCAACCACCTCTAGCTTGCACCCACTCTCAAATAGTTCTCTGGGGTCCCAAGACCCTTCCACGGGTCCAAGAGGTCAAAGCTATCTTCATTACTAGGACCCCACCTGCCTGTTTCACTGTGCTTCCTTGGGCACCTTAGCAGGAGTCAAGATGGTGGCACCAAATGAAACTTCTAAGTGATTGAATTCTTCGATGCTACACACTCAGGGAGGTAAAGCCAACTTCACCTGAGAATGCCCTTGGTGAAGCAGTGAGATTAGCCATCTCCCCATAGGCCTTCTCATGAAGGCAGCGGCAGAAAGGCAAGCAAGCAGCAATCCAGGGCTGCTGACCGCTCAGGAAAGGCCCAGGGCAGCGGCTGGGCTGTGTCACTCACTGGGCACCTGCATTTGGAAGAACTGGCAAGATCTACGGCTACACAGACTGGGCATCTGCCAAACATTTTCTCAAAATAAACACAGTGAGCCCGTGACCTCAAAGAAAACCAACGGTATGTGCTGCCAATGTAAAATTCTGGCTTCTGAGTGGAAATGAGAATTTTGGTAAATGTGTGTCTGCCTCCATGAGCTTGACAGCTGCCCAACACTTAAATATACTTTTGATGACAGAGGAAATGTCATTAAGAGAATATGGTTTTTTGATATTGGATAATGAAATGTGCCAACATTTGGAAGACCTCCCTAACTTAGTGAGCCAGTGTTTCCCAAATGAGCAGTACCTAATCTTTAACACCACACATGGCAGAAGGTGCGTTAGGATGCAAGGCAGACGTGGGCTTAACCCTCACAGGGAAGGAAGGCCATCGGTGCTGCTTTGCCCTGTCAGGTTCTGGCACACTGCACCAAGCAAAACATCCGGAATTATCTAAAAGGCTCAAAATACACATGTCTATGTGAGGCCAGATCGTCTTCATGTACTGCAACCAAACAACACATCCCTTCAGTCAGAAGCCACACATGGAAGAGATAGAGCGATGCAGAGCACTGCCACTTTTCTGAGGTGGTTGTTTTAGAAAATAGTTATTCTTCATAGAAATTATTTACCTTAACATGTAAACAACATGTTACATGTTTACTTTTGTTATTTTTAAGAAAGTATGGGGTTTTTTTAAGACTCAGTTCTAATTTCTTTTTTGGTAAATACCAGCAGATAGACCCCACACAAACAAGAGCCCTCGGGGGTCCTAAATAGCTTTTAAGAGTGTCACTTGGCCTTGAAGCCAATGTCCCACACCAAGGACACCAAGCCTCCTATATCAGAGGCCTACTAAGAAAAAACACCTCCAGACCCCTGGGCTCTCACTGTCCCCGAGACGTACTCAGGACCAGCACAGCACAGCAGGCCTCCCCAGAACACTCACGAATGCACCTGTCTCCTATCCCCACTGTCAGCCACATGTCCCTGCCATGAAATTAAGTTTCATGACTTCTTCTCCCAAAAAACTGTTTTAAGATCATTATGTAACACACTTTCAAATAATGCCAGAATTATCCACTGTTTTGTTCTGGATCTATTCAACTGCATTCAGGCATCTTCTGACAAGCACTAACCAACATGCCAGGCCGTGGACAAGCCTAAGAGCTAAGGACAAAACATCAACATCTCTGCCTGATTTGTACGTCTTACTTTTAAAACCCAGCATCCTCCTTGCTCATTAAGTGACCACTGATGATGGCACAGGACAGGGGAGGAAAGAAAGGGGAGCATGGAGGAAGAGGAGAAGACCCCCAGGGTGGGGTCTGGCCCTGAACCCTCTTCTACGCCCCATCCTTCGCCTCCCCAAGGCTGCCTGGGGACCTGCAGTGAAACCGGAGCTAGGGTCTGGGCCTCAGAACTACTAGCGCTAACAGTTCCTTCACTTGCCCATCCAGGCTCACATTATAATAAATTCCCAATCAGAACAGAGCTGTGATGGTCACAGGCCGAAACGCCTGCGGTAAATGTGTATAGTTTTTGTTGTACAAAATCTATCCAGTATATGATCAGAATGGATTATAAACAACAGCAGCAACAGAGCAAATCTTCCCGGAAAAGCAGAACAGAATAATGGAGTCCACCTGGCATGCACTTGATGTGCTGGAGTTAGATCTGACCTTCCAGAAAATGATATTCTGCTCTTTTGAATGTCCACCCAATACACTGAAGCACGGATGTGGATGGAGAAAAAAGGAAAACTGTCTAGACTGTGAGATTTTTTCCTTAAATGCAAGTTGGTAGATTACGATACACACAAAAATCTAGGGGAAAAATGTGTCCCAGGGGGTGAAGCAGAACCTGACCCTATGCTGGACTTACTAGGCCAAGTGCACATCCAGCAACCAGGGCAACCGTCACTGCAAGCTGCCCAAGCTACGGATGTCCGGTTACATCTGAAGTTCAGGTATATGACAAATCATGTTTTTAGTGTAAGCATGTTTACCTGAACTTCAAATGTACCTGGGCATCCTGTATTTTTTCTTTGCTGAATTTAGCAACCCTGAACTGAGTCCATGAGAGTCAGCAAGAGACAGAAGGAGTCTAGGTTTCTATAATTCTGAAGTGGCAATGTTGACTTTTTTTTTTTTGAGAGAGAGAGAGAGAGAGAGAGAGAGAGAGAGAGAGCATGAGTGGTGGGGGCTGCAGGGGCAGAGGGAGAGGGAGAGAGAATCTTAAAAGCAGGCTCCATGCTCAGCACAGAACCCAGTGCAGGGCTCAATCCCACAACCCTGAGATCATGACCTGAGCTGAAATCAACAGCAGGACACTTAACTGACTGAGCCACCCAGGGGCCCCGTTTTTTAAAATATTGTTATTTATTCATTTCACTGACATTTTTAAAAGGCAGTATTCTCTGCCCTTTGAAATCCTATTCCTAAGAAAAAAAGAATTATTAATGAAACAACTTCTTCAATAAGAGAACAGAACACAGAAGAAAATAAAATACGGAGAAAAAACCCAAAGACATTACAAAGTCTTATTCCAGGGCCTTCAGATACCCTCACCAATTTAACGAATTAAATTAATTTTTTAAGTCAACAAGAACAAGAGGCCTGGGGGAAGGGGAAATGCCAAGATGTAAAGACCACAAAAGTAGCATCTATTCTTCAGGTGAGCCCTGGCAAGTGGCCGTGTTGGTTCTAGTCACGTCACAGCCTCCTCTTGGCAATATAGGACAGAAGACGGCCCTGGCATTTTTACCCCACATGGGGATATGTGTGGATACAATCTAGGTTTCAGCTAGGTTTTCTTGATGATTAAAAGAAAACAATCTTTTCCAAGTCTGTACAGCACCATCACTGTACGTGGTATGTCCCTCCCTTTCAATGTAATCATAGGGACGCCTGGGGGGCTCAGTCGCTGAAGCATCGGATCAAGGCCCACGTTGGGCTCCCTGCTCATCGGGGAGTCTGCATCTCCCTCTGCCTCTGCCCCTCCCCCACTCCCCCCCACTGGTGCGCTCTCTCCCTCTCTCAATAAAATCTTTTTTAAAAAATTGTTTTAATGTAATCATAAAATAAACCCGTACCAATCATTTACAACTTAACACAATCTGTAGGTAAAATAAAGGGCACACCTCTGTGACACGTTAAACTGAATGCATTTTCTTCTCAGGACAGACAAGGACCTCTGCTCTGCCACTCAGAAAGGCACTGCTTTACGTACACAGGGGGTGTTTCTCCTTTGTCAGTGGACATGAAATGACCACATCAAATGTAATTCATCATAATACAGTTAACTTAAATTTTACTATATTTGATTTCAGATACTTTTTAAAAAAATAGTTTCTGCTACTCATATAGTATAAATTATGAAGGGTAAGATTTTGTGTAGAACCTTCATTACTACGACACATGATGCGTATCTAACTGTCCACGTCCACCCCCACCCGCCCCGTGAACCTCCTCATCAGCACCTGAGAGGCCTGGCGCCTTCCCACACAGGTGAAGAGCCTGGGGCACAAGGTTAGGAGCGTGCCCAAGGCCATGCAAGCCTCCGCTGCTCCATGGCAGCCTGTGAACCCTGGAGGTCTGGACGAGGGCCAAGCCCCCAGCACCAGCGCAGGCTCGGCCCACCTCATCCATGGCCACTTACCTCTCCACAGGTCAGACGAATAGTGTGCACCGTCACGGGGACAAGCTAGGTGCCACAATAATGATAATTCTGGGCAAACCCCTCCTAAGCGTCCATTATTCCCGTACCACGTCTCTGCACGGCAGCGGGAGGTAGGGGTTAACCCCAGACAGTGAGAGCTGGGCAGGCACCCTCCCACCTGGATCAGGCCCATTTACTTAGGTGGGACCACAAGAAGCACAGAGCAGTCTGAAAGGAAAACTTAGGAGGGAGAAAAGAGAATCATCTATCTCAGAGCTCTTTGGCTCACTTTTCCAGAAAGCTGTTCTTTCAGGAGACCTGAATTACTAAAGCCCAATTGTTAATCTGGCTTTCTTCACAAAGATGCAACTGTGCAAACTACTTTGGAGATGAGTGTCTTCTCACAAATTCACTTTAACTACCAAACGCAATACAAATGATCTGAAGGAAAGCCTCTATTCTCAACAATAAAGATCTAACCACAAAAAGTATCCTTATTTATGAGAGTAAAGGTGAAACCCTTAAAGTCAACAGAAATTTAAAATTGCTTCCAAATACTCAAACCTTTAAAGTGCTGTGGGGGGCGCCTGGGTGGCTCAGTCATTAAGCGTCTGCCTTCGGCTCAGGTCATGATCCCAGGGTCCTGGGATCGAGCCCCGCATCGGGCGCCCTGCTCGGTGGGAAGCCTGCTTCTCCCTCTCCCACTCCCCCTGCTCGTGTTCCCTCTCTCGCTGTGTCTCTCTCTGTCAAATAAATAAATAAAATCTCTAAAAAAATAAATAAAGTGCTGTGGGGGTCCACTGGGTGATGACGACCGACCAGCCCCAAGCCTGGAGCACACAGGCCAGGCCAGAGGGAGAAGCACATGTGCACAAACACTTCACGGCAGTCGGTTCCCTAACACAGAGGTCACCCACACAAATACGAAAGCCAACGTCGAAACCACCCGGTACACAGACCTCCAACCCTGCTGTGTGTACGGGGAGCCAACACTCTGATCTGATCTTGGGCCTGAAAGCAGCTCTCCTGGCCCTGGTGGCACTGAGCATTTCCAAGGCTCCTCCCACTGAGAGCTGCAGCCCTCTCTCAGATAAGCTCCCTCCCCCTCAAGGCTCAAGCCACTCTGCATCCATGCATCCACGATATTCAGAACTCCTATTTCAAGCACAGATGTTGAGAAGGTTAACTCTTTAACTGCCACACACACACACACCTCTTGAGTCTGAAAGGAGTCAAAGCCATTTCAGAAAGAATCTGAGAGACGCTGACCAGCATGGCTGCCAGCCGTGGAACTAGGTACGAGAGCTGCCCGTGCTATGCAGGGAGGAGGGATGAAGTCCACGTCCTCCCATGCAACTGCCACCTCCTCAGTGCAGCCTCAAAGCACCCTACCCTGGTGTTGGGGGGGAGGCTGGGGGGGTGGCGCCAGCTTTCACATATTATCTAGCAGAGCTGTGAAGATACCCAACAATGGCAAGATACTAAGAAAAAGGAAGGGGAAAAAACCTCTCTAAACATGCATCTTCACAGTAAGGACATGCTTGCTGGACTTATCTTTGTGATCCCACAGGTGGCCTTGCTTTTCCATTCCACAACTAGGAGACTGTGGAAAGAAAGGCGCTTCTCCTCCAACAAAGAGCACCCCACTCACGAGCTTTCTGACTCCACCACTGGAGGCCATTTGAAGCATCCGACAGGCAGGCAGACAAAGAGGGCCTTCTCTCCCTAAGGGTGGAGATGCAGTTCTGGCCCAGTCAAGAGAAATGCCAATTCCAACCTGCCATTTACTCCTCTCTGCTTTAGATCTCTGCCCAAGATCTGGACCAGAGACCGCATCTTCTCCTCAAGAGCTGCTTTAGTGCCAGCACAACACTTTCAACACCAAACGGGTTCCCAAAGATGGGATGATTCTTCTGTTCAGGAAACTTAAGAGATGTAGAGCGCTATCTGCCCACCCCCTAATTTTCAACTGGTTTCCACATACCAATTTCTCTAGCTAATTATCAAAAGGGTGGGAAGAAAAAGAATGAATCCTTTCAATATCTGATAGGTTTCCTTTTCCCTCTTTTGTCTTTTTGTTTTTTCCCTTTGGCAGCAAAAGGAGTTAGTTCCTAAATTTGGAAAATACAATTAATATCCAAAGTAGCCCCAGAAATTACATTTAAGGGACTGTGAAATATCAGAACAGATTCCCTTTCCATCTGCTGCTTAACCCTTAACTGGCCTCTCCGCAAAGGAGAAAACCAAAGGCACTACATGCTTCCATTGCCTTGATCTAGAACTCTCTTGGCTACTGTGGTTTTCCAGATAGCCAAACTGATTGCACACCACACTACACACCTCTCTAACAGGTGATACTGACATTCCTCCATGAGAGGTGGGCTGTGCTCCCTCACCTTTAACGAGATGGGCCTTTGTGACAGCCTGGAGCTGAGACCGCGGCTCAAGTGAGCTGCATGTTGTCTGAGGCCAGGTCACATACCTGTGGCCACCTGTGGGCATCCCGCCAGCGGCACACATACCCAGCACCGACTGCCAGAAGTGCATGTGAATGAGCTTTCAGATGACACGCCACCCCCAGTGTCCAAGTCTTCCAGCTGAGGCCCCAGGCTCGTGGACCAGGAAAAAGCTGTCCACCGCTGCCCAGTCTGCCCCGGACTCATGAGGGATAACAAGCCCTCACCGCTGCTTCGAGGCACTACATTTCAGGGCAGCGTGCGAAGCACCACCGCAACCCCAACAGGGCCCTTCTCCTCTGAGTCCCTTCCAGGGTCACAGCAAACACAGCTCTGGGCCTGGGCCCCGAAGCAGACGTTAGAGCCCTGTGGCACTCGATTTCCAGAGAAGACGCAGGACGCTGCGAAATGGAGCTGGTGCCATGGACACCCATGGGGAACGCATGGGCCTCTCCCACTCTGAACCCCGGGTCTACAGCGCCCAGCACCCTAAGGTTCCAGGAGTTAAGCATGCTATCTGGATCCCTTCAGGTCTGTGGAGGACAAGAAGACCAGCCACGACCAGAACAAGCTCCTGAGATGTCACTGGCCAAGTGCTGGGTTACAGCAGGTATCTGTTCCGGGGGCGTAATCCAGGGAACGGGGGTCACAAAGTACTGCCTTTTAGTCTGACTTTGCACGCAGTGAAGACATTTACACATATTTCTTGCCACAAATAAAGAGGCTGATTTTCCAGTTTATACATCAGTCTCTTATGAATTTGGACAGTGCGATCACCACAATTTGGTTTACTTACAAAACCAAGTTTCCAGACCTGCAAAGGTGACACCTGCCTTCCATTGGGACCTTCTGCCTGATTACCACGCTGACAGCTCCCACGCTATGCAGCAGTGCAGGGGTGCTCTACGTGGCTAAGCAGCTGACTGGTGGTGGGTCTGGGTGCGCCTGGTGCCATTAGGTGCTCAGAGGGTACACAACTCAAAATGACACTGTGGAGACTCACAATCTGTGAAACTGGAAAACATCTACTCCATCTCCCCTCATTTGATTTGGAGTAAATTAAGATGAAAATTCATGGAGTCCACTAGAAATCAGGATGCCTCACTGGCAGAAGGGCACAGAGGAGCCAACGGGACCACAAGGATGCACCAGTCAGCTGTGCATCTCACAAAGGCCCAGGCGCATGCAGGCCTGTCCACCAGCAATGCCAGCCTCTAGTACAGTGACTCAGCACACCAAGAGTCACCCTATAAAACCAGAGGAATCCAGTTCCACTCCAAAGATCTAGCGCTTCTCAATTTCAACCAAATTTCTCATAATATAAAACTATCATGGGGGGAATCCTCAACATATCATTTGTTAAACCTTAGGTTATCAAAGATAAAAAGCAAAATGGGCAACACGGCTCATAAATACATTTGCCCTAAAAAATTCAGTAACAGAAATCCACAATGTGGGACATCCTGCAAGACCACTGACACAGTTTCCTCATCACAATGGACTGGGGCGGGGTGGGGGGGGAGAGACACGGGACTGTTCCAGATATCAAACATAACAACCAAATGCAAAGTGTGGATTCTGTTAGGATCCTGATTTGAACAAACCAACTATAAAATGACATTTTGACAAAACTGGAAGGAAATTTTAAAACAGATGATACCGAGCAATTACTTCAAGTTTTGTTATGTGTGAAAACAACTTCATAGTTATGTAAAATGTCTGCATTTTTTTTTAAGTAGGCTCCATGCCCAGTGTGGAGCCCAATGTGGAGCTTGAACTCATGACCCTGAGATCAAGACCTGAGCTGAGATCAACAGTTGGACGCTGAACTGACTGAGCCACCTAGGCACCCCAGATATCTCCATTTTTAAAGATACACACTCAGAGTTGAGAGGTAAAAATTTCATGACACCTATGGTATGCTTTAAGATACCTGAACAACAACAAAAAGGAAAAGGCAGAAAAGGAAGGAAAGGAGATAGGAACCATGTGGCAAAATCTTGACAATGATCATGGAATTGTAAATTGTCTACTTTGCATATGGTGGAAACTTAAATTCTCCATAAAATCCTAATGAAAAACTAGCTCTAAAATACAGATGAAATCTGTATCAAAAAGAAAAAGTGCACCAGCAACGTCCCTGCGCAGCCCCCCATGAGCCCTGCGGCTCCGCTCACACATCCCACAGCAGGCCTGGCCCTGTTCAAGCTCACTGTCCTGCTCCCCTCTTGACTAAAATGGGTACAACTACACAAAACCCAGCTCAGAGAGCCAAGGAGGCTGCAGAATGCTTGAAACAGTAGGCAACACATAATAAATATCGGCTATTATCACTGCTCAATGTATTTAGTACATAAGTCACAAAGAAATGTCTAATATCTGCCAAGTGCCAGACATACACTTGTCACTCAGCCCCCAACCCCAGCAGGCTCCACGCACCCTACCTGCCCCAGTGACCACAGTTGCCTGACTCTGCCACTGCTCTCTCCTCTCCATCCATGCCCTAATTTCCCCTTTCCAAAGATCCCATTACTGTCACTGCTTAAAAGCTCTGCAGGACCTGTTCCCAAACGGGTGAGTCTGGCCCCACGACTCAGGCCACCTCCTCTCGAGCTGCCACACCCACACCAACTCTCCCGCTTCAGACTTCTCTTAAGGCCCTCCACGAGTCTACAATACCACACTCTCTTTTAAAAGAGGCCCCAGTAAAAAAAATAATACATACATACATACATACATACATACATAAATGAGGCCCCGGCCCCGCCTGCGCATGCCCACTCCCTCCCTCATCACCAGCTTTGAGGCCAGCCCCACCCCAAGTGCTCACAGGCCTCGCTTCACTCACAACTAACACACACGGCAGGGGCACACTCCAAGTGAATGTACAAGGTCATCTGATTCTTCCCCAATGCAAAACATACCTCTAAAAGAATGTCTTCTCATTCCTTAATGTTGTAAGAAGTCCCTTCTAAAGTAAAAAGAAATTGCTTATAAAGAACTGTATGACAAAAGGCCATTAGAAATACCCAAAGGTACACAGAAATGTACTTTATGAATGCCAATAAAGGGGTCCTTCCCCGGACAATATTCTGGCACCTTGAGCAGTATCAGCCTATTGTTTCCTACAATTCCCATTTTATGCCTTTTCCACAGTCTTCCACAGTCCATTCAACGTTCTCATTAGTTCTGCCTATTTTGAACTTCAACTGAATCAGCAATTTCCTGTGGATTTTTAGTAAACTGTGCTTCATTTTTATTTGAGGGAACAGTAACATTTTAAAAGCTCCTGTATCAAAGGAGTAAGGGAACAAAACGACCAGAGCCAAGGAGGCGCAGAGCCATGACCCCTGACTGGAAAGGACAAGGCTGGGGGATGGGACCCACTCCACACCTACTAGAACAGCCATGGTCAAAAAGATGAACCGAAACAAGTGTTGGCAACGATGTGGAGAAGCTGGTGGGAACGCAAAATGCTGTGGCTACTATGGAAAACAGCCTGGTGGCTCCTCAAAAAAGTTAAAGAATTAACACAGGACTCAGCAATTCTATTCCTGGGTATATACTCAAAACTGAAAACAGACACTCAAACTTGTACACAATGTTCATAGCAGCTTTCTTCAAAATAATCAAAAGAGGGACTCCTGGATGGCTCAGTCAGTTAGGCAGCCGATTCTTGATCTCAGCTCAGATCTTGATCTCAGGGTCCTGCATTCAGGCCCTGCATTGGAGCCTACTTAAAAAAAAAAAGTCAAAAGATGGAAAAAAAAACTCATGTTTTTTCTGCAGATGAATAAACAAAATGTGGTCTATGCGTGCAATGGAGTATTACTCAGCCAGAAAAAAGAAATGGAAGTTCTGGCCCAGGCTACAACATGGATGACCCCTGAGAACATTATGCGGAGTGAGATGCCAGACACAAAATGACAATTCTACTTACATGAAATATCTAATTTAGGCAAATTCATAGAGACAAAAAAAGGAAAGGGGAGTTATTGCTTAATGGGTACATACTGTCTACTCGGGGTGATGAGAATGTTTTACAAAGACAGAGATGACGGTCGCACAAGAGATGACGGTCACACAACACTGTAAACATACTTAGTGCCATCAAAAAGTAGGCTTAAAAATGGCTGAAATGATGGGGCGCCTGGGGGGCTCAGGCTGGTGAAGCATCTGCCTTCGGCTCACATTACGATCCCGGAGCTCCAGGATGGAGTCCCACTTCTCCCTCTGACTCTCACCCTGCTGTGCTCTCTCTCTCTCTCTCTCACTCACACACAGATAAATAAATAAATAAAATGGCTGAAATGATAAGACTTATGTTTAAGTATATTTTACCACGATGAAAAAAAAAAAGGGGAAAAAAGATTGAGAGGCGTGCCAGGATAACCCTACTGACGTCACCATGGACCACTTTAACAAAGCCAATGTAATTCTCAGAAAAGACTCCTTCACAGGGAGAGAGATGTATGTAGAATACAAATCAGAATATAATAAATACTATTTGGGTAGTAAGAGAACAGGGTTAGCACACCAGTGCTGACAGCATGACATTACAAACTATATTTTCTAAAAGGGACATACTCATCTCCTGATGTTGGCAGCTCTATCACAGCCGGAGGAAACACACGCTAACATACTTGGGAGTGGTGGGGCATCTGAGAGGCAACTTGGACTCAAATAGCTCACGGAAAAAAAAAACAAACTTTTATCATATTTGCAACTTTCCTATTAAAGTTTGAAAGTGTTCCAAAGGAAAAAGAAAACCAATTACATATATAGAAAAAAAATGAAACATCGACAAAAGACTACTACACATTTTTGGTGGGCTCAAGTCTCTGTAAAACTCCACAAAGAGAGATCTGGAAGTTTATACATGAACTCATCATAGAAGCTATGGGGACAGAGTGTGAAAGGGATACCCAGGGACAGGGAGGGCAGGTCCTGCCTGAACAGGATGTGATTTTCAAAAGGAAAATTCATATATACTGCACGCTTTTACATTTTTAATTTAAGGAAAGGAAATGAATCAGGAAAAATCAGAAAGTAAAAACTGTCCATAAGGCAACTCCTTCCTATGCAAATATGCTCATAAAGGTACAACTTACACAGACTCTATCAATGGGATGCCACACATACCGCTGGGAAACCATCCTGCCCTTAACGAAGGTGAGCAAATGCATTTGCGCCAACAGTCAAGGCTGCGGTGGTGGGCCCACGGCACACACTTTGCCCTCACCCCCAACACAGGACCCGACTGACAGACAAGAAGGGCATCCACAACAACTCCACATCATAAACAACCTTGAAGTGAACATCTTCACTTGATATACTCCTATGCATGTAGTTCTCTGTAAATCTCTCTAGGAAAACCAAATTAAGGAACAGCGCTAGAAATTAAAGCTATGCTTTCCCTTATGCAAATGATGTGCCGTATGTCTCAGCAGGGGTCCTGAACAGAGAGGTGCTTTTCTCCTTCTTAAGACTGAACTACTTTAAAAAACATTTTGGAAAATAACTCCCTACCCTTCTCATGTTAATGTGTGCTAAATCCAGGATTCAGTCTCAACTGTAAGAGAAAGGAATCTTTCCCCTGTCCCAGCCCCACTTTACCAGGGGCAGGAGCCCCAGGCCCAAGGAACAATGTGCGGCCAGACCGCATGTCTGTCCCAGACACAGGCAGAACAGGCGGGGTCTACACACCTAAGGAGCTGCCAAGGAGCAGATCAGAGAAGACATGAGGCACTGAGGTGATCAGAAACACTTCCTCCCTGCCAGCCTCAAGGGCTCACATCACTAAATGTTACTGTTTTTAGACTAAATCATTAAGTAGCAACTTAGTTGATTCCTAATAGCCTAATATCATGCCCCTACAAAGGCACATGAACCTCCACCGTTTTCCAAGTCAGCTAACTCTCATGCCAACAACAGCTTAAGGTGATGACACCGAGCACTAAACAAGTCTAACTGACATAAACAGCCTGTTTTCCTGAAGTCCACACTTAAACAGAGTAGGTCACATTACCAGAAAGACGTCTATGGGACATGCCATGAGCCACAACACGCCTTCTGCCCTGGAGCTCCACGGACACGCTCGCATGCTCCTGGGTCACCTTATTGCACCTGCACATAACAGGAACATCAGCTCGTTCTACAGGGACTGTCTCTTGTCCATAAATGCTATTTTAACAACGATTCAAATTAACGCAGTATATTCTATGTCTCTGTTTGTAGCCCACAACAGCATTCTCCTGACCTGACTTTAATAAAGTCTCTGAAATGTGAGTGCCTGTCAAACAGTGAGCTCACTAATCCACGTAAGAGGGGCCCTATGGAACAGAAACATGATTCCGGCTTTTATGCTTATCACTGTAACTGTATCAAGTGGCACAACTGGGTGACGGACGAAAAACGGCACGGAAAATCACCGAGAACTCACAGAGGTGAGGCTGGGGAAAGGATCTGCCTTTAGGGTGACTGTTATTTTTTTTTTTTTTTTAAAGATTTACTTATTTATCTTAGAGAGAGCACAAGCAGGAGGGGCAGAGAGAGAAGGAAAGAGAATCTTAAGGAGACTCCACGCTGAGCATGGAGCCCAAAGCGGGGCCCAATCTCATAACCGTTGAGGTCACCACATGAGCCGAAACCAAAAGTCAGACGTTTAACCAACTGAGCCACCCAGGCACCCCAGGGTGGCTATTATTTCTGTTGGCACCATGAACTAAACTGCCTGGTGTACTAGTGGGAGGTGGGGCAGTCACCTACACAGGGTAGCCCTCCTCTGGACTATGACGCCCCCCTCCAGCCATGGGGTCTGGGGACTTCAGTGGAGCATCCCCCTGGAGGTAGCTCACAGCTGCCTGAGAAAGGAAGGGAGGCCCCACAAGGAAGGCAGGGTTCTCAGCACAAGGAGGCCCTAACCCCCAAGTTCCTGGTTATGTGAGGCAATGCATCCCCTTCTTTTGCTGAAGCTCAGTGAAGTTCATTTCTACCACCTGGTTCCATCTCCTTCTCCACTGAGGCCAATGGAGGCCCCAACGTTTCCCATGCATGCCACCTAGTTTATTAGGGAGCACAGCACGGGACTGGCAAGGCCCCCAGAGAGCTAAAACTGGGCGATGGGAAGATGTCTGCCACCACAGACTGAACTAGAAAAGGATAAAAACAAATTTCTAAATAGAGAAAAATATCATGACTTCTTAGACATCACAAATTTTCAAACAAGAACAATAAAAAACCATTATTTCTTCACCAAACACAAAAAGGATTGGTATTAGGAAGAAACACCAGTTCACTTGAAATACTTAACTTCCTAAGATTTTTTTTTAAAGATTTACTTATTTATTTATTTGACAGAGAGAGACACAGAGAAAGAGGGAACACAAGCAGGGGGAGTGGCACAGGAACTAAGAGACCCTCCCACAGCTTTCAGAGGGAAAACAGGCCCCACTGGGCGTCCCAACAGGGACTCTGGAAGCTCAAAAGACAACGGCAGCAGCATCCCTTAGAAATTCTCAGGGAAAATTACTTCCAGCTTGGATTCCACACCCAAATCGTCCCTGAGGACATTTTCTGCTATGCAGCCTTTTAAAACTTTTACTTCCCAAGGGGCACCTGGATGGCTCAGTCGTTGAGCGTCTGCCTTCGGCTCAGGTCATGATCCCAGGGTCCTGGGATCGAGCCCCACATCAGGCTCC
>NC_138382.1:80462429-80484459 GCF_054177405.1 Leptonychotes weddellii | reverse complement strand
CATCCCTTAGAAATTCTCAGGGAAAATTACTTCCAGCTTGGATTCCACACCCAAATCGTCCCTGAGGACATTTTCTGCTATGCAGCCTTTTAAAACTTTTACTTCCCAAGGGGCACCTGGATGGCTCAGTCGTTGAGCGTCTGCCTTCGGCTCAGGTCATGATCCCAGGGTCCTGGGATCGAGCCCCACATCAGGCTCCTTGCTCTGCGGGAAGCCTGCTTCTCCCTCTCCCACTTCCCCCTGTGTTCCCTCTCTCGCTGTGTCTCTGTCAAATGACTAAATAAAATCTTTAAAAAAAAAAAAAGAAAATACAGAGCAGACACAGAGGCAATGATCTGTAACAAAGTAGGAAATGAGCCCAGCAACATGTAAAAATAACCACATTGCTATGACCCAGGAACACAAGGTTGGTTTAACTACCCCAGGAATGCAAGATTGGTTTAACATTGGAAAACCAATTAATATAATAAATACTAACAGAATATCGGACAGGGGCGCCTGGGTGACTCAGCTGGTTAAGCGTCCAACTCTTGATTCAGCTCAGATCATGATCTCAGGGTTGTGAGATCAAGCCCAGTGTTGTGCTCCACAATGGGCATGGAGTCTGCTCAAGATTCTCTCTCTCCCTCTTCCCCCACCTCATGCATGCACATGCTCTCTCTAAAAAAAATAAAAAGAATATCGGACAAAACCCACAATGATATAAAAAAAAAAAAAAAACCACCACCAAACCCCACAATGATCATCTCAATAGATGCAGAAAAAGCATTTGACAAAAGTCTTTCATGATCTGCAATGATGCATTGGGGGCTCTAGTCAATGCAATGTGGGAGGGAGGGAAGAGGGGTTCTAATACAAGTAAGGAAAAGTAAGTGACCCACACATAATCCTACCACCAACAGTAAGTATCTTAGTATATCCCCTACAGGTTTTTTACATGAACAGAGTATAAACGCACTTGTTTTTACTCTATTTTCTCATGGAACCTGATGATACAGGCCTCTGTAACATCATCGGCAAGACACGCAATAATGTTGCATCACATGGTTGCTGCCAACTCTGCTCAGCTATTATGAACACCACTGAAGCTAACCATGCATGCCCCCAACAAACGAAGGGTTCTCAGTCAAGCTCCCCTATTCACACGGTCGCTGTGTTGTGTGCCTCCTGCATTTTCCACCAAACCCCATGGCTACTGTCTTACTGTAAGCCGCATCATCCCCAATGTCACCAATACCTAGAACAGTCTACTAACTCACTTCTCTGACTCCAATCTCTGTCCTTTCCCACTTATCTATTCTATGGTTAAAGTTACCCTTTTAGAGCCATGACCTCACCACAACTTGAAATCACCCAGTGCTTCCCACTGCACGTGGGCTCCGGCTCACAGCTCCCAGCACAGCAGAGGGCACTTTGGCACCCGAGGCCCGGAGTCCACTGGCCAAATCAAGCCCGGGCCCATTTCTGTATCTCCCATAAGCTAAAAATGGTTTTTGTAGGGGCGCCTGGGTGGCTCAGTTGGTTAAACGACTGCCTTCGGCTCAGGTTATGATCCTGGAGTCCCGGGATCGAGTCCCGCATCGGGCTCCCTGCTCGGCAGGGAGTCTGCTTCTCCCTCTGACCCTCCTCCCTCTCATGCTCTCTGTCTCTCATTCTCTCTCTCTCAAATAAATAAATAAAATCTTTAAAAAAAAAAAAATGGTTTTTGTACTTTTTTTTAGTTATAAAAATTTTTATTTTTTAAGATTTGAGAGAGAAAAAGAGGAACTGAGCACGAGCAAGGGGAGGGGCGGGGGCAGGGGGCGAGAGAATCTCAAGCAGACTCCCTGATGAGCACAGAGCCTAACATGGGGCTCAATCTCAGGACCCTGAGATCACAACCCGAGCCAAAACCAAGAGTCAGACGCTCAACCAAGTGAGCCACCCAGGCGCCCTTGTTATAAATTTTTTTTTAATGCATTAAAAACTGCATGTGGGGGGCGCCTGGGTGGCTCAGTTGGTTAAGCGACTGCCTTCGGCTCAGGTCATGATCCTGGAGTCCCGGGATCGAGTCCCGCATCGGGCTCCCTGCTCAGCGGGGAGTCTGCTTCTCCCTCTGACCCTCCCCCCTCTCATGTGCTCTCTCTCATTCTCTCTCTCTCAAATAAGTAAATAAAATCTTTAAAAAAATAAATAAATAAAACCTTTAAAAAAAAGGAAGAAGAAAAAAGAAACCTCAAAAACTAATGATGTAATGTATGATGATTAACATAACATAATAATAAAAAAAATAAAAGAAAAAGAAAGAAAAAAGAAACCTGGGGCGCCTGGGTGGCTCAGATGGTTAAGCGTCTGCCTTCGGCTCAGGTCATGGTCCCAGCGTCCTGGGATCGAGTCCCGCATCGAGCTCCCTGCTCAGCGGGGAGTCTGCTTCTCCTTCTGACCCTCCTCCCTCTCATGCTCTCTCTCTATCTCATTCTCTCTCTCAAATAAATAAATAAAATCTTTAAAAAAAAAAACTGCATGTGGGCTGCACACTTGGCCCTTTCCAGGAAAAGTCTGACCCCTGACCTAGCCCAACAATTTTCAGGCCCCAAAATAGCCTGTCAAACATCCGTAAGTGCAGACTGCATCAGGCTACCAAGAATGGCTTGAACGGAGCCTCTGAGTCTCTGGCCACTGGCTGCGTCCATTGCCCAGCTTTCATCCTCAAAGATCCAATTCTGCCACTCAGCCTTGCAAGGCCCCCATGGTTCTTCCCGCTTATCACATGCTACACTGAGACTGCCTACACATCTCTGTCTCCTCACCAGAAGGGGAGCCCCTAAGAAGCACGGACTTTGATGCACTCATCTGTGCAACCCAGCATCAGCATAATTCTGGTACATAACACATATTCCAGGACCTTCTGAAGAATACATTTAAAAATGACGATTAGATATAAGATGCAGGCCTCTGACATCAAGAGACCAGTCATGTGGTAGCAGGAAGACTGCACAAAGTAATGCACAGTGAGCGCCCCCGGTGATCTGAACTTACTCTTTAAGACTGGACACAAGAACAAAGAGCACAAAAGGAAAGCTCCAGAGCTGAGAGCTGAGTGTTGTGGGACACGTGCTGGGTATGAGTGAGCTGGATGGACTGCAGTGTGGAGGGCTGGGAGAGGAGGGGCAGCCGGAGAGTCCACGGTGGGCTTTAATGTCTATCATCTTACCAATGCTTGATATATGTTAGTAAATCCAGCCAAAATTTCTTTTGGCTCCTAGAATTTGCTCCTTAAAATATGGCTGCGTGAAGAGACGGGTCCTCATGAAGCCCTGGGGTTTACCCGGGTTACCGGTGTACGGCTTTTTCATCGAGTACCCATCTAATGAACGGCAACTACTGCCGTTCCTCGGAGCTCACTGTGCGCCAAGCGCCAGGCCCCCACCCCTCTCTATCACCCGTTTCCTCTCACACTGTACATCAGAGAGGAGACAGAGCAGCTCTAACTGGTGACCACCCATCTCAGCCCCCTGGGTAAGTCAGACTGTGTGCTCCCTTCCAGGACCACTGGCTTCAGCTGCAGGCTCCTGAGAACAGTGGAGTCACCATAAAGGACCCATAAATTTGCAGGCCCTCCCAGTACTGACTGTGGGCTAAATAAATGATATGTTACCACACATACAAGCGGTTTTTTCCTGGAAGCAGTATTACTATACTCACAGTAATTCTGTCATTTTCTACCCTCTCAATCAGTAATTTCACAACTACTACCATGACAACAGCCTGAAAATTTTCTGATGCGAGAAAAGTTTTTAATATACTGAGAAAAACTGGCCATCTCTGATACAGACTCCCTGAGGGCAGGTTCTGAAGCTCACCAGCACGAAGCCCTTGGCAGAGCAGCCACATAGTTCAATTTTGAGTCGCTTTGTCTCCAACTTCTCAGCACAATGTCAGAGCACTGGCCCGAGGAGGGCCAACAGCAACTGATCACGACCTCTGGGCACACCGTCACGCCCGAGCTCAACACTGGCTCCAGCCTTCCCACCAATTAAAGTGCGGCTTACTGGAACAGAGTCCATACACCAAGAAAAGGGAGAAGCCTAGTCCTTTTTTTCGGAGCAGAAGAGGAACTCAAGCAACGATCCTAGCTGAAATACCATGAATATAAAAGTAGCGGAAGACAGAGGTGGGAGACTCTAAACCCCAGGAAGGTCACCAAAGAATGTCCCCGATGAGCACATATACAACAGGTGCTCAATAAATAAATATCTGCTGGGAAATGAGTTCTTACACTCTCAAGGACATCATTCTACAAAGTGGGACTGTGCTGGCCTGAAAGGAAGATGTGGCCTTTGCGATGCACAGTCCCTGTAAAAATGCTTAGAAATCCCCGACAGAGACAGCATTCTGGCTTATTAGAACAAGGGCACCATCTGGTGGTTAGAAGAATTAAGTGCAGGCCACAGGCAGAAAGCCACAGAAATGTATTATTAAATTTCCCTTATAATCAGAATGAGTCTTGGAAAAAGACCATATTCCTAATCATATTGGAGATTTAAAAAAAAATCTTTCCACAATACTGCTCTGTAACAGGATTGAAACATGAGAAAAACACATTTATAGCTGAATTTCATTCAAAACCCCTATTTTGACAGAAAGACTAAGTATGGTAAAGAAAGTAAACCGGGCGCCTGGGTGGCTCAGTTGGTTAAGCGACTGCCTTCGGCTCAGGTCATGATCCTGGAGTCCCTGGATCGAGTCCCACATCGGGCTCCCTGCTCGGCAGGGAGTCTGCTTCTCCCTCTGACCCTCCCCCCTCTCATGTGTTCTCTCTCAGTCTCTCTCTCTCAAATAAATAAATAAAATCTTAAAAAAAAAAAAGAAAGTAAACCAAGAGTTGAGTATTTTGCAGCACATGACACAATAGTGTGGAATTTATTCCCCATCAGAATGTAATCTCTATGAGAAACAAGAACAGTGCTGGGCTTTTTTCACTGCTGGACTACTAAGCCCTTCAGTTGACAATAAAACCGTAGTTCTCAAACCTTCCAGTCCCAAGACCATGTTATACTCTAGAGAGTAATGAGCACCCCAAAAAGATTCTGCTCCTACAGGTCATGGCCGTTGATATTTACCAGGTCAGAAATCAAATTTGAGAAAATCTTAAAATCACTGTCACTTCATTTAAAAATAACAACACACTGGGGCGCCTGGGTGGCTCAGTCATTGAGCGTCTGCCTTCGGCTCAGGTCACGGTCCCAGGGTCCTGGGATCGAGCCCCACATCGGGCTCCCTGCTCGGCGGGAAGCCTGCTTCTCCCTCTCCCACTCCCCCTGCTTCTCCCTCTCCCACTCCCCCTGCTTGTGTTCCCTCTCTCGCTGTGTCTCTGTCAAATAAAAAATATATTTTTTTAAAAAATAAATAAAAATAACAACACATTACATGTTAATGTAAAGTATTTTTATAAAAAGTAATATCCAAAAAAGAAAGAGTGTGTTGTCATTGTTTTACAAGTTTGCAAGTATGTCTTCTGGCTTAAGAGCTGGATTCTCACATGTCCTGCATCATGTAGATACCCTCTAGAAGTGTGCACTCTAGAGCCCTCACAGACCAGAGTGGGAAAGGCGAATGATGTCTTAGTATTAGTATGAAGATAGTTTGACCTTACAGGCCTGGAGGAGCATGGGGTCGTGCTACTGTGTCTAGGATATGGTAGGTGCTAATGGAGCTTTGCTGGTGGGAGTGACAAGGAACAGAGCATAGGACAGGGTTGAGGAGCTGGTAAAGGACAAGGGGACAGGGAAGGACCAAGTGTAGCCAAGTGCAGGAGGGGTGAGGCCCAGCCCCCTTATTTTATAGTGGTAACAAGTTTATGATGTAACTATTTGAGGTAGCTCTGTTTTGATAGAGTGTTATCTAAACTCAGGGTCATTTTCCCTTCAGGTTTTTACTAAATTTTTTAAAAAATAATGACCATGAATCACATGAACTGAATTACAGATAAATGAGGAGTTCTATTAATTTACTGTAAAATTAATACATGCTCATTTTTTAAAACTTACTATATTCCAAAAAATATAACAAAACCACTGCCAATCCATGGGCGCCTGGGTGGCTCTGTCAGTTAAGAGTCTGCGTTTGGCTCAGGTCATGATCCGGGGTCCTGGGATTGAGCCCCGCACTGGGCTTCATTTAGCAGGGAGTCTGATTCTCTCCCTCTCCCTCTGTTCCTCTCCCCGACTCGTGCTCTCTCTCTCAAATAAATAAATAAAATCTTAAAACAAACAAAAAACCCCCCTACTTAAAAACAAAAAACAAAAAAAACAACTGCCAATCCAGCAACTCAGAATATTATCTAAGTCAACTACTGGTATATTAACGTTTCTTTCCTAAGCTTAGTATGAAATTTTTTAAATTGATGTTCAACTGTAAAGTATACAAGTGCCAACAAAGTAACTATAGACAGGAAAGCCTCAGTAGCCCATTGTTTAAACTCAAGGGTCCCACTGCGGCAAACACCGGGTGGGCCCTGCAAGAGCTCCTGGCTGGGTGAGCAGCCCGGTTCACTCGGCTCCACGCAGCAGCGCTGGGTCTGGGAGAGATGCGGCAGCAGTGACGGACGGACAACACAGGAGCACCGGTGCCGCCTGGCTGCGGTGCACACCACAGCCCAGCCCTGCCCACCCCAAGAAGCATCAGAGCACCCTGCCTGTACCCTAGGGAGGCAGCCCTCAGAAGGCAGATGGCAGCATGTAAGCGGTGGAAGGATAACGCCCCCTCCCTGGGCCCTGGTAGGCGAACAGGTGAAGAGCTGGGCCAGCAGCCCCAGGACTGTGCCTGCCCTCCTAGCACACCAGTTGTGGGGGCACATGGTCAATAACCAGAGACCAGTCAAAAGGGGCGGGTGCACCTGGAAGGAGGGAGAGGTCCCAGGGTGTGAGGTTTCCCTGTGGAAAGAGAGAACGTCCATGAAGGGGTGGTGAGCATGCAGGCTGTTAGCAGATACTGGGCAGTACTCAGAGCCCCAAGACTGGGGATAGGGAAAGCCAGCAGAGGGCCCCACAGGAAGGGCCTGGGGGGGCCTCAACAAGGGTTCTATTAGACAATGGGGGTGGGGGGGTGCGATGTCTGGCTTGAGGACATAAGAGACAGCAGGAGAGGGCACTTGCACACTATGAACACAGACAAATCTTCGGAGGGGTTTGGTGCAAGAAGAGCAGAGATAGAGGACAGGAGCTGGTGGGGAAGTAGGATAAGCAAAATCTTTAATGATGGGGGTCCACAGTTTGTATGCTGATGGAAACATAACAAAGAGAGCAAAAAAGTGAAGGTGTGGGGGGAGAAGGGGTGGGGAGGATTGCAGGGGACAGAGATGTGCTCCAGCTGCAAGCACAAAGACACCCTGGGCTGAGCCTCAGCAGGAAAGGGGCAGAGTGGGCAAGTGCACATGTGGCTGGGGGGGGGGGGGGTATGCTTTTTTCCTGATGGCCCCAACCCCCACCTTCTCGGTAAAGCAAGAAGCAAGGTCCCTGGTGGGGTGGGGGGGCACGGTGACAGTGTGGCCAGAGAAGACAAGGTGTGAAGGACACAGGAACCTACGCCCCTCTACCCAACCCCAATCCCAGCATCCCTTGCTTTGGCTCCTCACAGCCCACCCGTCTCCCTGGTTCCTGTGAACATTTCTCCTTACTCCAGCTGTCCTGCTCAAACACTCACTCCAAGAGCAAAGCCTGGGCACCCATTACCCTGTCAACCCTGGTCTGACAGCTAAGCCCAGCCCACTCAGGACCCCTTAGGCACACCCGGCAGGTCCCACCTCAGGGCCTCGGCCCTGGCTTCTTTCTCTTGCCAGAACTCACTCCCTTACCTCCTTTAAGTGTTTGATCAAATAGCACTTTCACATAAGGAACAAAAGGAGTAAATAAACTGGGAGCGCCTGGCTGGCTCTATCGGTAGAGCATGCGGCCCTTGATGTTGGGGCTGTTGAGTTCAAGCCCTACATGGGGTACAAGAGTTTGCTTAGGGGGCCTGAGTGGCTCAGTCGTTAAGCGTCTACCTTCGGCTCAGGTCATGATCCCAGGGTCCTGGGATCGAGCCCCGCATCGGGCTCAGCGGGAAGCCTGCTTCTCCCTCTCCCACTCCCCCTGTTTGTGTTCCCTCTCTCGCTGTCTCTCTCTGTCAAATAAATAAATAAGATCTTTAAAAAAAAAAAAAAAAGAGTAGATAAACTAGACTTTCATCAAAACTAAAAATATGGGCGCCTGGGTGGCTCAGTTGGTTAAGCGACTGCCTTCGGCTCAGGTCATGATCCTGGAGTCCCGGGATTGAGTCCCGCATCGGGTTCCCTGCTTGGCAGGGAGTCTGCTTCTCCCTCTGACCCTCCTCCCTCTCATGCTCTCTGTCTCTCATTCTCTCTCTCTCTCAAATAAATAAAAATAAAAAATAAATTAAAAAAAACACTAAAAATATGTGTGCTTCTTCAAAGGGTACTATCAAGAAAGTAAAAAGTCAACCCACAAAATGGGAAAATATTTCTTCATATCAATATTATGAAAATACTAGGATTATTCATAAGAGCAAAAAATGGCAATAATCCAAATGTCCATCAGCTGGTAAACGCAGGGTGGTCTGGCACACTCTGAACAGTAAGTCGACTATGAAAAGGAAGGGGATACAGACACATACAAAACTAGACAGACCTTGAACACAGCAAAAGTGAAAGAAACCAGTCACAGAGGATCACATACTACAGATTCCACTTATATGAAAAGTCCAGAGTACTCAAGTCTACAGAGACAGAACACAGATGATCAGTTGCCAGGGGTTAGGGACAGGAGAAAATGGGAGTGACTGCTGACAGTATAAGGTTTCTTTCTGGGATGATGAAAATGTTCTGGATTTTTTTTTGTGCTCTGTTCACGGACAGGCCCAAGTTTCCAGACTAGTCATTCTGGTATATAATAAGTAGTGAATATATGATGGATGGACAGGAGGGGGAGTTGGTGGATGCTGGGATGGATGGTGGGGGGAGTGAGTGGGTGGGAAAATGGATGGAGGTGAGGGAGGGCGGGGATGGGGAGAAAGTGGATGGGCGAGGGGGGGTTCCAGGGAAGGTGGGAAGATGAGGAGAGTGGGAGGGAGGGATAGTCCTCTTCTAGAAAGAAAGAGCCTGAAGTCCCATGTTAGGCTCCTGGAGGTGGAGAGCCAAGCACCCAAAGCCATCTCCCCTGTTGGCACCCCTTCCTCCCTGGTCCTCTTCCTCCTGCTTGCCTGCACCCCAACTGGTCCCACTGCTTCCCAAGGCAGAAAAGAAGGAATGTGTTCTTAAAAAGGCTATGCTATGAGCTCTCCTTCACAGCAATTTCTCGCTTTTCTTTTCTAAAGGAAAGTCTGTGAAATGGAAATGTGTCAGGAGAAATGGACCTCCAGAAGTCCCTCATGCCATCTATCACAATTCCTGAAGGTGAGTCAGTTTGGATAGGCTCTTTCCGGATTCTGTGAAGCCCACCAAGTAGCATGCTTCCTACATGACTTCAGATGCCAAACCACCCAGGCCACTGTGATGAACAGTATCGCAGCACACCCTTCCTCCCCTAGTTCTCTAAGGAGAAGACAAAATACTTGACTGAATATATTTTTAATTTTAAAAATCCACCATAACTTTTTACTTCACTTAAACTTTTTCACTTTGGTTATGTTGTTTTCTCTTAATGCCATCCATGGTCCACAGATGATTCATGCTGCTTCAAGGAGATAAAAATCTTCTAACACTTAAAAAAAAAAAAAAAACCTCAAAAAAAAAAAATCTCTAGAATCCTCTTAAAATGAAAAGCAAATGTTGGGGCGCCTGAGGGGCTCAATCAGTTAAGTGTCTGCCTTCGGCTCAAGTCATGATCCCAGGGTCCTGGAATGGAGTGCCACATCAGGCTCCCTGCTCAGTGGGGAGTCTGCTTCTCCCTCTCCCTGCCGCTCCCCCTGCTTGTGCTCTCTTGCTCACACACTCTCTCTCTCAAATAAACAGTATCTTTAAAAACAAAACAAAACAAAATGAAAAGCAAATGTCTACTTAAGTGAGGCGTCCCCCTGGCCCTGCCTTCCCCCCTGTGCTTAGGCTCTGCCCCCACCTTGGGGCTGCAGTCCTAACAAGCCAATGGTCTCGATTCCACCCTTCCCACAGAGGGAAGGACCCTTCACCTAAGGGAGAGGGAGAGAGGGAGGAAGAAGAGGGAGGAGGGGGAAGGAGAGAGAGGACAGGGTAAGGGGGAGGAGGGGGGAAGGAGGGAAGGGGAGGAGGGAGAAGAGGGAGGAGAGGTCAGAACCTGCCTGTGCACAGGGTACAACCTCAACATGGCCTGGGGAAACAGCTCCTCTAAAAGCACACTTTCCAAAATAAGGAAACAAACACTCCCTCATGGGCCGAACTGCTAACAAGACCCACCAGTGAAACTGTCATCACAGGTGTTCAATCTGCCTGCATACCTGGTTAAACGGCCCCTCTTGCAACCACCACCCACAACAGCGCCATTTCCCAGCACACAGGGCCTGGGTTCACAGTGGCCCCCACGTTCAAGGGCAGGCACAAAGGAGCCATCCCTATTGTTCCCTCTTCCTCATTCCGCTGGCTGAGCTGGAGTTTCCTCAGATCTGGGAGAGTAGCCTACCCTCCCCCACCCTTTTGTTCCAAGAATACAGTTCTAGAACAGGCAGCCTAAGGACCAATCCGCTCCAACCCCATTTCCAGTAAGTAAAACCAGAGCCCCTCACCAGGTGGCTCCCCCTACGATGTGTCTTCATGTGCTCATGCACGGTCTTGCTTTTTTATGGAAAAGCTTAGAAGACCATGTGGAAGCTCTGCTTCCTTGGTTCTCTGCACGTCTCCACAGCCCCCCTTCTGTCATTCCGAGGAAAATGAGTCTCCCCATCACCAAGGCAGACGGGCCATCCTGCAACCTTAACACGTGCCCAAAGGCTCCCATGAGGCGAGGCACGGCCTCACGGGGAGTGGTGGGTGCCAGTCTCATACCCAGAGCTGACAGACTTTCTCCCAAGCCTGCACGGAAAATGAGCCAACTGCAAAATAACATGGCCACAGCCTCCATACACAGCCTAGCCGGTCCCTGCCCACCCCCAGACTCTTGCACTCATGCCTTCCTTGCTCCTCACCACCACTAATAAGGCCACTGTGGGGCAGGGAAGGACAAAACATGGCAACATCATTAGGGTTCGCGTTAAAGCAAAAACTTCCTGTACTTTCTTTATAAACGTTCAAGCAAGAGAAAAGAAACTGGTTTATCATCAGCACAACTGAAAAAGGTAGGAGCTTTCTCCTGCAACAGAGAACAGCCTTACCTGCTTTTCAATACTCAAAAGTTCTGGAGGGACTGCCCACCCCCACTCCCAAGAAAATGCACACATCCAGTGACAAGACACCACAACAGGGGTATTCCACAGGGGGTGGGGCAAGGAGGTGACCCCACCGGCACCCTACCTCCTAGGCCCTGTCCCCAGCCTAGGGGCAGCTGTGTAAAGAAAGGGAAGACAAATAGGAAACACCATGTTCCTTGCATGTCCCTCTGTCACTTCTTCCTCCTGCTTCAGGGCAGTCATTTACTGCGGCCAACTGTAGAGAAGTTACAGCAGCTCCACTCTGGCTCCTCCTCTGGCCCTCAGCGGCCCTTTCCCAGCATCTGCAACCACCTCCTGAAACGGAGGGAGCTCCAGGTAGGGAGCAGTCCAGAGGTGTGGGCCCACAGTGCACCTGAAACCCCTCACACGGTTATAACAAACATTTTTAAGTAACTTGAGTTTTCTCAGGAGGAAACCATTTTACTACACATTTATGTCTTCACCCTAAAAACCCAGAAAGGTCTTTCTATAGAAACCATCAATACAGCTCGTCCCACACACAGATACACAAATAATAACGATAATAATAATAGTCATTGCTCTTAGGGTTTCTTGGGATCAGTTTTGTATGAAAAACCTAGGATAGGAATCTGAGGTCAAGTCTAAGGGAACAAAAGTCATTTTACCAGCCCTGTCATAAGGAACTCACCTTAGAGATGCTCGAATCACAGGGAAGAAAACCTAAAACTTGCCATGCACATCAGACACCTCGCCGACGTGCTTCTGTCCTCCCAGGAAAAGCGTGGGGTGGGTCTCAGTGCCCCAACACTGCCATGCAGTGAGAACAGCCGGTCTCCTCCCAAATATCACCCATCCTCCACTCGCAAACTTCCCCTTTAGGGAAGAGACCCTGCTATGCCAGCCCTCCAAGTCCAAGTTGTGGCTCCTAATACAAAACTAAATATTTGAAGCCCTTTTTTTTTAAGGAGGCAATATTTTAAAAGTAGTATATTCAGGTTTCAAGCAAACTGTAAAATAAAACCACAAATATTACTTCCTATTTTCGAGGTTATATGAAAATAAGTAATACTAACCTTCCTATACACATGCTCTTCCATAATCTCCCTACCCACTTTCTGTATTTCTGCTGCTGGTATTGACTGGGGTCTGCAGGCTGTGGCTGAACCCCAAAACCATTATGGGGAGGGGGTCAAGTCAAAGACCATGGCCAACAAACCAGAAAAATGAATGACGAGTCATTCTTCGTTAAGTATCCGGTTCCACTCAGCCAAGAGCGGACAACGAAGGCACCAGACTCAGACACAGACTGGAAGTTCAGATGTAGAACACAGTATCAACAGAGCCATGGTCCTTCACAAACCTACCTGCAGCTCACAGAGAGCAGACGACAATCCTACCCAACCCTCAGCTCCCACTCCCCAAACTGACAAAGGACAGAAAAGGCAGGCAGACCAAAGAAAAATAAATGCACATGCTAATGAAAATAAATGTAACTGTTCATTCATTATTAAGAAAACGCATTTAGGGGCGCCTGGGTGGCTCACTCATTAAGCGTCTGCCTTCAGCTCAGGTCATGATGCCAGGGTCCTGGGATCGAGCCCCACATCGGGCTTCCTGCTCTGTGGGAGCCTGCTTCTCCCTCTCCCTGCCACTCCCCCTGCTTGTACTCTCACTCTCTCTATCTCAAATAAATAAATAAATAATCTTAAAAAGGAAGGAAGGAAGGAAGGAAGGAAAGAAGGAAGGAAGGAAGGAAGGAAATGCATTTAAAACAAGGAAGATACCATTTTCCAGCTATCTGATGGGCAAAAAAATGTTAAAGTCTATTAATATAAGAGTGTGGATAAACAGGCAATTGCCATATACTGCTGGTACGAAAAAAATTAATGAAACCTCTTTGGGGGCAACCTGGCCATATCTATAAAATTAACACAACTGCACCTTTTAGTTTACTCTACGATACCCCTGCAAAAGGTCTCCAAGTCATACCTAACAAGGACCTTCACTCAGCCTTCTTTCTAGATGAGACCATCTAAATATCCACCAACTAGATACAGAAATTGTTACAGCCCGGGTGCCTGGGTGGTGCAGTTGGTTAAGCGACCGCCTTCAGCTCAGGTCATGATCCTGGAGTCCCGGGATCGAGTCCCATGTCAGGCTCCCTGCTCAGCAGGGAGTCTGCTTCTCCCTCTGACCTTCCCCCTCTCATGTGCTCTCTCTCTCTCTCTCTCATTCTCGCTCTCTCAAATAAATAAAATCTTTAAAAAAAAAAAGAAATTGTTACAGCCCAACAAGGAAATCCTAAAAAGCTGGTGTGCTACTGGGGAAAGCCGTGGAGACAAACACAAGGTAGGGTACAGAAGAGTGTGTCTGTGAGATCCCTGTAAGAACAGAGACGCTGGCATGTGCACAAAAATCCTTTGGGAAGGAATTATAAGAAATTATTAATAGCATGTGACCTTTGTAAGTAAGATTAAGAGCAAAAAGGGAGGCAGAAAGTTACCTTGCAACATGCATCTTTTCTTACTCTTTAACTTTTTTTCTTTTTCCTTCTCTCTTCTTTCGGGCCTTGAGTGTACTAAGAATTTTGATCCATCCAGCTTTGTACATGGTATACTGGGACCACTGGGCCATGCTTTTCTTCACTTACTCAGCTCTTTAATCATGTACTAAGGACTCATTAACCACCAGCCACATGGTCTCCCCAGGCCATCACCCCTACTTCCTCATACCCAAAATAACTATAAAAACAGTACCTGTGGGCTTCAGCTTCATGAAAAAAGGTCCCCAATACGTTTTTAATGTGCTTTTTTTAACTGGGCAACAAATCCGTCTAAAGAAGGTATAAATGGAGCACCTGGGTGGCTCAGTCGGTTAATCACCTGATTGTGGGTTTCTGCTCAGATCATGATTTCAGGGTCTTAGGATCAAGCCCCACATCGGGCTCCGTGCTGGGTGTGGACTCTGCTTGAGATTCTCTCTCTCCCTCTACCCCTCCCCCCATCTCTCCCTCTCTAAAATAAATAAAGAAAAAAGGTATAAATGAACAAGAAAATGAACCCAAAGAGGAGAAAGAGACAATAAAGTGAGTGGAAATTTCTACTACAAATACAGATGAAAACTTCTAAGCAAAATATCAGCAACCTGAATTCAAAAGCATATAAAACACTACCACGCATTACTTGGTGTATCCCAGGTATACAAGCGTGATTATAAGATTCATAAATGTAATTCACCACATTAACAGATTTTTTTTTAATGTAGAAAAAGTATTTGGTAAAATTCAATACCTAAGTATGATTTTAAAAACTCAGTAAATTAGGAATAGAATTTTCCTTATTCTGATAGAGTATTAAAAAAATAGTAAAGTAAACCCCATCCTGTGATATTGTACTTTATTATAGGAAATATAGATTTGGTCTTCCTCCCATTTCTGGCTCACCGCCCCCAAAACATTGATGCCGTGTCTTTTATTATGTTAGTAACTTGACTTCTGGGAAGCATGAAAGGATGGGGCTGGCTGCCAAAGAAGCAAACCACAGGATCAGAGGGACGAACTTCCAGTCCCACCCAGACCTCTGGGGAGGATAGAGGAGCTGGAGGCTGAATCAATTGCCAACGGCCAATGAGTTAACCAAGCATGCCTATGTAATGAAGTCTCCATAAAAAGCCAAAAGGACAGGGTTCAGGGAGAGCCTCCAGGCTGGTGAACACGTGGAAACTTTCAGGAAAAATGGCGCGCCTGGTGAGGGCGTGGAAGCTACCCGCCCTTCCCACACACCTCGCCCCTGTGCATCTCTTCCATTGAGCTGTTCCTGAGTTCTACCTGTTTATAATAAACCAGTAATCCAGTGAGATGTTTCTCTGGGTTCTGTGAGCCATTCTAGAAAATTAATCGAACCTAAGGGTCGTCGGAACCTCCAACCTATAGCCGGTCAGCCAGAAGCACAAGTGACAACCCAGACTCACGACCGACGTCTAAGACCGAGGGGGCGGGGGGGTGTCTTGTAGGACTCAGCACAACCTGTGGAACGTGATGCTTTCTCCAGGTAGTTCCAGAACTGAGTCGAATTCATGGACACGCTGCTTGGTACTGTGTGGGGCACTGCCCCTCCCCACACTGGAACTGAAGAACCCTCCAAGACACTGTAAATGCATTTCCTACAAAATCAAGAATGATCACGGAAAGCAAATAAAAACTAGACAGAAGAATAGATACAGAGACTGACAGAGCAAATGTGGTCAAATGTTAACAACTGGGGCATCTGGACGGAGGGCATGTGGAAATCCTGTGTATTATTTTTGCAAGATTTTGTACATTTGAAACTACCTGGACACTGGAAAGTTCATAAAATAATAAAAATAAATAAACAAAACCAAGAACAAGGATATCTACCAGCACTGCCTCAACTCAACACTCTACTGGGAGTGCTAACTGGTACAATCAGATAAGAACTGCAGTCTGAGGGTCAGAAAGGAAGAGATAAAACTGTTACTGCATGCAGGTCACATGACTTACAAATTACTAGGATGACAGCAGAGCTCAGCAAGGTGGCCGTATGTAAGGGTAGATACTCAGTCACTTAGTTGCCTTGCTGCACACCACCAGTGAACAATTAGACATGGCAATTACAAAGAGAATATCGTTGACAATGGCATCAGAGAGTCATCAGTGACCTAGGAATAAACCTACAAAACATGGGCAAGACCTCTACACAAAAAATACAGTTTCACTGAGACTTTTTATTAAAAAACTAAATGAACAGAGAGATATACTATATTCACAAATAAGAAGGCACAATACTGGTAAGATGTCCATTCTCATCAAATTGATCTACAGATTCAATGCAAGTGCAATTAATATCCCAACAGTATTTTTCATGAAATTTGATGATTCTGAAGTTTATATTAAAGAATAAATGGCCAAAATTATCCAGAATGCTTTTGAAGTAGAGAAGCATGGAGGAGTGACTAGCCTACTGGTTTCCAGGATTTATAATGAAACCATGTAACTGAGCAGCATATGAGAGGCAAGCTGGCCAAAGGCACAAACCCAGAAAAAGATTCGCGCACATGTGAACTCTGGGGTGTGGGGCATCAGACTGATGGAGAAAGAAAGGCCTGCTTGATAACCTAAAGCTGGGAAGAAATGATGCAGCACATGAAAAAACAGGACACTGAATCCCTCCCTACTCACACCATTTATTTAAAAAACTTTTTAGGAGCGCTAGGGTGACACAGTTGGTTAGCATCTGACTCCTGGTTTGGGCTCAAGTCGTGATCTCAGGGTCATGAGATGGAGACCTGCATTGGGATCAGTGCTCAGCATGGAGTCGGCTTGAGACAATCTCTCCATCCCCCTCTGCCCCTCCCCACCAAAATAAATAAGTCTTAAAAAAAAAAAGAAAATGTTAAAAAAAAATTTTTAAACACAAGAAAAAAGCCAACTCTAGAAGAAAGAGAAATTAAATATCAAAACCTAAACTAAGAGGGGTGCCTGGCTGACTCAGTCAGAGGAGCACTTGACTCTTTGATCTAGAGTTATGAGGTCAGGCCCAACACTTAGTGTAGAGATTACTTAAAAATAAAATCTTAAAAAATATATATATATAAAGAACTGCAAAATCATAAAAGTACAAAGCCCCCAAAAGGGACAAATGGCATCTACAGACATTTCACAAACAAGGATATTCATTCAGTCAATAAACACAAGAGACGTTCAATGTTATTAGCGATCAAGGAAACACTGCTTAAGATGAGATGCCATTTCACACTCAAAGGACCCACACCAAACCACGTGACAAGGCTGGCCTTGGAAGGGGGTGGGGCCCAGCCACTCTGAGCTCTGCTGAGAGGAGTGTCACCAGCTTGGCCTTCTGCCTTGGTCCTTGGAAGCGGCAGTGCAGTCTCTCCCAAAATTGAACATTTACACACCCAGTGACCTGGCAATGCCACTCACACAGGAAAGAGAAGAGCATGGAAGTGTTCCGGGCAGCAGAGGACACAATTTTTTAAAAGGCGAGGGGGAAAAGAGAAAAAAAACCCTGGAAACTGAAATGTCCCTCAATGCAAGAGTGGATGAAAAAATTCGGGTGTTTTCACAGACTGGAGATTTCACAGATTTCAAAAATTAGAAAGCAGACAAAATAAATCGCAACATGCGATATAAATGAACCTTAGCAATATTATGTTAAGTGAAAAAGGAAATCCCAGAAAATTACACATAGCATGATACCCTATAAAATTAAAAACTACTGGGGCACCTGGGCGGCTCAGGCATTAAGCGTCTGCCTTTGGCTCAGGTCATGATCCCAGGGTCCTGGGATCCAGCCCGCATCAGCCTCCCTGCTCGGCGGGAAGCCTGCTTCTCCCTCTCCCACTCCCCCAGCTTGTGTTCCCTCTCTCGCTGTGTCTCTCTCTGTCAAATAAATAAAATCTTAAAAAAAAAAAATTAAAAACTATTAAAATTAAAATATCTACTTTTTAGAAGTACAAATAACTACAATGAAACTGTGTAAAAAAGAAAACAAGGGAATGATGGGCACAAAATTCAGAACGATGACAGTTTTCCAAACAGATGTGTGTGCATGTGCGTGAGTACGTTTTTAAATGTGTCAATAAAGATTACCTGGGTTATGAAATTATGAGCAATTTTCCGTGCATTAATATAAAAAATAAATGTCACTTAAATATCTATACTTTTTTTATCACTAAGATTTCCCTTATGCAATCTTACAAAAATCTACCTGTCAATTCCTGAGTATTCATCCAAATATTTATAATGAAAATGTTTTAGGAAAAAAATTTTATATACTTTGTTGCAATTCAAGAACAAATTTCTTAGGCCTCAATTGTCAAGAAAGTGACATTAATATGACATTTAATATGACATTAAAATCTGTAAATACTAAAAAGCACAATTAGGAATGCTTTGTATGTTGGACTTGGTAGAACCCCCCGTAGAAAAGTAAACAAACAATTTTTAGACAACAGTATACACCATGACAAAAAAATCACTTACAAATATGTGCACTTACATTTATATGTAAAATTCATAAAATATATCTAGAGAACAGTCTAGAAGGAGCTGAATCCCTGCCAAGGACAGGCAGAGGCTACAGAGGAGAGACATCACACCCCTTAAAAAAACATGAAAAAAAACAAAAGACAACTTTAGATAAATAAACCAAGGTAAAGAGACAGAGAAACACAGGGAAGTTACTTTAGATATGACCACGACTGAACAAGAACATTCAGAGCACAAGGACATCAAAGGCTCAGGCCAGACAGGGAGGAGCCCCATGAATACCAGGCCAGCCTGGTCCACTGTCCCTTGACAAGCAAGGGTCTGGAAGGGTCTACACTTTCTGATTATAGCAGTGATTTTAAGGGAGGGAGGGGAGTAATCTGAGAGTGGTTTTGCTCTAGTGTTTAAGGACCCCTGCGGATTCCTGGTAGAGAATGAATCATATGGGGAAGAGTGAGTAACCAGAATCCTGCAATGGTTCTAGAGAATGAGCGTGTGACCAACACCAAGCTCAGAGAAATGGTTAGACTCCAGCTACAGTCTCTCTAAACAGGAGGTCCCCACCTCACACCATGGCAGTGACGCTGGCCTCCTTGCTGACTCCCCCAGACTGCAATTCCACCTGCCTTCCTACACCCCTCCTCATTTGCTCTTCCCTCATCTGTGTTCTCTGCTGGGGTACAAGTTCCTGTCCATCTGGCTTGCTGCTACATCCCTGGGCATGGTATGGGACAGGTATCCAATAAGCACCTGCTGACTGAGCAGAGAGAGGTGCAGACCACACGTGCACAGCAAATGGAGACCCAGCAGGACCTGTCCACAACCCCCTGCCCTCCTGGGTACGGTTCTAGCCCATACTCTGGACCCAGCCTGGCTCCAAAGCAATCACAGCCAACAGTCTTTGTTTATCAGGAAGGTAACAGTAGAAGGAAATTCTGAAACAAGTATCACCACCTTAACTCAAAGTTTTCATTTCCTTCCAGTTTCTCTTCATATATACACATTTTACAGGATTGTGTAACCTTCCCTTAAACATTCCACCGTGTCTCCAGTCTTCACAATTGTCGCATTATAACAGTGCAATATTTCATCAAGCTAACATTAAGTATTGCAGCATTTTTCTAGTCCCTGATCATCTGTGATTTTTCCACTTCTCTTTACTTTGAAAAACACTGTTAAAGTCTTCATAAGTGATCATTACTATGATTTTATCCATTAATTGTTCAATGGTATTCTGTGAGCATCTAATACATGCAAAGCACTCTCCTCTCTTCAGCTAAAGCCCCAAAGATAAGGTCCGTGGGTCCGTGGGTCACTATAGCTCTGTTCTTTGTGACCAGCCCAGCACTCTAAAACAATCAACAGTGTATTCCTTTCTGTGGTGCCCCGACACTGAGGGTCCCTGACACCTGCCTCTGCCCCCACTCCCCACTGCCTTGTATGACCATCATCACCACCACCCAGCTCAGACTCTGACCCATGTGCACAGTGCCTACACCTTCCAACTACAAAGATGTCTCCCAGTGTCTGTCCATCCAGTAACACGTTTTGGCCATGGGCAGGCCCAGCCTTTATACAAGTCTTCAGGTCTGTGCTGCCTCCGTGTCCACACTCTCCAATCTGTCCCATGCCATTAGGACCCAATTATGTCTGTTAGTCTGCTACTCAGTTTGGATGTCAACAAATATTTGTTCATGTTTCTTGGTAAGAGGTATACATATGACTCCACTCAGGGATCCTATATGTATATTTTTAAAGTTTTTATTTTAGTTCCACTTAGTTAACATACTGTAGTAGATTCTGGTGTACAATACAGTGACTCAGTACTTCCATATATCACCTGGTGCTCATCACAACTGCACTCCTTAATCCCCTAGTCTACTTCTTGGTTACCTCTCTTTTTTTCCACTTTGCTTGTTTTTTTTAAATTCCACATATGAATGAAGTCATATGGTATCTTTCTCTGACTGACTTATTTCACTTAGCATAATACTCTTGCTCCATCCATGTTGTTGCAAATGGCAAGATTTTATTTTTTATGGATAATATTCCATTGTATATATACATTCCTTATCTTTTTCTTCATCCATTCGTCTACTGATGGACACTTGGACTGTTTCCATAGTTTGGCTATTGTAAATAATGCTGCTATAAACATTGGGGTGAATGTATCCCTTTGAATTAGTATTTTTGTATTCTTTGTATTCTTCAGGTAAATACCTAGTAGTGCAATTGCTGGATCATAGCATAGCTCTATTTTTAACTTTCTGAGGAACCTCCATACTGTTTTCCAGAGGAGCTGCACCAGTTTGCGTTTGCATCAACAGTGCAAGCGGGTTCCCCTTTCTCCATTCCCCTTTCTCCACATCCTCGACAACACCTGTTGTTTCTTGTGTTGTTGATTTTAGCCATTCTCACAGGTGTGAGGTAATATCTCATTGTCATTTTGGTTTGTATTTCCCTGATATCTTTTTTTTAAAAAAAAGATTATTTTTAAGTAATCTCTTCACCCAACATGGGGCTCAAACTCACAACCCCAAGATCAAGAGTTGCATGCTCTACTGACTGAGCCAGCTAGGTGCCCCAAGCATCTTTTCATGAGTCTGTTGGCCATCTGGATGTCTTCTTCAGAAAAACGTCTATTCATGTCTTCTGTTTTTTAATTGGATTATTCGTTTTTTGAATGTTGAGTTTTATAAGTTCTTTATATATTTTGGATACTAAGAAGAGATCATTAAATTTAAAAGAAAACTTAGCACAATCCCTATCAGAATCTCATGACTTCTTTGTAGAAACTGACAGGCAAAAAAAAAAAAAAAAGAAGAAATTGACAGGCAACCCTAAAATTCACATGGAAACTGAAGAGTCCCAGAATAGCCAAAATAATCTTGAAAAAGAACAAAGTTGGAGAATTCATATATTCCCCACTACAAAACTTACTCTAAAGCTATAGTAATTAAGACAGTGTCAGGGCGCCTGGGTGGCTCAGTTGGTTGGGCGACTGCCTTCGGCTCAGGTCATGATCCTGGAGTCCCGGGATCGAGCCCAGCATCGGGCTCCCTGCTTGACGGGGAGTCTGCTTCTCCCTCTGACCCTCCCCCCTCTCATGCTCTCTCTCATTCTCTCTCACTCTCTCAAGTAAATAAATAAAATCTTTAAAAAAAAAAAAAAAAGACAGTGTCATATGAGCATAAAGACAGACATATCATCACTGGACTAGAATTCAAAGTCCAGGAATAAACCCATATATCTATGGTCAACTGATTTTCAATAAAGATACCATGACCATTCAACGGTGAAAGAACAGTCTTTTCAACAAATGGTGCTGGGACAAGTGGATATCCACATGCAAAAGAATGAATGTGAGCTAAAACTATAAAACACTTAGAAGAAAACACAGGCAGGGCGCCTGGGTGGCTCAGTCCATTAAGTGTCCAATTTGATTTCAGCTCAGGTCATGATCTCAGGGCTGTGAGATCGAGACCCTCATCGGGCTCCGTGCTGAGCATGGAGCCTGCTTAAGAATCTCTCTCTCCCTCTCCCTCTGTCCCTCCCACCCCGACTTGCATGCATGCTCTCTCTAAAAAAAAAGAAGAAGAAAACATAGGCATAAACCTTCATGACCTAGGATTTGGCAGTTTTTTAAAAAAGATTTTATTTGAGGGGCGC
>NC_138382.1:80434098-80462329 GCF_054177405.1 Leptonychotes weddellii | reverse complement strand
TCTCCCACTCCCCGTTTGTGTTCCCTCTCTCGCTGTGTCTTTCTCTGTCAAATAAATAAATAAAATCTTTAAAAAAAAAAAAAAAAAAAGATTTTATTTGAGAGAGAGAGCACACGCACAGTTGGGGGGGGGGGGTGGGCAGAGGGAGAGGGAGAATCTCAAGCAGGCTCCATGCTCAGCGCAAAGCCCAACAGGAGGCCGATTCCACAACCCTGAGTTCATGACCTGAGCCAAAATCAAGAGTCAGACCCTTAACCAACTGAGCCACACAGCGCCCCTTGGCAATTTTTTTTTTTTTTAAAGATTTTATTTATTTATTTGACAGAGAGAGACACAGCGAGAAAAGGAACACAAGCAGGGGGAGTGGGAGAGGGAGAAGCAGGCTTCCCGCCAAGCAGGGAGCCTGATGCGGGACTTGATCCCAGGACCCTGGGATCATGACCTGAGCCGAAGGCAGACACTTAATGACTGAGCCACCCAGGTGCCCCCCCCTTGGCAATTTTTTTATATGACTCCCCCAAAGCACATGCAACAAAGGAAACAAATTAGACATAATCAAAATTAAAAATGTTTGTGCTTCGGGACGCCTGGGTGGCTCAGTAGGTTAAGCCGCTGCCTTCAGTTCGGGCATTGATCCCAGGGCCCTGGGATCGAGTCCTGCATCAGGCTCCTTGCTCGGCAGGGAGCCTGCTTCTCCCTCTGCCGGCAGCAACCCCTGCTTGCACTCTCGCTCACTCTCTCTCACCTATGCTCTCTCTCTAGCAAATAAATAAATAAAATCTTTAAAAAAAAAAATGTGCTTCAAAGAACGCCATCAAAAAAGTGAAAACACAACCCACAAAAAGAAAAATATTTGCAAGTCATATAACTGATAAGGAACCTATTTACAGTACATAAAGACAACATACAATTTGATAACAAAAAGAAAATCAAATTTAAAAATAGGAAAAGGATCTGAATAGAAATTTCTCCAATCAACATATACAGATGACCAATAAGGACAAGAAAAGTTGTTCAACACCATCAGCCATTAGGGAAATGCAAATCAGCACCACAATGAGATGCCAACTTCACACCCACAAGGATAACTATAATCAAAAAGATGGACCATAGCAAGTGCTGATGCTTCTATAGAGAAATGGGAACCCTCATAGAATGCTGATGGGGATATAAAATTGTGCAGTCACTGTAGGAAACATTTTGGCAGTCCCTCAAATGGTTATCTCCAACCGAAATAATTGTAGATTCACGTGAAGCATGAGAAATAATAGACCACCTTATACACTTTGCCCAGTGTATGAGTTTCCCAGGGTTGCTGTAACAAAGTACCACAAACTGGGTGGCTTAAAACAAAACAAATTTGTTTTTATCTTTTCATAGTCCTGGAGGTCAGAAGTCCAACATCATGGTGATGGCAGGGCCATGCTCCCTCTGAAGCCTCTAAGGAAGAATCCCTTCTTGCTTCTTCTAGCTTCTAGTGGCTATGGCAATCCTTGGTCTTCCTTGGTTCACAGATGTGCCACTCCAATCTCTGCCTCTGTGTGCACATGGCAAGCTTCTTTCCTGTGTCTGTCCTCCTCTTAAGAGAATACCAGTCATTGAACACAGGGCACACTTAAATCCAGGATGATTTGATCATGAGATCCTTAATAAATTACACTAGCAAAGCTGTGTCCAAATAAGGTTACATTCTGGGGTTCCAGATGAACATGAATTTGAGAGGACACTCTTCAACCTACTAATATCCAGTTTCCCCCACTATAATACTTTGCAAAACTATAGTATACTATCACAACCAGGATACTGAGCTGACGCTGACACAACCCACCAATCTTTTTTTTTTTTTTTAAGATTTATTTATTTATTTATTTGAGAGAGAGAATGAGAGAGAGAGAGAGAGAGCACATGAGAGTGGGGAGGGTCAGAGGGAGAAGCAGACTCCCGCCGAGCAGGGAGCCCGATGCGGGACTCGATCCCGGGACTCCAGGATCATGACCTGAGCCGCAGGCAGTCGCTTAACCAACTGAGCCACCCAGGCGCCCACAACCCACCAATCTTATTCAGATTTCCTCACCTTTACTTGCATTCATATATACAGTGTCTCTGTTCCAATCTACAGAATTTTGTCACCTGGCAGGTTCACCTATCTACCGCCACAGTCAAGATATTGAACAGTTCCATAACCTACTGCTTAAAGGATCAGTCTGGCTTTGGGCAAAGAATAGATAGGGTAGGTACAGCATGGAAATAGAAAAACTAGGAAGACCAGTTAAGGGGTACCTGCTATAATCCAAGAAAGGCACAGTGGTGACTTGGATCCAAGTAGTGACACTGTTAGAGGGACAGTGGTGGTGGCACTGAGCTGTTGTCCTGTGCGTACAGCCAACAGACTTTCTGATGGACTGAATGCAAGATGTCCGAGAACGTAGAACTAAGAATGATTCCTTGTCGGTATTTTCACAAGGAAAAATGTAAATTTTTATTTATTTATGATGTCCAAAAACAGGAAGTGTCTTTCCATGGTTCAGGTCTTCTGTTTTGGGAAACAGTGTTTTACACTATTTCTTATGTAAGTTTTATACATAAACTGACTTCAGAGTATTTTATCTTTCACATTGGTGGTATAAAGGGAGCTACTGGGGGCGCCTGGGTGGCTCAGTTGATTAAGCGACTGCCTTCGGCTCAGGTCATGATCCTGGAGTCCCAGAATCGAGTCCCGCATCGGGCTCCCTGCTCAGCAGGGAGTCTGCTTCTCCCTCTGACCCTCATGATCTCTCTATCTCATTCTCTCTCTCAAATAAATAAATAAAATCTTTAAAAAAAAAAAAAAGGGAGTTACTGTTTTGTATATTCGAAGACTACTGATTTTTAGATGTCAATTTTATATCTAGTCCCTTTACTGAATGATTTCATCGTCTACATTTTAGCACCAACTCTCAGGATTTCCAGGCACAGTTACCTCCCTGGCAAATAGTTTTACTGTTTACTATTTTCTAATTCTTTTGCCTCTAATAGTTCTTGTCTGATTACATTGCTTAATCCCACCAATAAAATGCTGAAGATTAACGGAGATGATAAGCAGCCTGTGTTACTGACCTTGGTGGGAATGCCTCCAGGGTTTCCCCACCAAGTAAAATGGATGAGTGAATAATGGATGCACAGTGGGTGGACAGATAGGAGGGAGGGAGGGAAGGAGGAAACATAGCATGAATGGGTAGGGGGTAGGATGGATGATATAAGATAGACTGAAAGTCTGGAAGAAGATCCTGTCCCAGCTGAACTCTGACACAACTGTAGCCCCTCCGACATCGTGACTGGCCTTATTTAAGAGACCCTGACCCGGAGGTCCCAGTCTGAGTTCCTAACCACAGAAACTGTGAGATAATAAATTTCTGCTGTTTTAAGCTGCCAAATTTGAGGGAATCTGTTACACAGCAATAAATAATCAACATACAATCTTTACTAGGGTAAATTTTGGCTAATTTTATTTTCCTAGGAGAGTCTCCACTTCATCTAGGTTTTCACATTCATTTGCCAACTGTACACAACAGTTTCTTACAATTCTGTTAACCTGCAAAACAAGAAGGCACTAGAAGACTAATGTCAAAAAGAAATAGAGGGGCGCCTGGGTGGCTCAGTCAGTTAAGCGACTGCCTTCGGCTCGGGTCATGATCCTGGAGTCCTGGGATCGAGTCCCGCATAGGGCTCCCTGCTCGGCAGGGAGTCTGCTTCTCCCTCTGACCCTCCTCCCTCTCGTGCTCTCTGTCTCTCATTCTCTCTCACAAATAAATAAAATCTTAAAAAAAAAAAAAAAAAGAAAAAGAAATAGAATCTTACTTGAAAGGCTCCAAATGGCTAAATCTGGGATAATTTGAACATCAAAAAGAAAAACTAAAAAAAGATTGCAATACATTTGATAAACACGGATTCATTCTATAGCAATACCAAAAAGTAAGGGGCACAACAGGGGAAAGAAAGTTATTCTTTAAAGAAGAGTGTCTGGTAACAAATGAGAAGGAATGTCAGAATCCATTTACTGAATATAAAGAGAGGGAGCAGCACCACACAACATGAAGGTCCAACAGACAACACCTCAACAACTGATCAAACTGTAGCATCAAACACACCAGGACACACGTGACTCCTCATGTAATGAAAACATCCACAACGGTACCTGCACAATATTCTTGTCAAAATTGTTTAATCTGAATCTAATCATGAGGAAACAAAGCAGACATATCCAGATTGTGGGTCACTGTACAGAACAACTGACCTGGACTCCTCAAAACTGTACACGTCACGGAAGATTTAAGGGCAATTGGGGCTGGGGCCTGTTCTAGACTAAAGAAGACAAAAGGAACCAGACAACCAGATGCTAAGCATTACCTGTGATTTTTTAAGTCTATAAAGGATACATGGGGACCAATTAGGGAAAATTTGAATATGAACAATATACTGTATGTATAGATTATTCATAGTATTGCATCAATATTACATTTCCTGAATTTAACTACTGTGCTGTGATTATAGGAGAATTTCCTTGTTTTTAGGAGATACTGAAAGCCTTGGGGTGAAGGAACATAACACATCCAACTTACTCTCTATGGTGCATTAAAAATAGTAACACATCACAGAGAGAGAATGATAAAGTCATTAATGAATTTAGGTGAAGGGTATATGAGTGCTCACTGAATATTCTTTGACATTTTGTAAAGGTTTAAAATTTTTCAAAATGAAAAGTTGGAAAAAATCTTTAGGATTACTACTCTGATTTAAATTTTAGCTTGTTCATTTCCCAAGTTTACGCTCAAAACTTTAAGTTACTTTCTTGCTGTTAGAAGAGCTAAAGTCAATAATGAAATACTTCACTATAAAAGATCAACAGATCCAGCAAATCAGGTAAAAAAGGGTCAAAGCTATTAAACAAAACCAGAATAAATCCTATCATAAAAACTACTACAAGGCACCTGGGTGACTCAGTCAGTTAAGCGGTCAAGCGCCGACTCTTGGCTTTGGCTCAGGTTGTGATCTCAGGGTCGTGGGACTGAGCCCCTCATCAGGCTCCTCACTTAGCCCGGAGTCTGCTTAAGATACTCTCTCCCTCTCCCTCTGCCTCTGCCCTTCCTGCCATCCCGAGCGCTCACGCAGGCGCTCTCTCACTCTTGCACATGCTTGCTCCCTCTCTAAAATAAATAAATAAATCTTAAAAAAAAAAAAAATCCTACTGCAACAGAAGTACCAGCATGGAAATGTCTCGATTAGAGTCACACTTCTGCAAACAGCCTTCAGGACACAGCCTCTAACCAACAAGCAGAAACAGCCAAAGATTCTGATAAAGACTCATAGCTGCAAGGTCCTAGAACAAAATCCCACATGATAGCCCCCAGGTCTTCACAAGTACCCAGTTTACACACAACTTTACTAGGAATGGTGACTGGGTTTCCCAGCCTACAGCCCTTTCACAGGATGAGTGCCTTCCCCAAGAGGAGGCAGGGGAGGGCTGTGTCCACAGAGGTTCCTGGAGGCCTGCACAAAGAGCTCTCCAGGCAGAGGAACATGGAGCACAGGGCCCCAGTTCATCTAAAAATAGCCAGGGGGCCACAAAGCCTAGAGCATGAGCTGGGGGAAGTGGCAGGAAAAGATAGTAGGTAGCCAGGGCCTGACGCCACACATAGCTTTGTCGGCCCTGGCGAAGAGCTCACAAGCCACAGGAAGGCTGCCCGCACAGCAGAAACACTCCGTGGACACCTAGGTTCCTGAGCAGAGATTGTGGAAGCCATGGCGAAGCAGGAGGAAGAGGCGGGCATGAACCCCAGCAACAGCCCCTGTGGTAGGTGTAAGATGTACTCTAAAGGCAGAGCCAACAGCAGTTTCTAAGGAACAGCTTCCACAGATGAAGCCAGTCACTACGGGATGAGCTCAGGGTAAGGACACTGAACAGGAGGACCAAGATGAGGCCCTGGGGCACTTGAGTATCTAGAGGTCAGGCTCCAGAGGAAAGTCCTGCAAACAAAACAGAAAACAGACCCGACAAGGTAGGTAAAACCAGAGAAGTGAGGTGTTCTGGAAGCCCAATGAGGAAACTAAGCACTCCTTTTTTCTTGAACTACTATGTCAAATGCTGTCAAGGGGTAGAGTAAGATGAAGGCTGAGAATCAACAGACTTGGCAACACCTAGGTCAATGCTCAAAGGGCAGACTTGGTAGGTCCTGAGGACAGCAAAGGAAGAATGAAGTCTGAGTTACTAGGATTTAACTTACAGAAAAGTAAAGAAGCACATGAACACAAATACCTCATGTCTGTAAAGCCAGGATGACAGGATGTGCAAACTGAAAAGCAGCTAAGAGTCTAGTTCCAACCCACCTCTGTGCACAAGAGGTCTGTGGCAATGCTGGACTAAACCCCAGACCTCCCACTAAGCCAGAGCTCATTACCACACTCACTCTGTAGGGCTGCAGATGCAAAGACAAGAAAACTGCAACATGCACCCCACGGGGCTCTGGTTTCTGGCAGCTCTGATCCACACATGCACACCTGCACTCCAGCCCCACAGCTGAACAGCCACCGGCAAGCCTGCTTTCTTCCAACTGCTGACTAATCTCTCCTAAGCCTTCGCTCCTCTCATCCACAAAATGGGGGCATTCCTCCAGCCTTCCACTAAGTCCTCTTACTCTTTAGCCCCTTTCTTGGAGAATTTCTCCCTCATCCTCTCCCCTAGATTACAGAATTCTCATCCTAGATGGTCCAAAATTAATGGAAATTTCAAATGCTCTTCATGTTAGGGCAGCACTGCCCAAGAGAAACAGAGGATGAGCCACAGTATAATTTTAAATTTTCCAGCACTCAAATTTAAAAATGTAGGGGCGCCTGGGTGGCTCAGTCGTTAAGCATCTGCCTTCGGCTCAGGTCATGATCCCAGGGTCCTGGGATCGAGCCCCGCATCGGGCTCCCTGCTCCGCAGGAAGCCTGCTTCTCCCTCTCCCACTCCCCCTGCTTGTGTTCCTTCTCTCTCTGTGTCTCTCTCTGTCAAATAAATAAATAAAATCTTTAAAAAAAAAAAAATGTAGAAATAGGGGCACCTGGGTGGCTCAGTTGGTTAAGCAACTGCCTTCGGCTCAGGTCATGATCCTGGAGTCCCAGGATTGAGTCCCACATCGGGCTCCCTGCTTAGCAGGGAGTCTGCTTCTTCCTCTGACCCTCCCCCCTCTTGTGCTCTCTCTCTCTCAAATAAATAAATAAAATCTTAAAAAAAAAAAAGTGTAGAGATAGGAGTAATTTTAATAAATTTTACTTAATCCAATATATATCCATAATATTATCATTTCAACATACAACCAATACTAAAAAAAAATATGAAATATCTCAATAAGTCTCTATAATCCAGTATACATTTCACACAGCACATTCCAGTTTGATGTGGACACATTTCAGGTGTTCAAAAACCACGGGAGGCTATGACCAGCTCGTTGGGAGATGGCAGCCACCTCTCCACTCCAATCTGTACAAGTGGAGAAGCCAACCTTTCTCCAAGATTCCATTTGGAATCCCGAGCAAGACGCCTGTGGTATCAGTCTGCAGCAGGCATGAACACACAGGAAGCTTCCTTTAATCAACCCAAGTGGTTCAGCATTTCCTCTTTGCTGCTTCTGTAGCATTTTTCTCTTTTAATAGCAATTATCAAACAGTAATTGTGCCTGTGGTTCTCAAAACTAGAATAAAAGAACCTCCCAAGGACAAGGCACCAGGTTTATTTTCATGTGGCTGACAAACAAAAGGCATTAAATGTCACAAAAACAAACAAATGCATGAATAAATGGTTCCTACCTATATTTGGAAGATGGTTAGTTCCAAAACATTTACCCTAAAAAAAAAAATCCATAAGCCAATTTTGATTCCTTCTCCTTTTTCATTAAGTTTTTTTGTTTTTTAAAGATTTTTTAAATTTATTTTTGACAGAGAGACAGTGAGAGAGGGAACACAAGCAAGGGGAGTGGGAGAGGGAGAAGCAGGCTTCCTGTGGAGCAGGGAGCCCGATGGGGGGCTCGATCCCTGGACCCTGGGATCATGACCCAAGCCAAAGGCAGACCCTTCACCGACTGAGCCACCCAGGCACCCCTTTTTTCATTAAGTTTTACAACATTTATAGATCACCTAAAATGTGCCAGGTAATATTCAAGGTTGGAAAGTAATAAAAGCTAAAGCCCTACCTTCAAAGAGTTTACAGTCTAGCCTTTAAGACATTAACAAAGAAATAACATATAAAGGAACCAGTAATTAAAACACAAAGTATGTGGGGCACCTGGCCAGCTCAGTTGGTAAAATATGCGACTCTTGATCTCTGGGTCATGAGTTCAAGTCCCATGCTGAGTGGAAAGATTACTTAAAACACACACACACACACACACACACAAAACATGTGTTCTAACAAAGGACAGGGTGCTCTGGAAGCACAGGGAGTACATCTCCATCAGAGGTCAGCAAACCAGAGCCTGCCGCCTGTTTCTCTACAGCCTGAAAGCCAAAGATGTTTTTGTTTTTAACTCGAAAAATCATCTGAAATTCAAATCCCAATATCCACACATACAGTGGCACACAGCCAGGCTCACTTGTCCACACACGGTTTGTGGTCTGTTTCATGCTACATGGCAGAGTTCAGCAATGACAGGCAAATGCACCTGCACCAAGTGCTACCTTTTAGCCATACTGTGACTGGACCTTTTTGTCACTGTCGTAACCATGCGCACCCATCACATCAAAAGTAGAAGAAAAAAGAATAGTGGGCTTTGACTCTTTTTAATGCTTTTAATTCACAGATTACAATGTTACGGACTCCAATACTAAAGCACTGGGCTTACCATGCAAAGTTATCATGCAAAGACACAGTAACTACAGTAAAAGACAACAGTAAACATTGGCATCACAGACAAAGCACACATCCCAGACTTCACAATTCAGAGGAAAGCAATAATGAGAAAAGTCAGAAAATTCTAAGAAGCTCAACAACTCCAAATAAGATAAACTCAAAGACATACTCACCCAGACACATCATATTCCAACTGCTGAAAGCCAGAGGATTTTGAAAGCAACAAGAGAAATGCAACTTAATGACGTATAAGAGAGACCCTCGATAAGATTAGGAGCTGATCTCTCATCGGAAACCACAGAGGCCAGAAGACAGTGGGATGACACACTCAAAGTGTTGAAAGAATGTCAACCAAGAATTCTATACACACCAAAGTACTTTTATAAATGAAGAAGAAATTAAAGCATTTAATATTAACAAAAGAATTTGTCATTGGCAGACCTACTCTATAAGAAATGTTAAGGAAGTCCTCCAGGTAAATCTAAAAGACAGTATAAATGCATTTTTAGTTGTAACTGTTGTTTCCTTCTGTATGATTTTTTTTTTTTTTAAGATTTTATTTATGGGGCACCTGGGTGGCTCAGTTGTTAAACATCTGCCTTCAGCTCAGGTCATGATCCCAGGGTCCTGGGATCCAGCCCCGCATCAGGTTCCCTGCTCTGCGGGAAGCCTGCTTCTCCCTCTCCCACTCCCCCTGCTTGTGTTCCCTCTCTCGCTGTGTCTCTGTCAAAAAATAAATAAGTAAATAAATTTCTTTCCCCAAGGAAACAAAAGTATAGTCAAACAATGAAGGAAGTAAAGTTGCACACTGGAAAATATCTATCTAACACAAAAGAAAAGTAATGGAGGAACAGAGGAACAAAAGACTAAGATACATAAAAAACAAACACCAAACTAACAATACAAATCCTACCTTTTCAGTAATTACATTAAATATAAGTGGATTAACTATTCCAATTAAAAGGCAGAGACTGATGGGTAAAAAAAAATATGATCCAACTGTATGCTATCTACAAAACATAGACCTTAGATGTAAAGATATGAAGAACTTAAAAGTAAAAGCAGGAAAAAGAGCCACAAGAAGAAACCACAAACCACAAGCGGAAGGGCTACACGGCTATCAGACAACATAGGCTTTAAAACAAGAACTATTGCTAGAGACAAAGAGGGACATTTCATAATGAAAAAAGGGTCAAAACAACAGGCAGATGTAACAACTATAAATACACTCACAAGTAACAACAGAACCTCAAAACACATGAAGCAAACACTGACAAAACTGAAAGGAAAAGAAAATGCAACAATACCAGGGGACTCCAAAACCCTAATGCCAGTAAAAAAGAGAATCACTAAAAGACAAGGAAGAACGAGGAAGATTCCACACCACAGACCAGCTCCATCTAACGCACAGAGAACAACCTACCTAAGGGCTGCACAATACACATTCTGTTCAGGCACTCCAAATACTCTTCAAGACAGAACATTATCTGAGCCTTTTTTTTCAATTAATTAAAACAAGTTGAAATTAAAATATATCCTCTGACTGTAATGGAATATTAAAAATTAACAAAATATTAAAATCTAAGAAGTACCTAAATACTTGGAAATTAAGCAACACACTTCTAAATAATCCATGGGTCAGGGTGCCTGGCTGGCTGACTGGCTTAGTCGGCAGGGCACTGACACTTAATCTCAGGATCATCAGTTCAAGCCCCACACTGGGTGTGGATCCTACTTAAAAAAAAAAAAAAAATGAATAAATAATCAATCAACCAAACCATGGGTCAAAGATATCACAAGGGAAAACAGAAAATATTTTGAACTGAAAAAAGTGAAAACACAGCATATCAAAATTTGTAGGAGGCAGCTTGTTTTAGTTTTCTAGGGCTGCCATAACAGAGTATCATAACTGGGTGAATTAAAACAACAGAAATTCATTGTCTCAATTCTGGAAGCCAGAAGTCCAAAATCAAGGTGCCAGCTGGGCCATAATTTCTCTGATGGCTCTAGGGGGTTTTTCTTCCCTCTCCAGCTTCTGGTGTTTGCCGGCAAGCCTTGGTATTCCGTGGCTTATAGGTGTCACTCCAGGATATGGCTCTCCTTTCCCTTTACGTCTTCACATTGTCCCCTCCATACATGCCTGTCCTCACAAAGTACTTTCCTCTCTTATGCCAGCACCAATCACATTGTACTAGGAGCCATCCTATTCTGGACCTCATCTGAATTTGTCTACAACACACCATTTCCAAATAAGGTCACATCCTGAGGCATAGGGTGGGTAAGGGACTTCAATATATCTTTTTGGGGGGTCACAAATCAACACAGCTAAAAAAGTGCTTTGAGGGAAATGCATACCTCAAACTCCTACATCAGAAAAGAACTCAAACCAAGATCCTAAGCTTCCACCTTAAGAAACTAGAAAAAAGGCAAATTAAACCTAAAGCAAGCCAAAGAAAGTAAATAAAGATAAGATTAGAGTGAAAATAAATGAAAAGGGAATTAAACAACAATAAAGAACATCAACAAAATGAAGTTACTTCTTTGAAACTTCAACGTAACTCATAAACCTTTGGCTAAACTGACCAAGAAAAACAGAAGACCCAAATTACTAACCAGGAATGAAAGAGGGAATATTACTAGCCACCCTCGAAAAAAGAGAGAGAGAATTATAAGGGAATACTATAAGCAACTGTATACCAACAAAGTAGAGGAAATAAACAAATTCCTAGAAAGACAGAGAACACCAAAAGTGACTTAAGAATAGAAACCCTAAAAGAAATGAGGAAATTAATCGTGAAAAAACTTCCAACAAAGAAAACCCCAGAACCAAACTGCTTCAGGGGTGAATTCTACCAAACATCTAAAGAACAAAGAACACCAACCCTTCACAAACACTTCCAAAAAAATAGAATATACTTCCCAACTCATGAAGTCAATATCACTCTCAAACCAAACGCTCAGACTTCAACAAAAAAGAAAACCACAGACCAATGTAATATCCTTCATGAATACAGATGCAAAAGTCCTCACTACCAAACCAAATGCAGCAAGATGTAAGAAAGGCTAGATACCATGACAAAGTGGATTTACTGCAGAAACACTGAAAAATCAATGCAATACACCATATTAACAGAATAAAGGATAAAGCCATATGATCATCTCAACAAATGCAGAAGCACTTAAAACCCAATACCCCTTTCTGATTAAAACCAACAACAAAAACAAACGAAGAGGGGCGCCTGGGTGGCTCAGTCGTTAAGCGTCTGCCTTCGGCTCAGGTCATGATCCCAGGGTCCTGGGATCAAGCCCCGCATCGGGCTTCCAGCTCGGCAGGAGGCCTGCTTCTCCCTCTCCCACTCCCCCTGCTGCTGTTCCCTCTCTCGCTGTGTCTCTCTCTGTCAAATAAATAAATAAAATCTTTAAAAAAAAAAAAAAAAAAAAAAAACGAAGAAAAAGAAAAACACTAAACAACCTGGGAATAGAACGTAGCTTCTTCAAACTGATAAAAGGCATCTACGAAAACCCAAGGCTAACATCATACTCGATGGTGAAAGACTGAAAGCTTTTCCCTAAAAACAGGAATGAGACAGGGATGGCTGCTCTCACCACTTCTATTCAACATATTACTGGAGGTTCTAGTTAGAGCAATTAGGCAAGGAAAAGAAATAAAAGGCACCCAGATTTGAAAGGAAAACTCTTATATCTCTAGTCTCAGATGACATAATCTGTACAGTTGAAACTTGAATAACGCGGAAGGTCAGGATGCCAACCCCCGTGCAGATGAAAATCCACATATAACTTTTGACTCCCCAAAAACTGAACTAAGAGCCTACTGTTGACCAGAAGCCTTACCGATAACATAAACAGTTAAATTAACATATATTTTGTATATCATATGACGTATTCTTACAATAAAATACACTAAAGTATTAAGAAAATCATAAGGAAAGGGCGCCTGGGTGGCTCAGTTGGTTGGGTGACTGCCTTCGGCTCAGGTCATGATCCTGGAGTCCCGGGATCGAGTCCCGCATCGGGCTCCCTGCTCGGCAGGAGTCTGCTTCTCCCTCTGACCCTCTCCCCTCTCATGTGCTCTCTCTCTCAAATAAATAAATAAAATCTTTAAAAAAAAAAAAAAAAAAATCATAAGGAAAATACTTTAGAGTATTGTACTATATTTATCCAAAAAAATCTGCATGTAAGTGGACCCGCACAGTTCAAACCCACGTTGTTCAAGAGTCAACTGTACACACAACATGTGTATTTTTCTACATATATAACATAAATAAAGTTCCCCCAGAAATTGTATTTATGTTCTGGCTACAAGTCTTGTTACTGAATCTGTTTAAGGCATGAGGACAGATACTAGAGAACCATAATGGCAGATCCTAACAGACCACTTCTGTAAGGGAAGAAAAACAGATGGGCAGACGAGCCAGAGGTAGGAAAACACCTGACCTTTCACCAGCCCATAATACAGCTCGCATTTTGTTTCACTCTAGCGTTCATGGAGTTCACAAAACACAGGTGAAGAGCAAGGATGATCAAGCAACCAAGACTCTTTAAGCCTACATGCTAGCCTTGGAATCTGATGGGGAGAGGACCTAGACTCCAAGGACAGAAATCAGTTTGACAACCAGCCCAGCAAACAATTTTCAAACTACACAAGACAGAGAGCCCTCTAGGCCTTTCTCAGGCTAGCACTTACTAGGAGACCACTGGGTGTCAGATGCTTTCCATGTAATATCAAGACTCCCTTCTTCCATTGAAACTAATGTAATACTGTGCGTCAAAAAACTTCAATGAAAAAAAAAATCTGGGCGCCTGGGTGGCTCAGTCGGTTAAGCGACTGCCTTCGGCTCAGGTTATGATCCTGGAGTCCCAGGATTGAGTCCCGCATCGGGCTCCCTGCTCGGCGGGGAGTCTGCTTCTCCCTCTGACCCTCCTCCCTCTCATGCTGTCTCTCATTCTCTCTCTCTCAAATAAATAAATAAAATCTTAAAAAAATAAAAAAAAATAAAAAAAAAAAAAATCTCTCTCTCCTTTCCCATGAGTTGTACTTCATGGTAACCAAACAATTTTTCTTTGTAAAAATACTCCAGATAATAAAGGAAGAAAGTCTGCCATTTTGCAGTTAATGATCCTGAGCAATAAATATCAATGATTGTTAACATCGCAAAGCAAGATGACCAGACTTCTTATGCCTGATTAAAAAACAACAACTCAGTACTAGTTACAAAGTATTCTGGCTTAAAAAAAAAAAAAAAAAGTTTTAAAAAGACAAACCTACATCTGATGCAGCCTCTAGCCCTGGGCTGTCCAACTGAAAGATAATGTGAGCCACAAGCATGAGCCGGGTCTATAATCTTCAATTTTCTAGTAATCACATTTAAAAAAAGGAATTAGAAACACAAATTACTTTTAGTAATATTCAACCCAATATATCCAAAATATGCTATTTCAACATGCAATCAGTATTTTTTGCAGTATTAATGTGATACTTTACATTCTCCTTTTCACACTAAGTCTTCAAAATCCTGTATTTTGCACTTACAGCACATCTTAATCCACACTAACCATGTTTCAACTGCTCAAGAGTGGCATGATGGCTAGCATAATGGAAAGCATCAGCTCTGGATCTTAAATCGCAATGACAGTAAATATAGAGAACAGAGGAACATGTTAACATAGCAATGCAATCAGCAAAATCAAGATTATGGAAAGCTTTGGGACAAATGAACCATTATCTTCAAAACAACTGTGAAGGAAAAATAAAGACATGCCAATCAATATATTGAGATTTAAGAGAAATCTAGCAAGGACAATGAATAGACCATATTTTGTTCCTAATTTGAAATGAAATAAGAAATATGAACAGTAACTACATATTTATTGACTGAAATATTTATATGAACTGAAATATATATTCATAGATGGATTGGGGGCTGTCCATGAGGAAGTAACTGTTGATGCGAGGAGACAGGTATGAGGGGGCTCATTCTTCCACCATATATCTACTTATAAATAGGTTTGAAAAGTTCTGTAATAAAAAGTCTAAAATATCTACGTATGTACTTGCCTGTATAGGGCTCCACAATAATACTGGTGGCCTGCCAAGAGAATTGAGTGCTAGGGAACAAAGGAGAGAGATGTTTCACTTTATACTTCTTTTTTTTTAAATTTTGAATCATGTAACTGTCTTACCTACTCAAAAAATTAAATTTGCACATATACATACTTTGACTCCATTCCCTGGCCTCTGCAACTCCACCATGTCACCAGGCCCAGGCCTACTCACTAGTCCCCCTGCTTCTTCTCTGGCCTTCCTTCAATCCACTCTCCACACCGCAGCCAGTCGTCTTTTTAAAATAGCATTCTGTGCCTAAAATCCTTCAATGACTGTCTACAGTGCTTAGGAAACCACCAACTCGTTACCAAGGCAACAAGACCCTATATGACCTGGCCCTGCCTCTCCAGCCTCACCTCGTGCCACTCGCCCCTTCTGACCTAGTAATTCCACCCTGTACCAAAGGATACAGACTCACCCAATTCATGATTGAAGAAACTGGGACATCTCTACAAAACACACCACGTGGCCATTAAAAATGTTAAAGATGTGGATGCACAGGAAATAATACACGAAAGAGGAGAACGCAAACAGCACATACTCACTGAGTATAGCCACTTTTAAATATGAACATGCACATTCACAAGGATCAGAAAAAAAAAAAAACAGATGACAAATATTTGGCATTATCAGGTTTCAATTTTCTGAATGTGTTAAAATGCCCTTTTTTTTAAAGAAATGTACATATTGTACCTCACCGTTCCAACTCATGCCTTACCTCCTTTAAGACCTGGACTAACCCATCTTCCTCAAGGAGCCTTTCCCAACACAGGTCTGGCTGCAGCGACGAATGCAGGAGCACAGCCCTTTTCTTGTTTACTTTTAACTGATTCCATCTCATTTCCTGCTTGGTAATATTTGCTCTACCACATTTTTACATTTTGTAAAAATGTGCATATCCTCTTACAGAGGACATAGACTAGCACTTCACAAACAGAAGGTACTCAATAAATGCTTACAGACCCCCTGGAAAGATCATTTAAAATATACTCTGATCGGAACTTACAAACAAACCTATTAAAACTGGGGTGCCAAAAGCAGTCCAAAAACTTTTCTAAGTAAAATACCAACAGACAGTGATGCAATTGGGAAAGTGACCTCTCATCTAGGAAGACACAATTTCAAAGGAAATGCCACCTTCAAAGAGTTGGTTTTCAAAATCCAAAACCTGTGAAGAGTTTTTTTTTAAATAAGTGAAAATACTAGAAGTTAAATAAAAGCAGAACAGTAAATGGGAGGACGTCTCAAAATCTGGAACTGACACTTTCTATACCACACCTACAGTAGGCCAGAGTAACTGGGCTCCAATAATTATGCCCTATGTGACTAGCTGAGTCAGCACTGTAACTTGAAATCAAACTGCCCACTTACTATAAGATAAAAGCTTCCATCAAACATAGTAAGTCCAATGAAATACCAAATGAAGTTCCTAAAGAAAAGCCCAAAACATGGCTCTTATTGTTCAATTATTTTCAAAGACAAGTTCAATAAAATGTGGTCAAACAATACAAAACTGTTTTGTGACAGGACAGGAAGCAGAAGCAGGAAACAAGGACTGTAGCCCCCACTCTGGCACTCATCACACATGAGATCTCCAACAACTAAGCCTCCACCTCCAGGTGTCCTTCTGAGCATTAGGGCTAAGATACACTCATCGCTCTTGCTTACCTTTATTATGACTCCAGAACCTTCCCCAGTAATGAGTCCAGAAACACAAGCCACATAGATCCTGAGAGGGGCAGCCCTTTCCACAGGGGAGCTATGCTTTTAGTGTGGGGGAAAACTCACTTCTCAAGATTTACAGTAAATCCTTCTGATTTCTACGTGACAGAATGCTTTCCACCCCCTTCCCTCATCAAAAATCAACCAAAGACAAGAACAGGAAAGAGAAACATAAACTCCACCTAAGACACATTTGAAACCCCTACACGAAACACAAATAGGAAGATGGAGAAGAGCTAAATCACTATACAGAGCGGAGGAAGAGGAACCTAAAGAAGGAGGTTACTGGGGCGCCTGGGTGGCTCAGTCATTAAGCGTCTGCCTTCGGCTCAGATCGCGATCCCAGGGTCCTGGGATCGAGTCCTGCATCGGGCTCCCTGCTCCGCGGGAAGCCTGCTTCTCCCTCTCCCACTCCCCCTGCTTGTGTTCCCTCTCTGTCTCTCTCTGTCAAATAAATAAATAAAATCTTTAAAAAATAAAAATAAATCTAAAAAAGGAGGTTACTGCTGAGAAGCAGGCTGACTGATCCCACAGGACTATGGAGAGGCTCAGAAGATGGGGTGATGCCTGGAGCTAAAAAGGAGTGTGGGTGTAAAAATCCACCTAGAAGGTGTTGGACTCTCAGGTCCCCAGGCACCCCCTACACACTCAGACAAGCACTCCTCTATGGTAGCTGCAGAGACCAGAGGGCTAGCTCAGTAAGAACTCTACCAGAAGTGTACCACACTTGGGGACCGCGGGCACAAAGAACAGGAGTAAGCTCCACAACTGAAAGCAGGGAAATTAGGTCAAGGCTATGTACTGAGACACGGGAAGACCCTCCTCTTCCTCCTCCTGCCCTTTAACCTAGCTCCAGAATGTCCAGCTCAACAGCAACAAGGCAAAAGACTGATGGAGCCTTCTCTGAAGAAGTAAAACCAGGGGACAGTAACATTTAGAGAGCCAACAAAAAAGTCAGTCATCACCCTCCACTGAAGCAACAAGTAAACAAGCCCCCAAACACTCAAGCTTTCCATTTTTAGCACTTTATTCTTAAAGGTGAATAAAGAGCCAACCATCACCAGACACTGGGAGAAGCTGTCCAGAAAGAAAGAAAAAGATCAGAAAAAGAAAAAAATCAGAAAAACAGTAATTTTAAAATAATTTTTTTTAAGTAGGCCACAGGCCCAGCGTGGAGCCCAACGTGGGGCTTGAACTCACCACCCTAAGATCAAGACCTGAGTCCAGATCAAGAGTCAGACACTGGGCGCTTGAGTGGCTCTGTGGGTTAAGCATCTGCCTTCAGTCCAGGTCATGATATCAGGGTCCTGGGATCACATTGGGCTCCCTGCTCAGCAGGAGGTCTGCTTCTCCCTCACCCTCTGTGCTTCCTCCCCGCTTGTGTTCTCCCTCCCTCTTTCTCTCTCTCCCCCAAATAAATATATAAAATCTTTAAAAAAAAAAAAAAAAAGGGGGGGGGCGCCCAGGTGGCTCAGTTGGTTAATCGTCTGCTTTCCGATCGGGTCATGATTCCAGGGTCCTGGGATCGAGCCCCACATCAGGCTCCCTGCTCGGCGGAGAGCCTGCTTCTCCCTCTCCCTCTGCCTGCTGCTCTGCCTACTTGTGCTCGCTCTCTATCCGTCAAATAAATAAATAAAATCTTAAAAAAAAGAGTTGGATGCCTAATCAACTGAAGCACCCAGGTGCCCAATAAAATAGTTTTTTAAAGTTTTAATTGGATTTTAAGAAATTTAACTGAAATCAAGCAGATACTATATACATTAAACAAGAATAGGAAGCATTAAAAAAGGAAGACAGAATAAAGAACATGAAAATATGACAAGAAAAGTTAAAAATTCAGTGAAAGAACAGTCAAAAATGCTCCCAAAAAGTAAAACAAAAAGATTAAGTCACGACCAGGATAAAAAGCTTTTAAAAATTAGAATACTGGGGTGCCTGAATGGCTCAATCGGTTAAGCGTCCAACTCTTGGTTTCAGCTCAGGTCATGATCTCAAGGTTGGGCTCTGCACTCAGCACAGAGTCTGCTTGAGATTCTCTCTCTCCCTCTGCCTGTGCCCCTCCCCCTGCTTGAGTGCGCTCTCTCTCTCCCTCTCCACTCTAAATAAGTAAAAACTTTTTAAAAAATAAATAAAAATTAGAATATTTAGTACAGGAAGTACAATATCCAACTGAAATAGTAGAAAATAAACTATCTCAAACATATTGTACAAAATTTCCTACCAACAAAAGGGCATCAATCTCCAGATTTCAAGCTACTTAATATCCTGCATGATAATGAAAATAGGCTACCATTAAGACACATCATAAAAACTGTGGGATGTAATGATCCTAAAAATGTGTTGGGGGAATCATGGTTAAAAGGACTGAGATCAAACTGGACTTCTCAACAGCAACAATGAAAACTAGAAGATATGGGAGCAATAACTTAAAAACTACCTCCAACCTGGAATGCCAAGCCCAGCCAAACATAATCTTTCAGTGTGATGGTAGAATAAGTACATTTTCAGACATGCAAGTCCCAAAAGTTTGCCTCCCAAAAAACTACTGGTAAGCTATTAGAGAATGTGTTCTACCACCACGAGTGAGTAAACACACAGAGAGGAGCCATTAGATGCAGGGAAAGGGATTCATCACTAGAGAATGATGGGGGCAATTCCCAGGATGTCAGTGTGCACCAAGCCAAGAGAACAAGCACATCCTGACTTGGGCAGAGTGACTCAGGAGCACCAAAGAAGCAAATGGTGAGCTGACAGGGCAAAGTGGAGGAAACTTAAATTGAGAAACATTTCACGGAATAGAAAGTGCAAGAACGTTATTCTGAAGTTCAAAGGAAACCAGGCAAATGAAAAATGAGGCAATCATTAACTCCAAGAAAGAAAAAAGGCTGTATAAAAAAAAGAAATACAGGGTGCCTGGCTGGCTTGGTGGAGCCTGTGACTCTGATCTCAGGGTTGTGAGTTCGAGCCCCACACTGGGTGTAGAGATTACTTAAAAATAAAATCTTAAGGGGTGCATGGGTGGCTCAGTCGGTTAAGCGTCCTATTCTTGGTTTTGGCTCAGGTCATGATCTCAGGGTCGTGGGATCAGCACAGCTCAGCACAGAGTCTACTTAAGATTTTCTCCCTCCCCCTCTGCCCCTCCCTCCACTCACATGCTCTCTAAGATAAAATCTTTTTAAAAAAATAAAATCTTAAAAAGAAAGAAAAGGAAAGAAAAGCAACTGCATGGCACAATAATGACCTGAACTGATGATTTTGGGTACGAATTTAACCAAAACTGAGTGTTCCAGGTAACAGAGTATGAGAGAACTGAAGTCATCATCTACCATTAGTGGAAGCCAACAAATAACCCCTAAAATTGGTGAATGAAGACATGGCAACACAAACATATTATTTAGACACATGAAGCAAATGTTAAGAGTGTCAAGTGGCTGCTGCCTCTCTAGAAAGGCAAGAGAGGAGGAGGAGGGTGGCCTTTTTAAAAGGTCTTTTAGGGGGCGCCTGGGTGGCTCAGTTGGTTAAGCGACTGCCTTCGGCTCAGGTCATGATCCTGGAGTCCCGGGATCGAGTCCCACATGGGGCTCCCTGCTCAGCGGGGGGTCTGCTTCTCCCTCTGACCCGCTTCCCTCTCATGCTCTGTCTCTCATTCTCTCTCTCAAATAAATAAAATCTTTAAAAAAAAAAAAAAAAGGTCTTTTAGAACTATTTGACTTTTTTTTTTTTTTTAACTTCCTTCAGTATTTTTTTTTGGGGGGAGGGAGTCTAAGTAGGCTCCACACCCAATATGGAGCTTGAACTCACCACCCTGAGATCAAGAGTCTTATGGAATGAGCCAGCCAGGTGCCCCAACACTATCTGACTTTTTAAACTATGTACATGTGCTTATATTATTTTAACAAAAAAGTAAGTTTTAAAAAAGAGATACAAAGTTGCCACCCTGCTAGAATATGAAGCATACAATCTGCCTGGGAAGGCTCTCCTGCTAAAAGGAGACATTTTGCTGGGTCAAAAGCCTTAAATCAAGTACATTACCCTATGCTCTGGTCCTGGGCGATCCTGAACATACATTAAACCCCAGGAGCCCCCACTTACTAATCCACAAAATGGGAGCAGGGGATATATTCCACTAGCTTACTAGTTCTCTTTAGTGTGAAAAAGTGGTGACTCTCTTTCGAGGTCAAGGAAAAGAGAAAAGAACAAACAGGCAATTAGGTAAGTTTCAAATGTTCACTTTGCTGGTTTAATCATTTGGCAATCAGTGAACCCTGATCCACTAACCATTTCACAGATTTAGTGGCAAGAGATGATCTTATGCCTACCCACCGTCCAGGAGGCCCCTTACCCTATCAATGCACCTCCACAATAAACACTTAAGATCATGAATCTAAACCCAGAGCTTTCATTTCGTGAAAATGACCACCACGGACACAGCACATGTTCAGTGAGCTAAACTGCCTGCATACATCCTCTCCAGCACAAAGTCTGAGACGCTGGGATGCACTGTGCCTGTTTCTTCATCTGCAAACGGGAACAGAACAGTACCCACCTCGGAAGATCGCTGTCAGGCTTTAATGAGTGAATTCACGCAAAGCACCACAACAGGATTGGACACAGGTAAGGGCTTAGTAAACAGGCTGTCATTACCACCAGCTGAGTTAAGCCCTCTATTCAAGGCTGATCGTGGAATGAGAGCCATCTGGGGTCATTTGCTCATCAGTTATTTATTAAAAACCTACTATGTGCCAAACACCCAACAAGTGCTAGTCCTACAACGGACTATGAAGTCATTCAATCTCTTCCAAGTCGTGTTTTCCTTGCCTGCTAAGTAGGAAATAATAGTACCTGCCGCACAGAGCAGAGAAAGGTAAACGAGAGAACTTACCTGAAGTAAATCACAGGGCCGCGAGCCACAGCGAGTGCCCAATAAATATCATCACTCCGTACACATCTTTTCTCCACAAACCTGGAAGTGACTTTTAAAGTTACCCAATTTACCTACTTGTCCCAGAGCCTCATACATTCCTTGAGTGTGTGATAAGAATTCAATTAATACTCCTCGCATTGCACTTTAAAAATCCCCTGCACCCTCCCAGTGTACTTACTATCAACACTCCCAAAGATACACGAAAAAGATCAGAAATAAGAAGACCACACATTACTTCGATCAAAAGACACAGTTAAGTGTATGCACCAGATGACTGTATTACCACACCTGAGCTTTCTGAAGTCCCCACGTTTATTGCTACACACGAAGTACTTTCAGAGAAAAACTCAGAGATCATCACTTTTTTCCAAACTGGTCCCTTCTGTCAGCCCGAAGCCCGCACTATTTCTGCATTTCCACGGGCACACTGCCTCCTGCTTGCTTTTCCCTTCCGTGGGAAGCTAGTGGTCCATCTCACAAGAGTTTGGTCTCAGTGCTGCTACAAGCTAGGAAACAAACTATCCTTGAGAATCGGCAAAAGGGACGACTAAACAGCATTAACAAAAAAGGGGAACTTTTTATGTCCAAAGCCCGTTTAAGCAGTCTGTTTAGAAATAAACTGAAGTCGTGCATTCCTGCTTCTGACAGCCGCCAGGGCTGGGCAGCATTGTCTGGGGAGAAGCGCGCCGGGCCGGCCAACTTTTCGTTAAAGACGGTGCCATCCTATTCGGAACAAAGTGAAAGGTCAGCGGGGCGCAGGAGAGGCGCCGGGAGCGGACGGCCTCGCCTCGGCTCGCGCCGCGAAGTTGGCCGGCTCGCCCCACTTTCCCTTTTGTCCTCCGCCCCTTCCGCGGGGCTCCCGGCCGAGGCCCGGGGCGCGCGGGGGCGGGCGGCGCGGACGCGGGCAGCCGGCCCTCACCCCGCGCCCCGCCCGCCGCCCCCCGCCCGCCGGCCGCCCCCCGCCCGCCCGCCGCACAAAGCGCGCCCCGCGCGGCGCGGCCCGGACGCCGGCGGCCTCGGCCCGGCCTCGGCCTGAGGCGCGGCGACGGCGGCGGCGGCGGGGAGGCGCGGGCCCGCCCGGCCCCCTCCGGCTCGGCGCCCCCGCCCGCGCCCGCGCGCCCCGCCTGCCCGCCGGCTCCGCGCCCGCCGCCGCCGCGCCCGCCGCCCCCGCCGGCCCGCCGCCCCGCTCCTCACCTCGGCATCCGCGGCGGCCATGGCCCGGGCCCGCAGCGTGGCCCCGCCCCTCCCGCGCGCCATCGCCCCGCCCGCGCCTCGCGGCCCAGGGCGGGGCGGGGCTGGCCGCGCGCGTCTGCGCCTGCGCCCGCGCCCGCGCCCGCGCACTACGGCCCGGCGTGCGGCGTCCCCGGCGCGAGCCTGCGCCGGCCGGAACCGGGGCGCGCGGGCCGAGCGGGGGGCGGAGCCGGACGCAGCGGCCTTCCGGAGGCGTCGCGGCGGCTGGGCTTCGTTCTCCCGTTTTCACAAATATCTTTTCCTTCTACGTGGGCATTCTGGTGGGCTGGCTGGGGTGGAGAAGGATCCCTGACCTCTAACCCCGGACACACTTTTCTTCCGTCGACCTTCGCAGAAGGCGGATCCTGACTTGCGTCCTAGGGCGGTGCCCGGGTTCGCGGGTATTCCCGGGTTGGTGGGCAGGGGCTTGGTTGTGAGGAATGCCCACCCGGAGGGTGCTTCTGGGCCGTACCCGGTGGTGGGGGTGCCCCGGCCGGGGGGGGGGTGTCCTGCTAGGAGTGGGTGCCCGCGTTGTGGCGACCGAGAAGCCTGCCCCGACAGGGGAGGGGAATGTGCCGGTGGGGAGGATTGCCCCGGCTTTGGGAGGATGTCTCAATGAGGAGAGTTGCCTCCGTTTGGGGTGCTTCGGTTAGGGGAGGTGCCCTGGCCTCGGGGCATGCTCTGGCCAGGGAGCACTTCCGCTGTGGGAGACGATGCTCTGACTAGGGAGGGTGTCCCGCTAGGAAAGTGCGCTCTGGACGGGGACTGTGTTCTGATTGGGAAGGCTGGGGGTGGGGCGGGGAACGTCCCCAGGAGGACTGCCCCCCGCTCGTGCGGGATGCTCCAGTTAGGAGGTGTGCTCCGTCTGGGCAGCCTCCGTGAGCCACCCCAAGCTCTTTGAATCGGCACCTACCCGCCAGCCTGCCAGCCAGTTATGCACAGAGATCTCTGCACACCAAGCAGCCCTCATGGACAGCATCACATAAACTGGCTTCGCCCACCCGTTCCCTAAGGCCTATTTTTACCATCTTCTGGGAGTTGAGGAAAGAAATATAGACTGAAATTGGGTTTCTCTGGCCAGTCTTTGCAGCGAGAACTGAGGAGGCCCTGAGTCGAAGGCTAATCCTGCCTCCCCCTGGCTTATGATGGCTCACTCTCACGGGACTGCAGGAAAAAGTAACTAAGGTGGGCATTGACCATGCACAGAGGTGCAGAGGAGGAAGTGGACGAATGTAAGTACCTAGAAAATCTTCCCAGGTTTCTCTGGGACAGCCTAAGTCAGCTCCTGACAGGCTTAGGACCCCAGCTCTGAGCCTCATGACTGGAAGCTCAATAGTCCCAGCCTGCACAGCCCAACCTGACCCACCTTCACCCATATACGCCTCTCTGGCACCATCCTCCCCATCTCCACTCCTGCGTTATCTCCGCAGTGTCTCTACCGTCCTCGGGTTTCAAATACCACTTCTTCAGGGAAGCCTTCCCTGACCTCTCTATTGAAAACAATACTGCTTCCCAGAACTTCCTTGCTTTGACTCCATGGCACTTCACTGCTATGTTGTCTTTCCCACTTAGAAGTCCAGACAGACAGAGATTTTTATCTTGTGTGCCCTACTGCCTATAACAATGCTTGGCATGAAGGAGACAAATATTTGTTGAGGGGCACCTGGGTGGCTCAGTCGGTTAAGCAGCTGCCTTCGGCTCAGGTCATTATCTCAGGGTCCTGGGATTGAGTCCCACATTGGGCTCCTTGCTCAGCAGGGAGCCTGCTTCCCCCTCTGCCTGCCACTCTGCCTACTGTGCACACTCTCTGTCAAATAAAATCTTAAGAAAAAAAATATATATTTGTTGAATGAATAAATCAGATGTGGAGAGAAAGTCCTTTACCAGGCAAATATTGACTGTAAGTGAATGTGTCCCCATTTTGCACTGTAAGCCCAACCCACCCTATCCTTGTGTGATCACTGATCACTTATATCAAGTGCTGTTTTTGACACATGCCATGTGAACTGTATAACCATCAGGTCAGTCATGAGACGTGGGTTGAGTGAACAAACTAAAGCAAGGGAGTTGAGTGCCCTCAAGACCGCCTAACTGTTGAGACGCTGAGATGGGGTTGAAAGCCAGGCAGGTTTCCAACAATGAGGCCTAATGGATGGTTTACAGATTATCCTCCCTGTGGCATATTTTGAGCTTTTCTCCAATGTTCATCCTCTCCTTGTTCCACAAATAGTAACATTTTAGCTGGGTACATGGCTGCCTGGCTAAGGAGCACATTTCTGTCAAGAGTGGCCAATGGGATGTTTGCACAAGTGATTCAATCTACTTCCCAGCCTGTAGCCTCCCAGAAGTTACAGGAGCAGGCCCAGGAAATTGGCTGATGGTGAAGTCTGGAATGGCCACCCTGAACCCCGGGGTGGAAGCCTCAACCTGAGAATAACAGCTATCTGAACTGTTAAGTGTACAAGAAATAAACCCCCAAGGGCGGGGGGTGGGGAGGCAGGGGGTTCAATATGTCCAGTCCTAGTCCCGTAAGTTTGTTATAGATTAAGGTAACTGAGACACTTACCCAAGGTCACTCCCTCACCGTATGTCAGATACGGAATTTCAACCCAAAGTCTTATCTTAATCCCACCTCCAGTATTTCCCAAAGCACGGTCCAGATCACTGGCCCCATTGGGCATTTACAGGCCTCCCCACAGCACTGGAACACCTGCAGGATGCCCCTTTGGTAAACGTTGCTCTGCCGAACCCTGACTTTATTTGTTCTTGGGTTCCTTGAATCCTAGACAACAGGCATTTGAAAGGGACCTCGGGAGCAGGCATGGGCTTGGGTGTTCATGGGAGACGAGCAGCAGTATCCCTCAGAGCCAGACGTGGGTGGCAGTGGTGACAGCAGGAACTTGAGACTTGAGGCCAAGGATAAGGGAACAGCACAAGGGGTGGGCACGTGGGCAAGCCCACCTGGTCACCCCCCACAGGATTTCCTCTGGTGCAGGAGATCTGAACTCCGCCACCTGGAATGATGGGTGCTGGATGGGCAAGCCCAAAGTGTGTCAATAAAACCTTACAGGGGTGCTCTTCTCCCCACATTACAAATACATTTTAAATTAACACCAAGGCTCCAGACATGCAAGCCCCACTCTGAGGGCACATCCTTAAGCAGAACCATGAGAACGAGCACCAGCCCCGGCCTGAGTTAAAGGTACCCAGTCCATGCTGGTCCCGCTCCCCCGGGCCAGTCATCTAAGCCCTAGGCACCTGGAAGGAGACGCCCAGAACCAAGGAGAGGGGCATGCGCACTGGAGAGGATGGGGCGGCCCATAGGCGGGGTTCCAGGACTGAAGGAAGGGCGAGCAGGACCAGGAGTGGGGGGTGCATGCCCAGGAGGGGCACCCAGGGCTAGGCTGCTATGCACCGGGCGGGAAGAGGGTGCCCGAGAGGCTGTCCTGTGCCTAGCTCTACAAATGAAGTGCTTTATTTACACGGCATCTCTCCAGGCCCCAGGCCCCTGGGGAGAGGCTGGTCCCTAGGCAGAGGCTGAAAGGAGCAGCCGGGCAGCAGCGGGTCCTGAGTGGGCCGGGTCAGGCCGGGAGCGAAGAAGGCACAAGGCCCTGGGTGCCCGGTCCCAGGGCAAAGGTCAGCCCACCCGGAGAAGGCGGCACAGGGTCAGCTCCCAGGTGTCAGGCTGGGATCTGCACCGCCACAGCTCTGCTCATAGGATGGCGGGGCCTCTGCGGAGAGAGAACGAGGTCTGCATGGGGTTCATGGTGCCCTCTCCCCCACCCGGCCCCAGGCCCCTCACTCACCATAGGGATAGCCCCACGAACTGTACTCTGGGGGCAGGATCAAGGTACTGTTGGTGGGCACTGGCCCTCCGGAACCCTCTGCAAAGTAGGGGACTGTGGCACCTGTGGAGATGCACAAGGGAGGGGGCAATGGGTGGGGAGCAGGGCTGCCATCCTGAGGGCGGGGTTCAGGGGCACCAGGCACAGAGCCAAAGGCAGCAGGCAATGGCTGCTCATGTGAGTGGCTCTCCGTGGAGAGGGAGACTGCATCTGCGAAGCGGGGGCTGCTGGCCGCAGCCTCGGCCTCCTCCTGGGGCGGCGCCGAGGGCACCACGGGGACTGGCACCCCAGGAGGCAGCCCTGGGCCTGGCCGGAGGCTCATCGGGGCGTGGTTCACAGCGATATTGCCGATGAAGACAGGGAGGGTCACAGTGGCTTCAGGCACCTTCAGGGAGACCTGGGGAGGATGGGAGAGTGAGGCTAGGCTACCCAGCCCCCTTTCCCCACCACACTCCCTCCAACCCCCAGCACCTGCAGGTAGTAGTCCACGTGGATGAGGCTGCAGCCTGGCAGGGCTGACTGGGGCAGGGCAGGCACCAGGATCTGCTCTTGCCACTGTGCCCGCCTCCAGGCCTTGACACCTGCACCCTCTACTTCTGCGATGGTCCGCACGTCATGGACCCAGCGCTTGGCCTTGTAGGACACTTTCTGGGGAAGGGCCAGCCTGTGAGCCTGGCAGGCCAGTCACCTCCCCCTCCTCCAGCCCCGTGGGGACAGGCCTTGACAGCCAGAGAGGACTCTGACCTGCAGCAGACTGGCTACCACAGGGCTCGTGTCCTTGCCTGACTGGTTCTCGATGTCAGCCTGCAGCCGCAGCACCTGCCCTACCACGTAGCCGCGGAGGTCAGTGCTGGCGGTGAGGACCACACTGCCTGTCTTCACCAGCTTATAGGAGAACTTCTTGGTAGTGGAGGCCACGTTGGGTTGCTTGAGGGGAGGGCAGTAATTAAGTGTTTGGCAGGTATGGGCAGCCTAGATCTCTGCAGCCCCTGGACAAGCCCACTCAGCCCTGCTAACCCTGCCCCCCAGACACTGCACAGTGCTCTTCTAGATCCCAGCCACCTCATCTCTGAGCCTGGGGGTAGGGCATCAGCCAGGAACCACGGCTCCATCCTCACCTCAATGTCTGGGATGCTGTTCAGGTTCAGGGGGCTCAAAATATAGAATACACGGCTGCACTGGTGATCCTTGGAAAAACGTGGTGTGTCAATGGTGGCCCGCACCTGGTGGACAATCTTCCCAAAGGGGCCCTCGAAGGACGTGGGCGCTGTGGCTGGAGAAAGAGCAGGGAATGGCACCCAACTGTCCCCTGTCCCACCTCCTGTCCACCAACTGTCAGCAGCAGGCCTGGCCAGGCCAGGCTGGGCTCTTACCAGGAAGCAGGAACTGGAAAGGGAAATTGTGCTCACCAGCTGGCAGGCTCCCTGCGGAGACAGGAGGCAGGGGTGGGGGAGAGGGGCTCAGGAGCCTGCGGAGACAGGAGGCAGGGGTGGGGGAGAGGGGCTCAGGAGCCTGCAGAGGCA